>NC_089583.1:74324530-74665267 GCF_019320115.1 Miscanthus floridulus | reverse complement strand
CTTGGACTTACTCAAATGTCACTATCCGACGTTGTGAGAAAGATCTTGAGTGTCCTCCCCATTGACAAATATGGGCATATTGTGACCGTGCTACACCAAGGTGATCTTTCCACCGCTACACCGACACAAATCTTAGAAAGATCAATGCTCATGAGATGTACATGCACATCACGCCATAAGATGGCTCATCCTCTACCAAGAAGAAAGAGAAGGACTTAGCATTCAAAGCTAGCCAAGATAAGGGCAAAGCAAGACTTGAGTATGAGAACTCAAGTGATGAAGAAGATGAACATGAAAATCTTGCTCTCATGGTGAAGAAAGCCACCAAGATGCTAAAGAAGCTAAACAAGAGTGGCATCAAGTTCGACGGCAAGAAGAAGAGTTCTTCACAAGCTCTAGAAGAAAGCCAATCTCTAAAATGGATTGCTTCAATTGTGGTGAACTTGGTCATCTAGCACATCAATGCCCCAAGCCCAAGAAAGACAAGTTCAAGAACAAGAACAAGGGCAAGAAAGATGACTCAAGTAATGAAGATAAAGATGAGAAGAAGAAGAACAAGCTATACAAGAAGAGAGATGGCAAAAAGAGAGACTTCCACAAGAAGAAGAAGAGTGGAAAGGCCTACATCATCGGTGATTGGCTCACAGGACATTGATTCATCTAGTGGATCATCCGATGATGATAGTGACAATGAGAAGGTGGCCGCCATTGCTATTGATCTTCCATCTTCACCGCCACCATCGCCATCATCCTCTACACACCTATGCCTTATGGCCAAGGGTAAACGCAAGGTAACTAATAATGATGATAGTAGTGATGATGAGCAAGCTAGTGATGATGATAGCGATAGCGATGATGATGATTCACCTTCATTTGATGATCTTGTCAAAATACTAAGAAAATACACTAAGATCATTAGAAAGAGTAGAGCTAAAAATGAAAAGCTTGATGCTAAAAATGATTCACTCTTAGCAAAATGCGATACATTGGAAAAGGCTAATGTTGAGCTTAGAGAAACAAATGATGCTATATCATCCAAACTCAAGGAGCTCAAATCTTCTAAGAAAGAGCTTAAAGATAAACATGATAAACTTGAGTGGGTGCATAATGAGCTCATCACTAGGCACAACAAGCTAAAAGATGAATATACAACTCTTAAGATCAATCATGATACTCTTGTTATTGCTCAAGAATTTTTACCAAATGAGCCACATGATGCTACTAACCATGTTGTTAAGATTGATATAGCTACATCATGTGATGATTTAATTGATGAGAGCATTGAGCAAGGATCTAGTGGCAAAGGCAAGCAAGTGGTTGAGTGCAATGACTATGATGAATATGTCAAGCTCAAGAAAGCAAATGAAAATCTCATGAAAGATCTTGAAGAAATGAAAAGCCACAACACCATTGTGCTAGAAACTCTTGATCATGATAAAGAGTTGATCCTTGAGAATGAGAAGCTCAAAGAAGAAAACAAGAAGCTCAAGGAAGAGAAGAAAGATGATGCTCTAAAGGAAGAAAATAAGAAGCTCAAGTTGGAGAAAGAGCATCTCAAGATTGGATTGAGCAAGTTTGCTAGAGGCAAGCACCTCCAAAGTGAGCTACTCATGAACACCATCATGAAGATGGATAGAAGTGGCATTGGATATGTGGCAAGTGTAGAGAAGAAGAAGGCTCAAGTTCAACAACAACAATCAAAGCCAAAGCCAAAGCCAAAGCCAAAGAGATGTTTTGAGTGTGGACAAGAAGGCCATTTCGCTCATGAGTGCCAAACTCCACCACCACAACCCTTGCCCAAGCATGCTCGACCCTTTGCCTTCAATGCTCACTACATGCTTAGAAAGGATTCTAGTGGAAAGATGAAAGTCATGTTCTTAGGTCCCCCTAACAAGAATAGGCCTAAGAAGATTTGGGTGGCTAAGTCACTTGTTGAGAAGGTGAAGGGCCCTCAACAAGTTTGGGTTCCTAAAGCTTGAATCTCTTGTGTGTAGGTGAACTACAAGACCGGTGGAAGTCATTGGGTTATTGATAGTGGTTGCACTCAACATATGACCGATGATCCTCATATGTTCACCTCACTAGATGAAGAGGTAGATGGATAAGAGAAAATAACATTTGGAGATAACTCAAAGGGCAAGGTTAAAGGATTGACAAAGTGGCAATATCAAATGATCATTCCATCTCCAATGTGTTATATGTTGCTTCATTGAGTTTCAACTTGCTATCCGTTGGACAATTGTGTGATCTTGGCTTCCAATGCTTGTTCATCGAGAAGGAGGTTGTTGTATCCAAGGTAGATGATAATCAAGTGATATTCAATGGATTTAGATACAATAACTTATATCTAGTGGACTTCACCTCTGAAGATGCAAATTTGAAGACTTGCCTATTCATCAAAACAACACTTGGGTGGCTATGGCATAGAAGACTTGCTCATGTTGGTATGAGTTCACTCAAGAAGCTAATGAAGAATGATTTGGTGAGAGGGTTGAAGGATGTGAAGTTTGAGAAGGACAAGCTTTGTAGTGCATGTCAAGCCGGACAAGCAAGTTGCAAATACCCATCCAACAAAAGCTTTCATGTCAACCACAAGAGTGCTAGAACTCCTACACATGGATTTATTTGGACCAACAACATACAAGAGTTTAGGAGGGAATCTCTATTGTCTTGTGATTGTTGATGACTATTCAAGGTATACATGGGTATTCTTCCTTCATGACAAATCCAAAGTTGCATCTTGCTTCAAGAAGTTTGCCAAGAGAGCTCAAAATGAATTTGAAGTGAAGCTCAAGAAGATAAGAAGTGACAATGAAAAAGAATTTGACAACACAAACATTGAAGCTTATTGTGATGAAGTTGGGATCAAGCATGAAGTCTTTGCAACTTATACTCCTCAACAAAATAGTATAGTTGAGAGGAAGAACTGGACTTTGATCACTCTTGCATGGACAATGCTAGATGAGTACAACACCCCCAAAGCTTTATGGGCGGAAGCAATCAACACCGCATGCTATGCATCAAACCGCCTATTCCTTCAAAAGTTCCTTGGCAAGACACCTTATGAGTTGCTCAATGGGAAGAAGCCTAGACGTCTCATTCTTTAGGGTGTTTGGTTGCAAATGCTACATCTACAAGAAGCAGCAACACCTAGGGAAGTTCCAAAGACTGTTGTGATATTGGTTTTCTTGTTGGTTACTCATCAAAGTCCAAAGCATATAGAGTATTTAATCATGCCACCGGCTTGGTTGAAGAAACATATGATGTGGAATTTGATGAATCTAACGGCTCCCAAGGAGCACATGAGAATCTTGATGATGTAGGTGATGAACCATTGAGGGAGGCTATGAAGAATATTCTGGTGGGAGACATCAAGCCAAAGATGATGAAGATGATGTACAAGTCATTGTTCAACCTTCTTCATCAAGTGTGCCACAAGATGGTGAAAAAGATGGGAGAGTAGAAAATGAAGATACTCATATCTCCCATGAGCAAATGGTGGTACAAGCACAAGATGTTGATGCTCCACAATCACCTCCTCAAGTGGTCAATAGAAGAAATACACCTCTCCTACAAGATCATCCTCAAGATCTCATCATAGGGAGTCCATCAAAGGGTGTAATGACTCGATCTCAAAAACTTGCTTCATTTATTGCTCATCACTCTTTTGTCTCTTGCTATGAGCCTACCAAGGTAGAAGAAGCTCTTAAAGATCTAGATTGGATAAATGCTATGCATGAAGAGTTGAACAACTTCACTCGCAATGAAGTTTGGACTCTTGAAGAGCGACCAAAAGGTGCAAGAGTCATTGAAACAAAGTGGGTGTTCCACAATAAGCAAGATGATCAAGGTGTTGTTATGAGGAACAAGGCAAGACTAGTTGCAAAGGGGTTCTCCCAAGTTGAAGGTTTGGATTTTGTAGAGACCTTTGCACCAGTTGCATGATTAGAAGCCATCCGTATCCTACTTGCATATGCATCACATCATGAAGTGAAACTATATCAAATGGATCTAAAAAGTGCATTTTTAAATGGCTTTATTAATGAACTAGTCTATGTTGATCAATCTCCTGGGTTTGAAGACCCTAGATATCCTAATCATGTTTATAGGTTGTCCAAGGCACTATATGGGCTTAAGCAAGCCCTAAGAGCTTGGTATGAGTGCCTTCAGGACTTCCTCTTATTGCCTATTTTCTTAAAAAGAATTATAGCCTAAGGTAAAATATTTTGAAAAATATGAGGGTTTGAGAGAGGTCACTCACATCAGTCCCTAATTGGTGTTTATTTGGATCTTATTCATATTAGGACTTGATTGGGAACAGGCAACGCGGAGGAACATTGAAGATTTGCTGGAAAAGAGTAATCGGACACTGCACCGAACTCTACTGTCCAGCAGTCCGGTCAGTTCACAGGAGGTGAACAGAAGCTAAAGGAGTGGCCGGACTCTACGTTTGAGCGTTCTGGTCAGTTCATCTTGAGCTTTGTAGATGATATATCCTTGTAAGACTAATCTTACAAGGATCATGTTGGTCTTGGTAAATGGTAAGTCTAGACTTATCACAACCTGGTGCAGTAACTTTCTCTCTCTCTACTACCAAATATTAAACAACGAAAGGATTCTTCTCTAAAAAAAAAAAGGATTCTTTGTCCTTTATCACTCAGAACCGTCTGATGACGATTTGACTGGATTCAATCTCTCTTGTGCCTGTATAAATTAGAGTAGTGTGTCCAAATACGATGGAGAGCGAGCCTGATTCCAAAACAAAGTGAAATACAAAAGCATTTCCACGATCCGCCGCCCTCTCACATGCCCTTAGAGTTAAGTGTTTAGGCATGACTCAGAGTATAGTTCTAGAACAAACTGCAATGCATGACACGATGATTTATAAATCTCTAAACATCCGGTACGGTCGTGTCCACATGAGTTAGAGTAGCATGCATCCAAAGATAAATTGAAACAAAACGCATGACGTGATTGCTAATAAATCTTTAAACCGTAAGTCGTCTAAATAATCACGCAATAAGTTGTATGGTGTATGAATATATTTGATAGTAATAAAAGTGTGCGAAGTACAGAAAAAAGCTACTACATTCTTTTTGGTAAAGGGTCAGTTTGAGCCAACCGTGAGCTGCAGAAAAATTGGTGTGATCTATGATACGTGAACAAACTAATATGAGCTATATGATGTAAAAAAAAGTTGTAAGTTGTTTAGTGAAAACAGCTATAAAACCTACCCCTCTCTTTATCTTCCTTAAAAACGACTAAAATATCTCTCTATTTCTACCAATTTTTAAAAAAACTGAAAGTCGAAAGCAGAATTCTAAAGTGCTATTAAAAGTTATGATACGTGAAATGAGCTACAACTTCAGATTCTATTTGTTTAGTTAACTTTCTGTTTTATTTGGCAGTAGAAATACTTTCTACAACAAAACTAAACACCGTAGTGTCACGGCCCACGACGTGCTTGCATGTTGCCAAGGGAAGAGACATTCCTTAGCCGAGAAGTGAAGCCACCGCCCACCGGACGACGCCAATGACCGGAGCCTCAGCCATAACGCGGGCCCCGCGACACCTCACCTGCCCCCCTGCGGCTGCCGTCTCTCCTGTCTCCTCCCCGGCCGGTTCCCCCTCCCTCCCCGATCGCCCGCGCCTCGCCTTTATCGCCCTCTTTCCGGCCTTCTCCGCCCCTCTGCTCTCTCCCTCTCGCTCTCCGCCCGCGTCCTCACCAGCGGCGGCGTCAACCGGCATCGGCGTTCAACTGCGCCCCACGAGCAGGTGAGCCCGTCGAACGCTCTGCCTCACCAACCCGCAGGTTGAATTCCTCATTCCAGCGATGAATTTGTAGCCTTGGATCTCATTTGTGCCGTCGCGGCTCGGAGATTTCTCTGTCCTTTTAATCTTCCTGCTGTGTTATTTTTCGCCGTGGGTCTCGCCCGCGAAGTACCCCACGTTGATGCTGAATACATTTCCATTGGGTGCCTTCATCTGGATTTTGGATCGTTTGGCGTCGACCGAATATTAGCCTTGCCTGTGGCGGCGGGGATTTGAAAGCGAAATTCTGCAGCGATGCGAGTGCTAACTGACTCCTGCGATCAGGGGGTGTGTTTGCCGATTCGAGATTCTGACTGGTCCCGGAAGAGCCCAGTGTCAGCATCGTTGGCAGACTTCGTGAATCGATCAGCACAAGGTCGACCTGTCTGCTTACTGCTCCAAGTTTTGGTGTCACTATCGCTCGGAATTGGAAGGAGATTGCCCTTTTCAGCTCAATGCTTGCTAGTGACCTCTGTGCTCCCCTTGTTGTTTCCATGTATATTGCATATTGTCAGTCGTGTATTGTTTGCTGGTTTCATGTATGAATCTCGCACTTTGGTGTTAAAAATTCTGATGTACTTTTGTTAGAATTGAGAAGAGCAATGCACCATTGCTTAAGTTATTAAGTTTGCTATCTTGAATTTTGATGCTAGTTTCATCTGTGACATAGCTCCTACAGTGACTGAGCATTTTCTGAATTTGGACCTGAACTGTGCAGGTTTCTTGTCCCCGTCGATTTCCAGTGACTTCAGTCTAGCTCAGTAAGCATCTGATCGACTTCGAGGTGCCAGACAGGGCCTATGCTGCCTTACTGGGATGAAAGGCGGCTGTCTGCATAGGCTCCTTGTCCACAAGCTATGCTTTGGCCTGGTGGTTCTCCTCACTGTGCCGATTGTTGTTCTGTTACTGGAAGGAGCCCCAGTCCTCACGATCTTCAGCACAACACCAGGGCAATTAAAAGTTATCTCTCAAGGTAGTCTGACATTTGAATGTTACTTTTTTGGCTTGTTGCTTTATTTACCAATTCAGAATCTACACTCTGCTTGTTGGTTGACTTGTTTGTATTCCCCTTGGCATCAGGTTTCCTACAGCAGCAGGAGCAGGAACATCTTGGAGATGATGGAGCAACCCTAGCTGGGTCTCCAGGTCCAGCTTCCATGAGCCGCTCGCACAAAAGTAAGGGCAAAGTGATGAACAGTAAATTCTTATGTATGTTGTGACATACTACTTTGTTTTTTGTTGTTTGCCCCACTTCTGCTTCATGCTTGCTGACTTACCTCATGCCTCTGAAAGCATACTTCTCCTTGTGCTTGTTTGCAAACCAAACAATTTGTGCATGCTCCATGTTTACAAATTAAGCCCCATTTATCTGCCTTTGCATCATAGAAGGTTGTTGTTACATCCTAGAATGTAACCATGCAGAGCGATGCCATTTTATTCTTGTTTATTCATCTCAACCATTGGAATTCACAACTTTTTGTTGGTGATAGGTTGTTTTTTGCAAATATGAAGCTTGAATCCGATATCAAAATTCCTTTGCCTGATATAATGCTTTTGTTACTTCATAGATTGTAACTACGCAAAGGGGAAGTGGATAGAAGATGATAAGCAGCCATTGTACTCTGGTAACGAGTGCAAGCAATGGCTGTCAAAAATGTGGGCTTGTCGAATGATGCGGCGTGCACATTTCTCTTATGAGAATTATCGGTGGCAGCCACATGGCTGTGAGATGCCTGAGTTTACAGGGCCTAACTTCTTAAAAAGGTATTTGACTTCATTTATCTGTGCACCTTATTGAGATCTGGATTATTCTAACATATTTTTGGGATTTCAGGATGAGGAACCGAACTCTTGCTTTTGTTGGTGATTCACTTGGCAGACAACAATTTCAGTCAATGATGTGTATAGCAACTGGTGGCAAATACAGTCCTGAGGTCGAAGATGTTGGTTGGAAATATGGCCTTGTCAAAGCCCCAGGTGCTCTAAGACCTGATGGGTGGGCTTATAGATTTCCATCCACCAACACAACTATCCTTTTCTACTGGTCTGCTACTCTGTCTGAATTAGAACCTCTGAATACAGAAGACACAGTGACCAGATATGCATTGCATCTTGATCGACCAGTTACATTTTTGAAGAAGTATCTTAATTACTTTGATGTCCTAGTACTTAACACAGGCCATCACTGGAACAGAGGGAAATTCAATGGAAATCACTGGGAATTGCATGCTGATGGGAAGCCTGTAGGCAATGGTAGTAGACTTGCAGACCTAACCCGTGCGAAAACTCTTACATTGCATAGCATTGCTAGATGGATGGATTCAGAACTTGCACGACATCCTAAGATGAAAGTATTCCTCAGGACAATTTCACCAAGGCACTTTGTAAATGGTGACTGGAACACAGGTGGGACATGTGGAAATACCATCCCCTTATCTAATGGAAGTGAGGTCTTGCAGGACCATTCAATTGATATACCCGCAGAAAATGCTGTGAAGGGAACTCGGGTTAAGCTTTTGGATATCACTGCTATCTCAAAACTACGAGATGAGGGGCATATCTCAAACTCTAGTTTCAAAAAAGCTTCCACCGGAATTAATGATTGCTTGCACTGGTGCTTACCTGGTATACCAGACATGTGGAATGAGCTTCTCTTTGTACAGATTTAGTATCACACTCTAGTTAGGCGGATCTTTTTCAGAGCCCCAAGGATCTCTTCTGTTCATATCATAGCAGTACAGTACATTTATGGAATTTTGGATCACCTATTGGAGGTGTTCAAAAGATGATACTACTGATTTCTATAGAAGTAATTTACAGTTTGGTCCAGATTCTTCCAACTTCCTTTCGGAGCAGAGTAGGAGATGGAGCTGCTGCACAGCCCAATCTGACTACCGAGTATTCTTCAGGCACGTTGAACTTTGTTTCTACTTTTATCTTTCTATAAAACCCTACCACGCTAATACCATGTGCAGCATATATCCTTCAGAGAAATGTTCATACCAGTTGGCCGTAATTATATATGTTCATTCAGATAAAATTAAAAGTTCAACATTCGATTGATTTGTGTGACCTCAAAGGCTCCATTCTTGTATGTGTAACATTTTGAGTGATAGATGACCTGATATACCATGCATCTTATGACCATAGCTGCCTGTGGATACCTTGTCATTTTGCAGCTCTGTGTTATTGCATTATAAATTTATCACGGCTACTGGAATACCCTTGTTTTAAAGCGTTGTCTTTCACTTGGTGCTCACATATTTTGCTCTATATTTTTCTAAGAACTATAAGTACAACAGCATGAGCATATGAAAATATTTTAAATATGCATAATTTTGTCGCTAGATCTGCTTCTTGTTCGATTAATTCGATGTCATCAAGGACTCCAAATTGCAAAGTTTGACTATCAATTTCGTGGACACCTTATAAAATCAACTGGAAGGGGTTTGATACGTATGCCCTGTTGTTCTAGAAGAAATGGTTACTAGTATATGCCAGAAAAATAAGCTTTTAAAACATTCGTAATTTGTTTTCTCAAAGATCAAGATGTTGTGAAACTGATATAAGCACTCCTATAAACATTACCAAGATAGCCGAACAATCATGAACCTGATAAGGATTAGACAAGGGTTGCGCGACAATGCATAACCAATAATGTCCCTCTAGTGCATCTTCGATGTTCATGTATAAGTATTAAGCAATTATTGTCACAACAAACGCTCCCCTTCTGAAAGGCAACACCATCTATTCAGAAAAGAAAGGGTTAACTATCTTTGCTCGACGAAGGTACTGAAGATACAGTTTTCCTCTCTTTTTCTTGGAACAGCTACCGACAAATAGTTTTGGATGTTGAAGAGTTCCTTTTGTTTTGGTCTTGTTTTTTCGCATGAATATAATTGTTCGCACAGGATAGGACTATCCATACCCTTGTTAAAGGCAATAATACTACCACTCATTGCATAAAGTATAGGTAGAGAACAAAATATTGTATAAGTTCAGTGTGATTCTGAACTGTGGTCTTATCCATCATTGTGGTGACTTAATCTTCTATCTTTCAGTTGGGATATTTAAACTGGAAATTGGGATAATTCACAAGTAGGCTGATGTCACAATGTATTAGTTATGCAGCAGTTGGAGTGATGTTATGGACTCTTTCAGTTAAAGACCGTAGGCTAGTCATATCTTTCATAATCGAGGTCAAACATGTGAAAACTGTATCTGTAGATTTTCTTTTGAAATATGTTTCGAACTGCTAAAATTAATTTGTGAATATTTAAGTAAAAAGTCAGTGAGTGAAGCTAGTAGTGTGGACATTGTCTTTTTTTTTCTTTCTGTTTCTTTTATTTTATTATCTATCTATTTATTTTATTTATACATATAGGACTATATAGGAGTAGCACCGTGAGCCAAACCACTCCAAAATAAGGCCTCTTCTGGAACGCTTCTGAAGATTTCACATTGCTGATGATTACTCTAGTGAGGTGCCGTACTTCCCCAGGCAAAGTTGTGCGTAGAATAATGTTCATCTCCATCCATATCATCGAGCGGATCGGAGGCGATCGATCTCATCACCGGATAACCGCGACGCGACGCTGCCGTCCCCGGGGCCCTGCCCCACCAACGCGACCAGTTCCTCTGAGGACACTGCCTGGAGGCGGGACGTCGGTGCAACGAGCCCGCAGCGGGCGCGGGCGACGTCGCCGAGTGCGTGTTGACGCCACGGCGGACGTCATCGCCCACCTCTCGCAGGCGAATTTTTTTTTATCTTTAACATTTTTTTAAACTATTTTCAAAACTGACACTGTTTTTTTTTTAAACTAACACTTTTGGACGTGCCAACTGACATGGCACGGCCAAACCACTCTACCGCGTCATGTATGGTGGCGTGGCCAGACTGCCACCATGGCAGTGACGGGTGACGTGGCCCAGCTCTGCCACGCCACAGATCACAACGCGGTGGGCCTACCGCGCCACAGATCACGGCGTGGCACCGACGCGCCATCGCGCATGGCGCATCAGGCCCCAGTAAAGGCCCGCGACGCGGCTCTCTCCCTCTCTCCGTTCCTTTCTTTTCCTTTCACGCTCCCGCCGCCACCAGACGCCCGCGCCCTTCGCCCACGCCCGCCGCCGGCAGCCGCTGGTCGTACCCTCCCTTGCTGTCTCCCTCCTTATCTTCCCCGGAGCTCCTCGTCGGCCTTGTCAAGGTAATGAAGCTCCTCCTCGGCCTCAATGGTGGATCGAAGGATTTGAATGAGTAGTTAGGGTACGAAGGAAAATATGAGTTCGTTACAATGTTGGATTGAAGGATTAGGATTGCTAATGTTAAAGTTGATTGGTTAGTTAGAATTATGATTATCATGTATTCAAAGGTCAATTTTTATAAGAATATTGTTTGTTTGAGTTTGCATCTCAACTTTTATATGTGAATAAATATATGGACATACTATTGATGTACCAAATTTTATTTTTTACTGACCAAAGTATAGTTTTTATATAGTTTTAATGTTTTCATCTAAGATAGAGTTTGCACCAAAGTGTAGATTATATTTTATTTGTTGTAATGCAAATGGTTCTCGACATTAATTTGTGATGGTTTGATTTTTATTTGTTAAATTACAACCGTTTTGTTAGATGCAAGAAATATATCCGTGGAGGAGTTTTGGTGAAAACGGGGTCATCCTCGAGAATTATACCCCGACACGTCTAGCAAAGATGCCCCCGTCTCTCCTGACCTTCCTGTCCCTAACTGTAATTGTAGTTTCTCGGCCGACGTGTTTCAATTGAGACATCCAGACACAGCTGCGCGTTGCTTCTACACATGCAGTCGTTTTAATATAAATAATTGTTTCCACTATTTTTTTCTTCATTTGTGTAAGTAGGCTACTAATATTTTGTTGGAATCTTGTTGTGTAGGCCCATGAGAGATGCTTTTTCTTTCAGTGGATCGACGATGCAGACTTACTGACAGAGGCCAGGGCATGGCCCTATAAGGATCAGCGAACACACCATCCCTGACACAGTTTGCCATGTTAGCAAGGCAGGCACACGGGAAAAGGAAGACCCAGCTCCCCCGAAGGACCTTCTCTACCTTTGATTTTTTTTCTCTTTCTCCCATCTGTAACCCCTGCTCCTCCTTGGTCTATAAAAGAGAGGGTAGGGCACCCCACTAAAGGGACGAACTTTTGATCAATCGTTTTCGACACACAACACACAGTCAAGCAGTAACCGAGCTCTTGGTGTCCTTTCGACCTTTCCATCAGAGACTTGTGATCTGTCCCTCTCTCGACCGTTTGTATCCCCTACTATGAACCTTTTTTGGTACTAATAACATGAGCAGCAGCAGATTGGACGTAGGGATGTTCTGCCCGAACCAGTATAAACCTTGTGTCCTTTAGTACACCATCTGAGCCTAACGCGCAACAATTATAAATTTACTAGCCAGTGCTTGTTCGAAACACCGACACATAGCAACCTTGTGAGCTTAGCCAAAGCCCTCCCACTCATCTCCATCATTGATTCATCATCTTTATGAGATTGTGAGAGAATCTAAGTGCATTGCTTGAGTGATTGCATCTACATGCACTTGGTATTCGTGTTTTGCTGCGGGATTCGCTTGTTACTCTTGGTGGTTGTCGCCACCTAGACGGCTTGAAGCAACGAGGATCGTTGAAGCAACGAGGTTGTAGTAATGCATTACACATAAGAAACGGGGCACCCTGTTGTACGCTTCCTCCCAACTACCCCAACGAATCGTCAGGGCAATTTGCTTAGCACGCAAAACCTTTTCGTACTTCGCATCATACTTAACGAATCCATATATGGACAGTTGTAACAAAGACACCAAAATATCATTATTGTCATCAACGAGCCCCAATATACAACGGGCAAGGTAACGTGTAGTGAGCTGCTGATGATTTTCCTTCTCTCTATTTGTTAGGCAAGTGTGGGGTTCAACCACTTTACTTATCCTCCACTTGCCATCACTCTGTCTCTTTCGTGCATTTAACCTCCACATACAACCGTTTTTGCATATCATGTGATACCTCAACTCCTGGTCCGAATGAGTGACATTGTACGGCCTATGGTGATACACAACATAGTCCTAAAGGAAGAGCTTCATCTCTAACATTGTATTGAATATCATCCTCTTACTAAGGATTTCTTTCTCATGGTCATACAATGATTTCCTACACATCTAGAGATCGGTGTCACAAACTGCCATATCTGTCATGCTGACATCCCTATAGTTCGGAATGCCCCTGAAAGGTACGTTTATCGATCTTAGTTGCTCAAGCTCAGTCGCTATGTAAGGTGGTGGTGGAACATACTGTTGCGCTTCGCTAATTCTCTGCCCCATGAATCATAGGAGGTATCATCTGCTGGCAAATCTGTGACTAGTCTATCCTGAGCCTGGATAGCATGCAAACCTTAGTTGGTACTAGTAATGGCATACCATGAATAGGTACTAGCATGGCATCAACCGGTGTGGGCATAGCATGTCTACCTCCCTAGTCATCATCTGAATCGTTCGAATCACTGCTAACTACATCACTGATCCTATCCTCCTCTTTCAGTTCAAACTCGTTCACATCGAAGTCATTGCTTATACAACCTACTTGACTTGAATAAAACTGCTCATGCGTCAACTGACCGTCTAAATCCATGTTACCCTGAGTTGCTTCCCCCTTCGACCCCCAATTCTTGCCCATTGCCTCCAACACCGTCAATGGACAGCCTGTCTAGGACACCCTATATCCTGTATCCATTCTCCATTATCACCTCAGTCATGGGCACATTAGAACCTTGGAGCACCCTATTGTAGCGGGACCAGTGAGCAGGGTCACCCAAGGGCATCAGGATATAGTGTGCCCTAGTCTTCCCAATATCAAACCTCCCCTTTAGTATGAAATCATCGCTAAACTTTACATTCAAACAGACACAAAGGTCTTTAAAACTAGGAGGTTCATCAAACCATTCCAATTCTTCTTCCATATCCTCAAATATACCATCTTCTCTCATAACACTTCCTCCATAAAAAACTCTAACACAACAATCCATCTACAAAAGCATTTCAAGAAACTTCATCAAGTCGTCGAAATCGTCATACGTACTGTCCATAGTAATATTAATCAGTCTGTTCGCTGGTTGGTTTCTGGGCTGATAAGGTCGGTTGGTGCTGATTTGTTATGAGAGAAAAATACTGTACCATGGCTGAAACCAACAAATAAACCGACTGAATACCTATTCTAACTATAACTATACTAACTAATATAATATTAACACCTATACAAGACTAACTACAACAACTAATTATACTAAATACAATAACTAACTAGACTCACTAACTGTACTAACTAAACTAACTAACTTTACTAACTATACTAACTTACTATACTGCCTATACTAACTAAACTAACTATACTAACTATACTTTACTAACTTTACTTATTGTACTAACTTACTGTACTAACTATACTAACTAATCATTCAAACTAATTTTGCATCTTAACCCTAAGTAACAACAATTTTGATTCAATCAATAAATACACAAGGGGAGTACCTCGTGGCAGCAGCGTGCTCTCGTCCTCGCGGCGGCGGTGCTCGTCCTCGCGGCGACGGCTCTCGTCCTACCGGGAGCAGCGTGCTCTAGTCCTCGCGGCGGCGACGCTCGTCCTCACGGCAGCAGCGTGCACTCGTTCTCTTGGGGGTGATGCGCTAGACCGGACCGGGAGGCGGGTGCCGCTGGGGGGGGAGGCGTAGGCGCTAGCCTCGGCGGTGGCGGCGGGTGGATGCGAGATAGATGGAGGGGCGCTCGATAGTGGGGAGCAGTGTACAGCGGCAGCGCGGCAGTGAGGGCGGTGGCGGGTGGCGAGCGTGGTGCGGCGGTGAGGGCGGCGGCAGCGTGCGTGGCGCGACAACAAGGGCGGTGGCGGGAGCGACGGCGGGCCGTGGGCGGCAGGCGTGCCTTTACTGGGGCCGAGTGAGAGAGATAGAGAAAGGGAAGAGAGAGTCGCGTCGCGGGCCTTTACTGGGGCCTATCGTGCCGTGCGCGATGGCGCATCGGTGGCACGCCGTGATCTGTGTCGTGGCAGGCCCGTCGCACCGTGATCTATGACGTGGCAGAGCTAGGCCACGTCACCGATCGCTGCCACGGTGGCAGCCTAGCCGCACCGCCATGCATGGCACGGTAGAGTGGTTTGACCATGCTATGTCAGTTGGCGCGTCCAAAAATGTTAATTAAAAAAAACAGTATCAATTTTAAAAATAATTTAAATAGTGTTAAAAAACAAACAGCGTGGGAGCTTTATAGTCGTAGCGATGGGACGACGAGACAAGACGCCACCGCCAGCGCGATGCCGGACCAAGCCTCTTGTAGTCGGCAAAACTAGCGTCTCGAACCGCAAAGGCACTAGCTCGCACTGGAAAAAAAAAAGATCACGCAGTTGTGGCCTGCACAGGCACGACACGATTACTGCCGTGTCGAGCTCCGGCTCAACGCAACCCAGGCGTGTGTTCAGTACAGGACGACTTGACCAAACGAATCAGTAGACAACCACAACAACAGAGAACAGACCATATTCAGCTACGAGGTGACTTGCAGTTACACCCTACTCTACTCCAGCCTAGTATCTATCGCCTTCCAGAGCACACAGGTGTCCGGATCAGGACGGCAACCGGCCACCCAAGGCCAAGACGAAACGCGCTGGTAATCCACCGAGACCACCCATCGGCGATCGAGGGCAAGAATCTCTTGTATCCTCGTTGCTAAACACGGATGATTAGACCGGCAGAAGGACCTTTGCCCCGATAGGCAACAGGATAAGGCGGCGACTGTGCTGCTGCTGTTGGCTGTTGCTGTGCGGCGGGTCAGCAAGTGCAGCCACCACCACCACCGTCCACCATTTGTTGTTGCTCGCCATCATTTGCTGCAGCGAGGAGGGATACGAGGGTGGCGACCGGAATTATTGACGCCTCCACCACCCGACCCGTCCGACCCACAGACAAAAGGAAGGAATGCAACGCGGCCCGCAACGACCTCTGGAGCTTCAGTCCAGAGCGACAGTAATCTGGCGACATATCGACGTGACCGGCGACCTCGGCGAGTGGCTTATGTTTATGTACACGCCAGCCGAACACAGGGGCCGTGGCCACGACGAGGACGAGGCAGGCAGCATGAACAAGGACCAGAACATTCCTAGAGCATTTTGTACACCTGGGAACAGCGAGCCACGGTCTTCCCTTCCTCCAACAAAAGGTTTCATGCTGCCTAGAGCTAACTGTAGGGCGCCGATCCAGTGCCGCGGTTCACCTCGGTAATGGTGGCCGCCGCTGTTGCGGCGGCGAGTGGTGGGGCGTGCGTCTTGTCGTCGTCGGAGACGTTGGCGAGACCCTGGACGAGGCGCACGATGTCCGCGGGGTCGTCCAGGTAGTACTTGGCCTTGCTGGGCTTGCGCCCCACCGTGCACGCGAACACCTCCGCCTCTGGCTGCAGGGACATGCCCCTCGCCGCCGTCATGATCACCTCGAACATGTCCTCGTCGGACCGGTCGTCGCCCACGCACAGGACAAAGTCCAGCAGGTCGCCCCGCTCCTGCATCGTCGAAAGGATCCGCTTCGCCACCAGGCCCTTGCTTACGCCCTGCAGATGGGAGGTCACGATTTGGCATTTTCGTTAGCATGATACTGTTGCTAACTGAATTAACAGTAACCGTTACTGTTGTGAGCAGCAGCAAGCAGGCTTACCTGTGGCTTCACCTCAACAAGGTTGGGTCCAGCTTTCACTGAAACCGGCTCGTTTGAAAGCACACTCTCAAGATGCTCATGGAGCTCCTTGGCCTGGCACGATCCGAAATCTGGATCAGCGTCCTCGTAGCACCAAACGATAGCAGTCTCCTTGTTCTCAATTGTCGACCCGTCTGTAGTCTCAGTATACGTCTTCATCACAGGTTCTGCGATTTGCTTCCAGCTGCAGTCTATCACAGGAACGCATGTCTCCCATTCTGCATCTCTTCTCAGCCTACAACCATTGACAGCATTAGTGATTAGTGTGCTCCAGTAGTAGAAGGTCAATGGGCATTGCAATTTGCAAGATTAATTTATTATGAGGACGAACTGCATGGAAACCGCAGGAAGTAATAATACTTAAATTACCTGAGGAAGTAGCCATGTTCAGCTGCTAGTCCAAGGCTCTCACATGGTAAGAACCACTCGTTTAAAGTCATCCGGCTCTTTGCACTCACAAGGAAGACCGTGTTGTTCTTGTCACGGCAAAGGCTGTTCAACACGTCTATCGTCCTTGAGGTAGGACTCTTACCGAACGAAGTCTGAGGCATCAGCGTCCCATCATAGTCCAAGAGAATGACGCGCTTTGTGGTCCTCCGGTAGGCCGAGACCAAGTGCTCAACTGCAAGCTTCTTGAAGTTTGGATCGAGGGCTACAACCCTGAACTTTAGCCCGAATCCTATGCCCCAACAACGCCTCCTGTTATGGTCGAGGCAAATCCGCTCAAGATCTTGCAAGCAGCTGTTCGCCCAGTACCCAACATCATGTGTGCTCACATATCTGTGATGCTTCTCATGTCTCAACACCTTCTCCCCTGCGGGCATCTCCAATGCATAGTCCATTGCGTCAGCCACTGAATCAATGTTCCAAGGGTTCACACGGATAGCGCCGCTCAGGGAGGGCGAGCAGCCGATGAACTCTGACACAACAAGCATGCTCTTCTTCCTTGAAGCCGGACCAAGACCCAGGATACTATCTATCTTCTCATTCCCTTGTCGAGCAATTATGTACTCATATGGGATCAGATTCATGCCATCCCTCACTGCAGTAACCAAACAGCACTCCGCGACAACATAATAAGCCATCCTCTCATAGAACTGCAGAGGCTTATCAATCAGTATCACTGGCTGGTAATCTGGCTGCCCGAATGCATCGTTGATGCGCTTCACCATCGCATCACTCTCTTCCTGTACCTCCTTCACATCCTTTCCCCGCCCCCTTGCTGGATTGGCAATCTGAACAAGCACCACCCTTCCCCGCCATTCCGGATGCTGCATCAGGAGCTGCTCAAATGCCAAAAGCTTCAAGCTAATTCCTTTGAAGATATCCATATCATCAACACCAAGCAACAGCAGCCGGTTCTGATGATGGAACTGTTTCAGAAGCTCACCAACCTTGACCCCAAGCTCCGGGAGGTTGAGGACTGACTGTAACTGCTCCAAGTGAACTCCCACAGGCAAGATCTTGATAGTTACTGTCCGACCGTAGTACTCCAGAGCAATGTAGCCCCTCTGCGACTCGTACTTCAACCCGAGCATCCTGCTGCAGCATGACAAGAAGTGTCTGGCATAATCAAAAGTGTGGAACCCAATCAGATCGGCATTCAGCAGCGACCGGAGCAGCTCCTCACGCACAGGTAGGGTCTTGTAGATCTCCGACGACGGGAACGGGCTATGAAGGAAGAACCCAAGCTTGACCCGGTTGAAGCGCTTGCGCAGGAACGTCGGGAGCACCATGAGATGGTAATCGTGCACCCAGACGAAGTCTTCGTCGGGGCTGATCACCTCCAGGATCTTGTCGGCGAAGATCTTGTTGACCGACACGTAGGCCTGCCACAGGAGTCGGTCGAAGCGGCCACCGAGCTCCGGCGACAGTGGCAGCATGTAATGGAACAGTGGCCAGAGCTGCTGCTTGCAGAAGCCGTGGTAGAAGCGGGAGCGGAGGTCGGCAGGCAGGAAGGTGGGCACGCAGCCGAAGCCCTCGAGAAGCTCGTGCGCGACCTCGTCGTGCTCGGCGGGGGGCACGTCGTGGCGGAGGCCGCCGACGTAGACGAACTCCATGTCCGCGCGGCCGTGGTGCGCGCGGAGGCTGTCCTTGACCTGCAGCAGGAGGCTATCCTGGTCCCACGCGAAGTCCCAGCCGCCGCCAGCGCGGCGGGAGGCGCGCACGGGGAGCTGGTTGGCGACGATGATGACGCGCTCCAGAGGCGCGTGCTCGGAGTGGTCGGAGGCCGCGGAGGCGGCGTCCGCGTCGGCGTCGTCGTCGGAGACGTCGAGGTCCGGCACAATGCCGGACGCCGTCACCACGCGCGGTATCAGGCGGCGCCCCAGCGGCGGCAGCGGGTCGCCGCTGCTGCCGCCGGAGGCGAGCTCCAGGAGGTTGGAGTAGGATCTCGACACCATCCCCGCACACCGAATCAGAGCAAGCTGATGATGAACCTCCCAACCAAGATTCGATCTTCACCACTCGCCTCGCCTCGCACACAAATCGCCACCGGAACCTGGACAATCTGTGATCCGGCCGGCGAACAGTTTGGAGGTCCGAGGAGAAAGCTTGAGCAAGAATGGCCGGCAGGGAAGGAAAAGGATCTATCCACCAGTCTCCGGCGGAGAAGAGAAGAGATAAATCTCGGCAAGGAATGGAATCGGCGGAGCAAGTAATAATCAGGAACCGAACTGAAAAGGCGGCCCTCCCTTTCCGAAAGAAAAACCCAAGAGCTTTCGGCCAAAATCAATCCAGACGACCGAGGAGGAGCAAGCGTCTCAGGTGCTCCAGCTGGGACGGCCACTACTCCCTCCCTCCCTCCCTCGACAGACAGGCAGGGGACAAGAGAATCCCGCGTGCTCGCCGACGACGACCAGTTCCTGGACCAGCATTTGCCCTCCACCTTGCTCTCTCCCAAACACACGCCAGCACCAGCTAATAAGTAGGAATGGCTGGAGAAAAGGATCTGACGGAGCAAGGAAAGCAAATCCCTTCCCAGGGAGGAGGATTCGAGCGAGAGGCGTGGGTAGCGCCACTCGCTGGTTGGGATCGGGAGGCGGAACGGAGCGAAGCGATTCTTGGCCTCGGGTCGCGTGCGGGGTGGAGTGGTGGCTCTTGAGGGATCGCAAGAGCTGCTGCAGGGCAGCAGGGGACGCCGATCCGTTGTTTAAGTAGGAGCAGCAGGAGCAGGCGCGAGTTGGGATAAGCTTTAGCAAGCTGCGGTTTTTTAAGCAGAGACGCCGAGCTGGGCAGCAGAGGCCAGAGGGGCTCGCGATGGATGGGGGAGGGAGGCCAGAGGGAACAACCCTGTGTTTTTCTTGTTTGTCGCTCAGGTGACCCGACTTGCTGTCTGCCCACCCACCTGCCTGATCCTGATCTGATCACAGAGGGTCACGATTATGGTATGCTGCGTCGAATTTGTAGCACCGTGTGAGATCGGAACGTTATCCTGTCCTGTTTGTTGGTTTTAGATTAGATAGCGAGCACACGTTTTGGTTGCTCAAATTGTGTGTTGAGAGTGGAATTCCGGGTGGGATTTATTCCTCCTCTGTATATCTACCAACAATAAGCTGGACGTAAGGAAGAAGCGTTCCTTGCGAAACATGGGCCCTGTTTGATTTCCGCTTCTCCCAGACACGCTTGATTATAATCTAAGCGAAGATTTTCTCGCTTCGCTTTTTGCTTCTCGTAGTTCAAATCTCTGAAGCAGGCTTACCACATAAGTGAGAATCGGTGGAAATAAGCAAAGCGTTTGGCGGGATTTTCGTTTATTTCCACCGATAAGCCGCTTATAAGCGGAAACAAACAGGGCCCTGGACTCTTATCTGTCCCCCGGCCGCTCCGTTTCGGATTTTCCTTTCATTCCTGGCTGTACAAACAATATTTTGACTTCTCTTGTTTGCGAGGAAGAAAAGACTGGATAGATAATCAGCATATTCGTTTGTTGGTTTTAGTTAGGACTTATTACAATATTTTTTTTTCACAACGAAGTCATCACCGGTCAGACTTATCATTCCACAAACCGACCAGCCGGACAGGGTGAATGACGTGGGTGCTTGCGTTGTTTGCTCTCCTGCCTGCAACTCCTAAGCTCGTTCGTCGATCCCATCTGGACTAGTAGACAAGGAATCACCCCTAAACAAATCCCTGTGCCTGCAGCAGGCTGCAGCCGCAGTATTTGTAGTATTTCATAGATAGTCCTCGATCAGCATGTGATTAACAGGAGCCTGAGGGACCACCTTGGAAAGTTTGGTTGCTCACACCTCACGCAGAAGAAGAGACGAGACAGTGCAGTACAGAGGGGGCTAGCTGGAAGCGTGAGTTCCCACGATCTTATCTGCCAAGGCCGAGAGGGACCACGCTGCGCCGAGCCCCATCCACTTCCGGAGCCTCTCCAGCCGTCCGATCCCATCGGCCGGCCAGGGGAAAGCGCGTGGGGTAAACATCCGTATGCGTCGGGTGTGTGAGGCCTTCTTTATTTCCTCTCCTAAAGTTTACTTCCGGTTTAATTGAATATAGACTAAAAAATAACAATTTGTACAGTTTTATAACTAATTTATGAGACAAATCTTTTAAGCTTAATTAGTCTATGATTTGACAATGTGGTGCTACAGTAACACATGTGCTAATGACGGATTAATTAGGCTTAATAAATTCGTCTCGCAGATTACTGACGGATTCTGTAATTTATTTTTTTATTAATATACGAACATCCTATGCGAACACCTTCATGTAATACCTAAAAATTTTACACCCAGGATTTAAATAAGGCCTGAGATCGGCGCTCGGCGAGGGTGGCCCCTCGGGCCCCCGCGCACGTGCGACCGCCTACATGTCGGCCAAGGAGGGCGCCGTGGCACATGCCGCGGCCCAGCTGTCGTCGGCCTACCTGTAGGAAGCGAAAGGGTTTCCTGGTGCAAGGGGCCCGTCGTCGGCCGCCGGGAGCTTGGCCGGCCAGAGACCCGGTCCACGACGGTGCCAGAGTGCCGACGTACTGCCGAGGAGTGAGCACGCTTGTGAACCACTGTGGATTAGGGATGAAAAGGGTCGGAAACAGTCGAAAACCTCTCAATCGTCTTCTACTTTTACATTTAAATACGAAAAACGAAAACGAACACGAACTTACGGAATATCGAGAATTTAAAAAACGAACTAATTCGAGCGGAATTATATTGAACACGGTCGGTATACGAAAAATCAATACGAAATATTGACCCATAGGACCAAGTGTATAACAATTAATAAGTGAATAATAATTAACAAGTCCTACAACTTTCTTAAAAAGTATCTCCATTCGACACCATGTAAGGAAGATATGATTTTTCTTAGGCAACAAGCGCTTGCATGTGATTTAATATACCGCTGAAATTTTGTATAATTTTTTTGAACATCTTAAAAACCTAAAATGAAAAAAACTAAAAACTATAAAGTTGTAGATCATGTCGAGACCTACAATTTTCATATAAAAATCATCTTCATCCGAGATCGTATAAAAAAGATACAATTTTTTTTTAAGGTTGGACTTCTAGTGGGCCAAATTTGATTTAAACCGAATTTCGAAACCGAATTTCAAATTCGGGGTATTCCGAATTAAAAGTAGAAAAGTAGAAAATGGTCAGAAAAATGTCTAAACCATTTTTGTCCTGGTTTCGAATTTGGTGTTCTGAATTTCGAATCGAATTCGACTTTGTCTAAAAATATGACTTAGTACTATATTACAAAACTACCTCTTCTTTTCATTTTAAGATACGCGTGCGACCCAAGATTCAAACTTAGTACTATTTGACTAACACTTATATAACCTAAGAATCTGTAGATATACCATACAATTTTGATATTGTTGGATTCATATTAAAAAAAAAAAAGCTTTCGTCTCGTGTGAAACCTATATTCGTGGACATTACTATAGTATGTGGGATATTAATTACCAAAATTTGAAGTTCGAAAGTATATTGGGGTCGGGGCAAACCGGTCCTTAAGGGAAAAAAAGAAAAGAAAATGAGGTAGTATTTTGAATAACAAATCAAGTGATGCTCTTTTTATGTGAGGGAACCCATAGTTTTACTCCAATTAACGATAAAGACTTATGGGGTGTTTAGTTGGTAGAACAATGTGGTCCATTATCATCTCACTCTCTAGTTTTTTTGTTTGGTTTATACGAGAGAATGAGTTGATCTCTGACCACCATATTTTTTACTTCTAATAATTAGTACAAGTATAAGGAATGAAGTCATACCACTAAATTTGAGAAATAGACTCATGATGTATCACTTTATCTAGGATAAGTTAATTCCTCAAACCAAACGCACCACACCACACCATTAGAGAACAACGGTAAATTCATGAGCGCTACGTGCTTGCACATTGCAGGCTCGCGAATATTTCTGCCTCTGCGTTCATACATATGATTTGTCAAGCTCACGTTATTACACTCTTATATTAGCATCCCGTGCGCTCAAGTTGTGGCCTGGACCTTAGCAGACATATTCCCACAAGGAAATGAAAACGTGGAACCGGAACGAGAATTTGGGGTGTTATTTTATAATATTGGAACATAAATGTTCCAAATCGGGACGTGGACGTTCCGAAACATGGAACTTGGGCATATTCCATGTTTCCGAATGCTAAAGCCTGAACTGTGTATTACTTTCTCCATAATCATAGTCAAACTAACTTAAATTTGACTCAATTATGTAAAATAGCATGAATATTCAGGACTTTAGATAAATATATATATCCTACAAATATGTATTTCAAAACAAATCTAATAATTACCTTGTTCGCTTGTTTGTTTTCAGCTAGGACTTATTTAACCAGCTAATAGTATTTTCCTCTCACAACAAATCAGCACTAGCCAGTCCAAACTAGCCTAGAAACTAATCAGCGAACACGTCGAATATATGATAAATATGGCCTTAAAAATATATGATAAATATTGATATTTTTATATAAATTTAGTTAAATTCAAAGTTCTTTAACAGAATACTACTTGAATAGTATATGCCTGGTTTAGATTGAGGTTAGGAATCAGTATTTGGTACTGTATCATTTTCGTTTGTATTTGATAATTATTGTCCAATCATGGCCTCAAAAGATTCGTCTCGTAATTTACAATCAAACTGTGTAATTAGTTATTTTTTATCTATATTTAATACTCCATACATATATCTAAAAATTTGATGCGATAAAGAGAGAGAAAAAAAATTTACAATCTAAACAAGACCTTAATATGATAACAATCAATACCCTGCCTAGCTCGTGGGATGCCCACACTAGCTAGCTAGGGCTGCACGCATCGTGGCTGCTCCTGCCCTGACCGTCCTACAGCGTGGGTATGCAGCAGGAGCAGGGCAGGTGCATGGGGCCTGGCCACCTGGCCGCCTGGGAGGGAGCCTGGGACTGTGCCGTCGACTCGCCTGACACAGCCGTAGCAGCCAGTGGACCCAGACCGCTGCGCGCTACACAGAGTTCTACCAGACTACCACTCCTGCTAACCCGTACATAATTTAGAGGACGATATGTACCGTAATAGCAGCTCCAGTGTATGGACGCGGGTCGGCTCTATAGATGGGTCCTCTTTGATTCGACTGTCAGCTGTTCCTCGGTCCGCAATGTGCAGAAGCGAGCATGGCTCAATACGTAGGACCCACGTAATAAAAAAAATGACCGTTATTTTTCTTCCCGCAATTCCCCTCCACAAAGTGTATCATGTATATATTTTTTTAATGTGAAGGGGTGGGTTCGATTGGCTGGGAGCCGGTGCTCCATAGAGACAACCCTGCAGTGTATAGGAACCGAATTCCATAGATGCAGTTAAATGCATCAAACTGGCATAGACCCATACACTAAAAGTTCACATGTGAAACATAGAAATTTTATTGGAATTATATAAGAATTTCACATGATTCAGTTCATTTTTTTTAAAAAAAAACATAGGAATAGAAAAAAAATCTTGCAGTTCTAAAGGGGTCTTTAAATTGGACTGTAGGATGTTTGGTGTTTCTGCACCATGTTGTATGGTATTTGGATGTGAAAAATAGGAAGAATTATAGATGCAGAGTTCATTTTGACTCCACAGGGTGGGGACATTTCCAGAGATGATAGAGGAGGAGCTAGAGCCATTTTCATGGTGTGAGGAGGTACGCACGGTGAACACCAGTGGAGTTACATTTTTTTCGTTCTACTATGGCTTTGGCTTCGAAGTAGGAGCTAGGGCTAGAGTGACGCTAAAAATAAAGACATTATTATAGTTCGGTATTTTGTGCTCACATATATGTCGTGGTGAGCCAGTCTCAGCTAAGGTTTGATCTTTGACCTCCCACATATTCAGGTGGGAGCCTCTTCCCTGCTGACTTAAAAAAGGTTTTGCATTGTAATGTAGGTGCAAAGAGCCTGTGGTTTTGAAACTTCGAGTGATTGCTGGTTTGCCTTGCTAACCTGTCAACTATGGTACTACTCGTCGATAAGGATCAGGGAGCATAGTGCTAGGCAGGGTCGGATCCAGGATAAATGTTAGGAGGGGCTTCTTCAACCTCTATACAGCCTGACCATCTCTTTAAGATGCATCCATGGCAAAAAATTCTAGGGGGGACTAGGTAGGGGGGGGGGGGGGGGGGCTCCATGGGTCAGGTGACGGTAGTCGGGGCTAGAGCCCCACACGCCCCACCGCTGGATTCCTCCCTGGTGCTAGTTTTTTCTTGTATAAATATTGGTAATCAGTAGTGTGGATTCCCACACAAAGCAATAAGCATTTGTTGCTAGATCATGTGACCTGATTAGGGTGTGAGTGCAACTCTACTTTGTTGCCAATATAAGGTTGTCATCGGCTATGTAGGATATATATAATGATCCTTGTTTGACTGGAATACTTCACTTTATATATATTATATGTATACCCATCTTTGTCACATATTGGCATATACGTATACAAGTAAGAATATTTTCAACTAGTGTAATGCAAGAATTTTAAAAGAGTTGATATTAATTTGGTTCTTCGGAAAGGAGTTTCTTATGCAATAATTTTGGTTAGTTATCAATCATGCAGATAATAATCACGCTCAATCAACAAAAGACTAGTTTGATATTTTCTTTTGGAGCTTCTTTTCTTGTAGTCTTGTCAACGCTACTGTTTTTAATATGCATGTTCTGCATTTACACAACAGCTAAAAATTCTTCAAAGTGTTCCCTACGAAATTATTTAGGACATATACTTTGTCTTTGTACAGACGAAAATTATGATACTTTTTATGATCTGCCAAATACAGATACTGTGGGACACCATCGGGCTGGGTATGCATTTTTCTCTCGTTTTTCGTCGGTCCATCACATTACCACAAATACGTCGATAGAGGCAAGCCCTATTACCAGCTCCACGCGTGCGGGTCCGCACAAACAAATCAGACAAGCCTTTCTCATTCTCTTTTCTTTCGAGTAAAAAGAGAGCTTTATTAACTAGACAGCAACAGAATTACAATCGACGCAGAGTGTTTACCACGAGAAATGACCTTTCATCCGCTTCAATTTTGGGCTTTAGTCTCGGTATTTTTTGCGTCCGGGAGTAAAGGAAGAATTAGTTCCGGTTAGAGCTACCAACAGGGACTAAAGACCCCTGTCCTGTAGCTACCAACAGGGACTAAAGGCCCCTGTCCTGGCACGCTTTCGCAGCAGGCCACCTTTAATCCCGGTTGGTGTTACCAACCCGGACTAAAGGTCCTTCAACCTTTAGTTCCGGATGGTAATACCAACCGGGACTAAAGGGTGACCTTTTAGTTCCGGTTGGTGTCACCAACCCGGATTAAAGGTCTTCCACCCGAGACTAAAGGTACCCCACATGTCAATTTAAAAGGAGAGTGTCCATGACCCTGTCACATGTGGTGTACAACTGAATTGGTAAGGAGTTTATGCACGAGGAAAGAGGTCCTGGGTTCGAATCTTACACATCGCAAGATAGGTCTCCCTACAATTTCTTTTATTTTTCTCCTGAGGATGAACCTTTAGTCTCGGTTACGTGACCCGGGACTAAAGGCCAGGACCTTTAGTCCCGGATTCGTAGTCCCGGTTAAGAAACCGGGACTAAAGCTAGTTCCCAACCAGAACTACGACCCATTTCTCTACTAGTGCGTCTAGCTAATCCAGCTAATGCATTTGCTACTTGATTACCGTCTCTCTTCAATTGGAAAACTTCCAACTATTCAGCTGCACTTCCCATTTCTGAAAAAGTGATTTTTTGCGCAGTCAGATTCAATAATAGCTTGTGGCAAGCCGCACTAGACAGCCCAACGCAGGCCTTCCACGCATGCTAAAGCTTCTGCTTCCGCCGCACTGGCCACGTCTCATGGAAACACCAGGCCGAGAAGATCACTTTACCGTTACTATCTCTAGCTATGGCCGCCATAGTCGATCCATATGATGTTCCAAGAACGAACCATCGATGTTGATCTTGAGCCAACAACCTTCTGGAAGGAGGTTCCCAACAGCGGTTTGGTGTGATCGAAATGTCTGGCCGAGTTCCTGGAGTCCTCTTCGCTGAGGCTGGCTGCCTGCCTTTACTAGTGTCACACGGAATCTCCTCCTTGCACTTGGACAGGGATTCCAGGAAGTTTAGCAGAAAACCAATTGAATCTGTCGTCACAGACGTAGGGCCAGCGCCATGCGTATTGTTATGCACATTCCATGATCTCCATAGGAGGAGCAGGATGAGGTATCGTTGGTCTTTCGGGCATCTCTCCAGGAGCAGTAGTAGCTAGTCTTTACCTGTGTAGCGAAACTGTTCATCGTCCGGCAACGACCAGTGTGACATATGACATTTTGAACTCTTAATAATTCCTTATATTTCAGGACGGATGGAGTATAATAATATGTACAGCCCATACAGTACAAGTGATTAGGATATAAACCTGTCTTATCTTCCAGTGGATACTCCCAAGGTTAATTGCAAGCAGGATAAGCATTAGTTACGAGGGTTAACGTTAATTACTGGTACATATGTACGTACGCGGAGAAACTACATGGAAAAGGACATACAACAACTTGAGTAAATTAAACAAGACCGTCAAGATAGATGCCTGTTGATTCTTATCCAACTAAGGAGGAGATGTAACACCCAAAAACTTCATTATTTTAAAATAAGTAAATTTGATTTAATTATGTTATTATGTGTGCATTCAAATATAGGAAAGAAATATTTTTTTGTGAAATTAAAATCCATCATAAGGATATATACATGTTGATGCACTCATGCTGGAGCATTGTATTTAATATGTTGAGTGGTTTTTGATTTAAACTCAAAAGGATTCAAAATTCATTTGAAAATCATTTAGAAATGAATTTGGAAAATAGAATTGGAAAAAGAAAAGGAAATTCTTTTCTCCCCTTCCCTTCTCTAGTTTTGGCCCGCAGGCCCTTTCTCCCGCCGGCCCGCGCGCCCCCTCCTTTCCCCTTCTCCTGCTTTTCCTTCCTGGGCCGGCCCAGCAACCGCCGCCGCGCCAGCCCAGCACCACGCGGGCAACCGCCGCCGCGCCCTCCTTCCCTCTCTGCCACTGACCGCCCGGCCCCGCCCGTTAGTGCCTTCCCCCACCTCCCGCAACCACCGCGCTCGGTCAAGCGCAACCGCCGTCGCGCCCCTTCCAGACGTGGGAGTGTCCTTCCCCGCGCCCGGCCTCTACAAAAAGCGAGCCGAGCCTTCCCCGCACCCCCTGCCGTTTTCCCTGCTCCTTCTTCGCGTTCGCCGAGCGCAGTAGAGGCCGCAACCGCCGCACCGACGAGCCGAGGTCCGCCGTCCGCCCCTCCGTGCGGACAGCCATCCCCAAGCCGCCGTCGACTTCGTTTTCCCCGTGGTGAGAATCCCCTTGCTCCCCTCTTTCTCCCCGTGCCGTTATTTTCTTATTTCATGGCTTCAAGTACCCAAGCCGCGTGCGCCGACGAGCTTCCGGCCGCCGGCCATGGCGACCACCGCCGCGGCTTTCTCCTCCGGCCGCGCTCTAGGCCTGGCCGAGTTCGTCTGCCCCCCATCTCTCTCCCGGTGCCCTCGGTTCTTTGAACTGTGGCCCGTAGTCACTGAACCGCACACGCCGGCATGCTCCTCGTCGCTGGCCATGGTGCTCCGCCGCCGGAGCCACTGTTCTAGCCACCACTGCCTTCTCTCTCTCCCTCCCATCTAATCTGAACCACCCATCCATGATACAATGGCTCACATAAGCCGATACCCCTTTGCGTGTCAGTTTTGCTTATGAGTCCCTGAGCTTTTCTAAATCCTAACCCGCAGTCCAAAACACATTTCCTGAGTACGCTTTCTCCTTTTGAAAACGTAAAATATATTGTTTTAGTCCAAAATACATTTTTAGTATTTACAGAAATGCCATTGCACTGTGTTGCTTATAAAATCATCGTTATAGCTCCGATTTGACCCGTTCAAATTTCGTTAGGTTCGCAATTAAGTTCTCTACATGTTAATACCACTGTTAACCCTGTTTGCAACATTTAAATTTTGAGATTAGATTTAGTTAAATAAATTGCTATAGGAAATCCCGTCTAAATCATAACTTTCGTGTTTTAGCTCTGTTTTTCGTGAACTTCGCGTTGACGTGATCGTAGCGAGACCTAGAATCTTTTCATAAACATTTTATCTTGTTTTCTATACTACTGGTGTACTATTCCAATTATAGGATTGTTTGCTTTGCATGAATGCCTTTGGAATATTGTATGTTGTCGTGTTGGTCGCATTCAGACGGTGAGGAGAACGTTGGAGACCAAGAGTTCTTTGACGACTAGCAGGACCCACAGGAGTTTACTAACCAAGGCAAGTATAGCATGGGATCTACCTTGATGCCTATTCACCATTTATTAATTACTCATTTGCATGTGAAAGCATCTAGGCCCCTTGTTGGGTTTCGGTAATTAATGACAATACAAAATTACTATGACTAACGTGTGTTTTGTAGAGGCAATTAAGTTAGGTCATGGTAATGGAGATCAATAGGGCAATCAAGGTGGTCATGCCCCTACGATGGAAATCGTTTCGGTTTTCAAAGGATGGACGACAAGGTTAAGGATGACTAGTTCTAAGTGTCGATTAGAGTTGGAGAGACACTTAAGTTAGGTGTGGTGTACACTTGTTAAAACTAGCACTAGGTAGCTCCACAACAGCCCTATGATCCTATGGATCAAACTTCATTCACATATGTTTGAGAGTTAGAAGTGAATGGAGGGTCAAATGCTGACCGGACGCTGGCTCCGGTGCGATCGGACACTGGCCGCATGGTCCGGTCAGTACATTTGATCAAGGAGATTGCGTTCGGTGCGACCGGACGCTGGAGTGGTCAAGTGACCGGACGCTGAGAGGTAGCGTCCGGTCGACTCTAGTAAGGTTCTAGAGAAGGAAATCTGTGATCGGACGCATCCGGTCAATACTGATCGGACCCTGAGGATCCAGCGTCTGATCGAGTACAGTAAACATCCAGTGAGGGTTTAATGCGACCGAACACGTCCAGTCAATGGTGATCGGACCCTGCCAGCGTCCGGTCAACACTTAAGCACTGGTGTGCGGGTTGAACTGACCGGAGCATCCGGTCACCCCGCAGAGGCACATAACGGTTTGTTTTTCAGGCTACCTTATAAATAGAAGCTCCACTCGTGTGTGGAGTCACTTTTGCTCATTCCAATAGCTGAGAAACACATTTGTGAGTGCCAAGAAGAGCAAGGTCCTAGTGAGGTGATTGAGATTCGTGAATCCAAGAGAGTAGCCTCAATAGTGAATCAAGAGTAGCAAAGTGTGCATCCACCGTTCTCATTAGGCTTCGAGTGGTCAAGTGAGAGTTTGTGCTTGTTACTCTTGGTGATCGCCATCACCTAGATGGCTTGGTGGTGATTGGGAGCTTGGTGATCACCCGGCGGAGCTTGTCGGTGACCCAACTCAAGTTGTGAGCGGTTTTGGGTGATTCGCCGCGACAGGAGTGTCGAAGAATCAACCAGTAGAGAGCATTTGATCCTTGCGTGGATCAAGGGGGAGCTACACCCTTGCGTGGGTGCTCCAATGAGGACTAGTGGGGAGTGGCGACTCTCCGATACCTCGGCAAAACATCGCCGCGTTCCTCTCTCTCTATTTACTTTGAGCATTTACTTTGAGTAATTCAATACTTGTCTTTACATTCATAGAATTGCCATGCTAGAGTAAGTTTGGAACATAGGTTGCAAGTCCTTTTGTGTGTTAGATTAATAGAAACACTTTTCTAGGCACAAGGGGTTAATTGGGCTAACCGTAGGATTTAATTATTGCAAAAAAATTTAGAATTAGCCCAATTCACCCCCCCCACTTGGGCATCTTGATCCTTTCAATTGGTATCAGGAGCCTCGTGCTCACGTTTTTAAGCTTAATCGTTTAGAGCAAGATGTCTTATGGGGATGGACCTCCTCCTATCTTTGAGGGAGATGACTTTCCATATTGGAAAATCCGCATGGAGGTGTACTTAGAAGCTCTAGACGTTGGTGTACTTAGAGCCGCTTCACAAGGCTTCCCAAAACCTTGGGATGCTACTAACTTACAAGGCGATGAGGTTAATTATGAAAAATGGAATGCAAAGGCTCGAAACACCATCTTTAGAGGCCTTTGCAAAGATGTGTTCAACCACGTAAGGAATCACAAAGACGCCCATGCACTATGGTCGGATGTTTGTGCGCTCCATGAGGGAACCAAGAGTGAGCGTGAGGAACGCTATCATCTTGTGATTAAAAAGCTAAATTCATTTGAGATGCTTCCCAAAGAATGTGCTAGTGAGATGTATTCATGTTTAAATGTTCTTGTAGAGGAAGTCAATGGGCTTGGACTTACTCAAATGTCACTATCCGACGTTGTGAGAAAGATCTTGAGTGTCCTCCCCATTGACAAATATGGGCATATTGTGACCGTGCTACACCAAGGTGATCTTTCCACCGCTACACCGACACAAATCTTAGAAAGATCAATGCTCATGAGATGTACATGCACATCACGCCATAAGATGGCTCATCCTCTACCAAGAAGAAAGAGAAGGACTTAGCATTCAAAGCTAGCCAAGATAAGGGCAAAGCAAGACTTGAGTATGAGAACTCAAGTGATGAAGAAGATGAACATGAAAATCTTGCTCTCATGGTGAAGAAAGCCACCAAGATGCTAAAGAAGCTAAACAAGAGTGGCATCAAGTTCGACGGCAAGAAGAAGAGTTCTTCACAAGCTCTAGAAGAAAGCCAATCTCTAAAATGGATTGCTTCAATTGTGGTGAACTTGGTCATCTAGCACATCAATGCCCCAAGCCCAAGAAAGACAAGTTCAAGAACAAGAACAAGGGCAAGAAAGATGACTCAAGTAATGAAGATAAAGATGAGAAGAAGAAGAACAAGCTATACAAGAAGAGAGATGGCAAAAAGAGAGACTTCCACAAGAAGAAGAAGAGTGGAAAGGCCTACATCATCGGTGATTGGCTCACAGGACATTGATTCATCTAGTGGATCATCCGATGATGATAGTGACAATGAGAAGGTGGCCGCCATTGCTATTGATCTTCCATCTTCACCGCCACCATCGCCATCATCCTCTACACACCTATGCCTTATGGCCAAGGGTAAACGCAAGGTAACTAATAATGATGATAGTAGTGATGATGAGCAAGCTAGTGATGATGATAGCGATAGCGATGATGATGATTCACCTTCATTTGATGATCTTGTCAAAATACTAAGAAAATACACTAAGATCATTAGAAAGAGTAGAGCTAAAAATGAAAAGCTTGATGCTAAAAATGATTCACTCTTAGCAAAATGCGATACATTGGAAAAGGCTAATGTTGAGCTTAGAGAAACAAATGATGCTATATCATCCAAACTCAAGGAGCTCAAATCTTCTAAGAAAGAGCTTAAAGATAAACATGATAAACTTGAGTGGGTGCATAATGAGCTCATCACTAGGCACAACAAGCTAAAAGATGAATATACAACTCTTAAGATCAATCATGATACTCTTGTTATTGCTCAAGAATTTTTACCAAATGAGCCACATGATGCTACTAACCATGTTGTTAAGATTGATATAGCTACATCATGTGATGATTTAATTGATGAGAGCATTGAGCAAGGATCTAGTGGCAAAGGCAAGCAAGTGGTTGAGTGCAATGACTATGATGAATATGTCAAGCTCAAGAAAGCAAATGAAAATCTCATGAAAGATCTTGAAGAAATGAAAAGCCACAACACCATTGTGCTAGAAACTCTTGATCATGATAAAGAGTTGATCCTTGAGAATGAGAAGCTCAAAGAAGAAAACAAGAAGCTCAAGGAAGAGAAGAAAGATGATGCTCTAAAGGAAGAAAATAAGAAGCTCAAGTTGGAGAAAGAGCATCTCAAGATTGGATTGAGCAAGTTTGCTAGAGGCAAGCACCTCCAAAGTGAGCTACTCATGAACACCATCATGAAGATGGATAGAAGTGGCATTGGATATGTGGCAAGTGTAGAGAAGAAGAAGGCTCAAGTTCAACAACAACAATCAAAGCCAAAGCCAAAGCCAAAGCCAAAGAGATGTTTTGAGTGTGGACAAGAAGGCCATTTCGCTCATGAGTGCCAAACTCCACCACCACAACCCTTGCCCAAGCATGCTCGACCCTTTGCCTTCAATGCTCACTACATGCTTAGAAAGGATTCTAGTGGAAAGATGAAAGTCATGTTCTTAGGTCCCCCTAACAAGAATAGGCCTAAGAAGATTTGGGTGGCTAAGTCACTTGTTGAGAAGGTGAAGGGCCCTCAACAAGTTTGGGTTCCTAAAGCTTGAATCTCTTGTGTGTAGGTGAACTACAAGACCGGTGGAAGTCATTGGGTTATTGATAGTGGTTGCACTCAACATATGACCGATGATCCTCATATGTTCACCTCACTAGATGAAGAGGTAGATGGATAAGAGAAAATAACATTTGGAGATAACTCAAAGGGCAAGGTTAAAGGATTGACAAAGTGGCAATATCAAATGATCATTCCATCTCCAATGTGTTATATGTTGCTTCATTGAGTTTCAACTTGCTATCCGTTGGACAATTGTGTGATCTTGGCTTCCAATGCTTGTTCATCGAGAAGGAGGTTGTTGTATCCAAGGTAGATGATAATCAAGTGATATTCAATGGATTTAGATACAATAACTTATATCTAGTGGACTTCACCTCTGAAGATGCAAATTTGAAGACTTGCCTATTCATCAAAACAACACTTGGGTGGCTATGGCATAGAAGACTTGCTCATGTTGGTATGAGTTCACTCAAGAAGCTAATGAAGAATGATTTGGTGAGAGGGTTGAAGGATGTGAAGTTTGAGAAGGACAAGCTTTGTAGTGCATGTCAAGCCGGACAAGCAAGTTGCAAATACCCATCCAACAAAAGCTTTCATGTCAACCACAAGAGTGCTAGAACTCCTACACATGGATTTATTTGGACCAACAACATACAAGAGTTTAGGAGGGAATCTCTATTGTCTTGTGATTGTTGATGACTATTCAAGGTATACATGGGTATTCTTCCTTCATGACAAATCCAAAGTTGCATCTTGCTTCAAGAAGTTTGCCAAGAGAGCTCAAAATGAATTTGAAGTGAAGCTCAAGAAGATAAGAAGTGACAATGAAAAAGAATTTGACAACACAAACATTGAAGCTTATTGTGATGAAGTTGGGATCAAGCATGAAGTCTTTGCAACTTATACTCCTCAACAAAATAGTATAGTTGAGAGGAAGAACTGGACTTTGATCACTCTTGCATGGACAATGCTAGATGAGTACAACACCCCCAAAGCTTTATGGGCGGAAGCAATCAACACCGCATGCTATGCATCAAACCGCCTATTCCTTCAAAAGTTCCTTGGCAAGACACCTTATGAGTTGCTCAATGGGAAGAAGCCTAGACGTCTCATTCTTTAGGGTGTTTGGTTGCAAATGCTACATCTACAAGAAGCAGCAACACCTAGGGAAGTTCCAAAGACTGTTGTGATATTGGTTTTCTTGTTGGTTACTCATCAAAGTCCAAAGCATATAGAGTATTTAATCATGCCACCGGCTTGGTTGAAGAAACATATGATGTGGAATTTGATGAATCTAACGGCTCCCAAGGAGCACATGAGAATCTTGATGATGTAGGTGATGAACCATTGAGGGAGGCTATGAAGAATATTCTGGTGGGAGACATCAAGCCAAAGATGATGAAGATGATGTACAAGTCATTGTTCAACCTTCTTCATCAAGTGTGCCACAAGATGGTGAAAAAGATGGGAGAGTAGAAAATGAAGATACTCATATCTCCCATGAGCAAATGGTGGTACAAGCACAAGATGTTGATGCTCCACAATCACCTCCTCAAGTGGTCAATAGAAGAAATACACCTCTCCTACAAGATCATCCTCAAGATCTCATCATAGGGAGTCCATCAAAGGGTGTAATGACTCGATCTCAAAAACTTGCTTCATTTATTGCTCATCACTCTTTTGTCTCTTGCTATGAGCCTACCAAGGTAGAAGAAGCTCTTAAAGATCTAGATTGGATAAATGCTATGCATGAAGAGTTGAACAACTTCACTCGCAATGAAGTTTGGACTCTTGAAGAGCGACCAAAAGGTGCAAGAGTCATTGAAACAAAGTGGGTGTTCCACAATAAGCAAGATGATCAAGGTGTTGTTATGAGGAACAAGGCAAGACTAGTTGCAAAGGGGTTCTCCCAAGTTGAAGGTTTGGATTTTGTAGAGACCTTTGCACCAGTTGCATGATTAGAAGCCATCCGTATCCTACTTGCATATGCATCACATCATGAAGTGAAACTATATCAAATGGATCTAAAAAGTGCATTTTTAAATGGCTTTATTAATGAACTAGTCTATGTTGATCAATCTCCTGGGTTTGAAGACCCTAGATATCCTAATCATGTTTATAGGTTGTCCAAGGCACTATATGGGCTTAAGCAAGCCCTAAGAGCTTGGTATGAGTGCCTTCAGGACTTCCTCTTATTGCCTATTTTCTTAAAAAGAATTATAGCCTAAGGTAAAATATTTTGAAAAATATGAGGGTTTGAGAGAGGTCACTCACATCAGTCCCTAATTGGTGTTTATTTGGATCTTATTCATATTAGGACTTGATTGGGAACAGGCAACGCGGAGGAACATTGAAGATTTGCTGGAAAAGAGTAATCGGACACTGCACCGAACTCTACTGTCCAGCAGTCCGGTCAGTTCACAGGAGGTGAACAGAAGCTAAAGGAGTGGCCGGACTCTACGTTTGAGCGTTCTGGTCAGGAAGGGTTCCAACGTTCGGTCGATCTACATGGCGTTAAGGGCAACTAACCGGACTCTGCCTATGTCCAGTCATGGACCACTGGACGTGTCTGGTCATGATTCCAGAGGAATTGGACCTCTCTGGAATCGACTAGATGCTAGGTGGTAGTGTCTGGTCGCTACCACCGGAGCGTCCAGTCATTAGATCTCGTGCGGCTTTCAATCTCTTTTCTCCTTTCCTTCTCAGGTTGCGTCGGGGGACCTATTTAATCGCGCGAGCCGTACCTATGCTGACCTCTTCTACCACCGCCAAGTCTTGAGCCCTAGCCGCCAGTTCAGCACCACCGCCGTAGCTCCTCCATGCCAGCAGTTGCCACACCTGTCATAGCCACCACTCTCGCACATCACCACGCCCTACCTCTTGCGGAACTCCACGCATCGCCCGCTTCACCTGCACAGTCACCATGCCACCATGCCTCCTCTATAGCATCGTCCATCTAGCGATGGTAAGGCCCTACTACCGGTTCCTCGCATTGCCTAGCTTCAGCACAGCAACCCTAACCGCATCTCTATTATCGATTCAGTGCTTCGCTTAACCCTAAATTCGTCATACCGATTCATGGGTTCCCTGCGTGACGTCTCTTCTCGGATCGCTGGTTCATCAAGTAGTAAGCCAGTCATTTCTATTTTGCATCTACATTGCTTTCTTTCATAGGGTTTCAGTATCTATTAGATATATTGTATTTACTTGTATATCCTTCTATTCCATCGTGCAGCGAGTCAGGTGCCGTTGAGGTGTTTGTGACAGTTGATAGTCAACTCGGAGCCAAGCTCACTGAGTACAGATCAAGGCCTAGCCTCAAAAGTGTCAGTGGACAGTTGATCTTGTTAGCGGCAGTTTTTTCTCTTGTCAGATCAGATGGCTCGCACCAAGAATGTTGGTGGTGGTCCAGGAGATGATGATCGAAGGCCTCCACCTCGCTTGCCTGCAGGAACTAAAGGCAAGGCTGACAAAGTAGGTTGTATCAAAGAAGCGCAAGTACCCTGATGCAGAGATAGCAGAGAGCAGTAGCAGTCACTGAGGCCGCAGAGTGTGCCGAGAGAGGAGGTGCCTGCAGTGGAGTTGTCATTGCAGATCATCTGGCACCAGACGCATAGGGCAGACTTGAGCACGTTGAGCGTCTTCATCGTAGTCCACCTGGGACTATCATGATGGCAGGACAATGTCTTCCCATTATGGATCCTCAGCCTCAGGGGGAGTCACAATAGGAGTCTCAGTAGTAGCCCCCACCAGCAGAGCCTCAGCTAGCTCAGGAGACACATGAGGGACAACAGTCATAGCAGCCTTAGGAGGGTGAGGAGGGCCAGCAGACCGAGGAGACCGAGTAGGCACCTAGCCACAGCTATGCTGCTCTGGTTGTACCTAGGTTCTAGTGTCACCGAGGCCATCGACACAGCGGAGGGGATCACGTCCACCACCTCATCCACAGGGTCCGCCTCCAGTGATTCATCTTGACTTGAGGGCCACCACGGCCAAGCAGGTTCAGCAGCTTCGCTTTATGGAGTTTGATGTGTGGTGTCCTCCGAGGAGGGATGAGAGAGCAGCAGAGGGTTTCTATACACCGTTCCAGGAAGACTTCTATAATGCATATCTAAATAGTGGGGTAGTCTTCTGATCTCAGAGAGTCTACAGTATTGAGGCTATTAGTGGCAGTAGCCGAAGAGCATATCCGCCCCTACTTATCATATCTGCCGGGGCTAACATATCTGATTGGTCAGATAGGATTGTATGTACCATCTTGGGTTCGGACAGTTTTATGCTTCGCTCTACATTGACCCTGCAGCATAACTTCATACACTTTGCATTCAGAGGCAGAGGCTATAGGATGATGAGTTTTAGGGCTAGGGAGATATTGAGGCTATAGGAGCAGCCTATCAGGTTACATGAGGTATGTTATGGACAGCAATAGCCTCCTAGGCGCCCTCATGGTGGTTTGGTGCCTCCTACAGATCTTGTGCGTCATTGCTTCAAGGAGCCCTTTGGTGAGGGGTCGAGAAGGAACCCCAGTGACCTTACTCCTACAGCTAGAGTTCTAGAGGCTATCATCAAGGAGGACACTACTTCCCAAGTTGGGATACAGAGAGGGTCTGACTCGCCTATAGCTCTAGCTTCTCAATGCCCTGATGCAGTAGACTGTGTTTGATATTTGGGATCTTCTTCTATCTGAGATGGAGGACACGATAGTTGAGGGCTTCAAGGGTCGTAGGCAGCTTCCATATGCACACTGGATCACATTTCTTATGCTTAAGGCTGTGCATGTTAGGACTCCTGAGATGGTTGTAGAGTACAAAGATGCCACCACAGAGTTTCCAGCTTATAACATGGCACAGAGGATCAGGCATAGCACACCATAGGCACCCACTTAGCCTTGCCGTCATCCAGATGTACCAGAGTCAGTAGCTCAATAGGACAAGATTATCAGAGGCATAGCCCCTACTAAGGAGGAGCAGCTTGAGGCTTAGGAGGAGAGGAGCGAGTCTAGTGATAGTTCAGATGATGACTACCCACCTATCCCTCAGATGCCTCCATGCAGACATGATGTAGAGGTTGGTAGTTCTAGCTCAGCTCCACCTGCACCACAGATGGACCCCGCTTTGATTGCTATTCTTGAGCGGATGCAGTAGGATCAGGCACGACAGGCTTAGGAGACCGCTGCCAACTTTGCACTAGTTTTAGGCTCATCAGGATGAGTTCCAGCGATAGCAGTAGGTCCTCCAACAGTAGCAGCAGTAGATGCATCAGTAGCAGTTACTCATGCAACAACAGCTTATGTGATTTATGCAGCATGTAGTAACAACACTTGGGGCTCCACAGTCATAGCCTTCACCCCAGCTTACTTAGCCTACCACCACTACGACGACTCCAGCAGTATAGCCCAGTGGGCTTTAGAGTCAGGGATAGCCTCCAGCTCCGTTTGCTTCTCCCATAGTACAGGTGTCCCAATGGTTATCCTCACCAGTGGTAGCCCCGTAGTTCACACTATATCATACAGGCTTTACACCAGACCAATCACCCTCGCTATTTGTGCAGTCTCCAGGAGTCTTGGAGCATCTTTCAGCGAGTTGATAGGGATGCCTACACCGCCACATATGTATGCCCTAGGTCCTTCTATAGCAGCTCCTATCGCCGTGACTACTCAGAGGCTCCCTTCTTCTGTCGCATCTTTAGATCCTACGACAGATATACCAGCAGCATCATAGGTAGCGCCTACCCCAGCTCAGACCTAGACCACTTTAGAGATGCTTCTAGCCATAGAGGGTCAGTCAGTATAGAGCTCAGGGTCAGATGATGATGGCACCCAGTTTCAGCTTGCTCCTCGTACCTCAGTGCCCGGTTCGTCCGCTGTAGCCCCACCGACCGACCCTTAGGTTTTGGTGTTTGATGCCAAAGGGGGAGAGGGTTCGAGTATGTAGACTTAGGGAGAGCGAGTTTTAGGGGGAGTCCTAGTTTGCTATTAGTATATTATATACATTTGGAGTTTTATTTGTGTGATACACTATTACTATTATGCATTCGTGTGTTTACTTTCATGCATACTATTATATCTATGTGATAGTGATATCTACATGATTGTGATATATGACATGTGTGCTCTCTACTTTGAATTCCTTTATATGTCATATCACTTGTGCAGTGCTCATTTGCTTTTCTTCCGTGTTTATACTCCAATGCAAATGAGCTTTACTACTTGTACTCATGCTTACTTTCATATCTTTTGAGTACATCATGTTTGCTTGGGTCATATAAGCTTGCCTAACTCTTTGGTTCTTATTGACAAAAGCTTATATGAACCAAGCATGTCAAAAACCTCACTCTTTCACATACTCGAGGTGGCATTGTCATCAATCACCAAAAAGGGGGAGATTAAAAGCATCGAGGCCCCTTGTTGGGTTTCGGTGATTAATGACAATACAAAATTACTATGACTAATGTGTGTTTTGTAAAGGCAATTAAGTTAGGTCATGGTAATGGAGATCAATTGGGCAATCAAGGTGGTCATGCCACACTGACGAGCCAAGGTCCGCCGTCTGCCCCTCCACGCGGATAGCCATCCCCAAGCCACCGTCGACTCCGTTTTCCCCGTGGTGAGAATCCCCTTGCTCCCCTCTTTCTCCTCGTGCCGTTATTTTCTTGTTTCATGGCTTCTAGTGCCCTAGCCGCGTGTGTCGGTGAGCTTCTAGCCACCGCCTCGGCTTTCTCCTCTGGCCGCGCTCTAGGCTTGGCCGAGTTCGCCTGCCCCCCATCTCTCCCCCGGTGGCCTCGGTTCTTCGAACCGTGGCCCGTAGTCATTGAACCACACACGCCGGCATGCTCCTCGTCGCTAGGCCATGGTGCTCTGCCGTTGGAGCCACTGTTCTGGCCACCACTGCCTTCTCTCTCTCCCTCCCATCTAATCTGAACCACCCATCCATGATCCAACAGGCTCACATAAGCCGATACCCCTTCGCATGTCAGTTTTGCTTATGAGTCCCTAAGCTTTTCTAAATCCTAACCCGCAGTCCAAAACACATTTCCTGAGTATGCTTTCTCCTTTTGAAAACATAAAATATACTGTTTTAGTCCAAAATACGTTTTCAATATTTACAGAAATGCCATTGCACTGTGTTGCTTATAAAATCAGTCGTTATAGCTCTATTTTGACCTGTTCACATTTCGTTAGGTTCGCAATTAAGTTCTCTACATGTTAATACCACTATTAACCCTATTTGCAACATTTAAACTTTGAGATTAGATTTAGTTAAATAAATTGCTATAGGAAATCCTGTTTAAATCATAACTTTCACGTCTTAGCTCTGTTTTTTGTGTAACTTCGCATTGACGTGATCGTAGCGAGACCTAGAATCTTTTCATAAACATTTTATCTTGTTTTCTATACTATTGGTATACTATTCTAATTATAGGATTTTTTGCTTTGCATGAATGCCTTTGGAATGTTGTATGTTACCGTGTTGGTCGCGTTCAGACTGGTGAGGAGAACGTTGGAGACCAAGAGTTCTTTGACGACTAGTAGGACCAGTAGGAGTTTGCTAACCAAGGCAAGTATAGCATGGGATCTACCATGATGCCTATTCACCATTTATTAATTAGTCATTTGCATGTGTCTAATTTTGATACCCGTAAGGACATCCTAGTGATTGATTATCCTGTTCCTTGTTCTCCTATGGGTTATATGCATATGGGTAATTGCTAGCGCTCAATGTAACTATACATGATTTACATAATGAATGATGGTTCTATGGGATGAGAAGGTAAGATTGGCTTTTAAACAACTGAATTATAGGGCGAAGGAGCTAATGACTTTCGATCATGATGCTCTTGGCCCTCCATAAGGACTTATCTGTCGGCAGAAGCTGGGACTGACAGTGCAACCGTGAGGGTCATATGGCTCTGACTTTAGCTCAGTAATAGAACTTTTTCTAGCTTGTTAGAGGTTACCTTTATGGCGCAAAAGGGGCTTGCCACGTTAGGTATAGGGCTGCCTCTATTCCTATGTGTATAGCTGCGATGGATATGTGCCATAGGAAAGGGGGGTTCCTTACATCTGCCTGCTGAGGAAACCTAGCGGCCCTAACTTGTTAGAGAAATCTATGAAATGGCTTCATAGTGTACCCTACCCGCTCACCTTGGCAGGTGATATGGGAGTAATTAACCCGGGCATATGGGAATCACGACTCATGGTGAATGTGCATGACCTCTGCAAAGGGTTACAAACTATTATGATAGCCAGTGCTCACGGTCATGAGCGGCCTAGAAAACTCATAGAATAACTGGTTAATTATTGTGCTCATTTATGATGTTCTATAAAGATAATATGGTACAATTGATTTTGATATCTGATCATGTGGGTTTAATTGGGCTTAAGCATAACTTGATAATAACTGATGATAAAATCTTGACTTACTAAAAGTGCTATCTGTAGTAAACCAGTGTCATCCTTTTTGAACTTTCATAACCCCATGTTAACTTATTAAGTACGGGAAGTACTTATGCTTGTTTATTTTCTATATTTGGATAAAAATCCTGGATGGGTAACACATGACAACGTTTATGAGGAGTTTCCTGAGGACTATTAGGCTTGTGGTCAACCAGTTGACTGTCCCTATGATGGAGGTACCATGAGAGAGTTATCTTTTTTATTTCCCGCTGTGTTGTGTAAAACTATGTGATGTTATTAATCGTGTTGTAAGATACACCAGTGATGATACTTTTTATAATTTGTCAACTTGTGTGTGTGACTAATCCCTAGGCACACATGAGTTTCGGGCATTCAATTTTATCCTTAAAATTGGGTGTGACAAAGCGGTATCAGAGCCAGGTTGACTGTAGGACGCAAGCCTAGTTAGAGATGGTCGTTTAGCATCTTTGCTCCACTGGTTTCTTGCTTACTGTCTTATTCTTGTTATTTTATTAAAATATTTATGCTATTCATACCTTAATCTATTATATAAAATTGTTGATTCTAATTCTATCTTACTCTAAATCTATAGATGTCTTGTAACGCGAAGACCGCCTGCCTCAGCACTGTAGGCTACTGCGCTATGTTCACCCCTCGTGCTCCACAGGTAGAGAAGGAGATTGTGATCATCTCCGATGATGAGGTGGAACCTTTGATCAAGGATGATGAGGAGTGGATGGCTACCCCGACACCTGCACCTGCTCCTACTCTAGCTGTTGCGCCTGTTTATCCTGATGTAGCTACCGCAAGCAGAGTCATCAACTACTTCACCTATGCCTGAGCCATCCCTAGCTATTCTTGTGGTGGATGAGGAGATAGGCTGGAAGTGCAAATACTACTTCAAGCCAGCCCCAGAGACGGCCTACTATCACACCCTCCTTACTCATGTGCTGGATGACTACTACCCTGATCTGCACGCCTCCATCAGCTATCATTGTGCAGAGTACCAGCATCCTTTGGAGGCAACCTTTTGGAAGGTAGAGCTGGTTGTCACTACATGGAATGACATATAGAATGGACATGAGGTGGAGACTGTCCATCGTGCTACTGCCAGACAGGCTCACGCATTGGATGGCATGGAAGATGCAGCACAGGACACCTACATCTACTACCATGGCCGTCGTTTTGATGCCATGAAGGAGGATCGTTTTAGGTTCCTTCCTCACAATGATCATGAGGGTAATTGGCAGGTCCTGGCACCACCAGAAAGTGATCCAACTATGGAAGCAACTGTGCAACATGTCCATGCCATGCAGGGGGTAGACGAAGAGGTCAAGGGAGAGCTGCGTGCATCACAAAGGGCCGAGAGGCATCTCTAGAAGCAAGTTGATGAACTGCATGCTCAACTTGGGCTACCACGGATCTACAAGAAGAAGCACCGGTCGTTCACCATGATTGACACCGCCCCATAGGTGTTAGGTGCCTTGCTTAAAGTTACAATGTTGTTTGTTCGTGTGTCATGTCTAGTCTTGTCTTGTCTTGTGAACTTTGGTGATTAGATGTTTTTAATTGTGAACTTGGATGATTTGGAGTTTGTTTGATTGCTAGAAGTTGTGGGCATGTCCATAAATTCCATAGATTTGAACCTTAAGTTTAGATGAAGTCTTAATGCAGATGGGTCATTTTATCTTATCTCTGCTGTGCTGATTTCTAGAGCAGCCTGTGTTCTTTATTTTGTATCTCGAAATCTGGGCTGCCAAAAATTCTGAATTTTTTGTGGAGATATCTAGACTTGTGTATCTTTCAAATGTTTCTAGAATTACATCAATAGATGTTTAGGTTTGTAAGATCTAGCTGTCACAAGTTGAGGTTTCTGCGCAGACTGGAACCCAGAACAGATTTGATTTAGCTCTATTTTTGACCATGTATATACCATAATATGTAAAAGTGTTCTAAATAAAAGTTGTAGCTGATCTCCTAAGATTTCCAATCCATTCTTGGTACACCTCTGTGGGATCTCTGAAACTCAAGTTATGACTAATTTACCAAACTGCTGTAATTGAATCTTGTCCAGAAAATTCTCAGCATTGTTCCTTATCTTTTATAAGCTCTCTATAAGTTGGAAATCTCTAAAAATTTGTGCATTTGTTGGAAAGCAGATGGCTGCAAGAGGAGGAAGAGGTAGAGGCCGTGGTCCTGGACGTGGTGCTGTCATAAATCCACCACCACCACCACCAGTGACTATAGAACAATTGATGGGAATGCAAGCACAGTTGATGCAAGCCATGATGCAGCGCTTGGATAATGAACCTGTAAGAGTACCACCACCTATTTAGGTTAGAGATAAGTGTGGAGAATTCATGAAGGGTCGCCCTCCGATGTTCACTCATGCCTCAGACCCTTTGGAGGCAGATGATTGGTTGCGTGCTGTGGAAAAGCAACTTAACATAGCACAATGCAATGATCTTGAGAAGGTGTTATATGCTTCTGGATAACTCCAGGGAGCAGCTCAGGATTGGTGGGATTCTTTCTAGTATGGACACCCCAACGATGCTCCTGCTATCACCTGGCGGGAATTCAAGGACAATTTCTGGTCTTATCATATCCCTGATGGACTCGTGGAATTGAAGCAGGAGGAATTCAGGTCTCTTAAGCAAGGATCCATGACTGTGGCGGATTATCATGACAAGTTTGCTTAATTATCATGCTATGCTCCAAATGATGTAGCTGAGGACAAGGAGAAGCAATGCTGTTTCCTTAAGGGACTTTATGATGGACTGCAACTTCAGCTGATGCCCAACACCTACCCTAACTTTTAGTCCTTGGTGAACCATGCTATTGTGATTGATGATAAGCGCAAAGAGATGGAAGCCAAGAAGAGGAGACTTCAAGGGCAAGCTTCTGGAAGCAACACCTGCCTGTGTGCCTATCCCCAATAGGGATTTCAGCAGAGGAATCAAGGACCATCTAACTAGGGAAACCATGGTCAGTATCCTTAGCATAACCAGTTCTAGCAACACCCTCAGTACCAGCAATAGTATGGTAATCAGCGTCCCCTATAACAGACCGGCAATCCGACAACATGCTAGGGAACGCCCAACAATGCTCCTATGAAGGGTGGTGCACCCAATAACCCTAATGCATGCTACCGCTGTGGAGAAGTAGGTCACTATGCTCATCAGTGTCCAAAAAAGCAGAACCAGCAAGCTCCTCAGAACCAGAATGGCAATCCGAAGTTCAATGCCCGACCACCTCACACTACAAAAGTGAACTATGTGTCATCTGATGCAGCTCAGGAGACGCCTAAGGTCATGTTGGGTACGTTCAATGTCAACTCTATCTCTGCTACAGTACTTTTTGATTCCGGTGTTTCGCATTCATTTATTTCCCAAGCTTTTGTTAGAATGCATAACATACCTTTATGTGCCATGAAAAACCCCATACTAGTAAATTCACCTGGAGGTAGTATGCCAGCTTCTTATTGGAGTCCCTCAACTAGCATTTACTTAAGGGGGTAGACTTCAAAGTGAAACCTATTATGTTGAGAACAGTGGGAATTGATCTTATTCTGGGAATGGATTGGATGAAACAACACCGAGCAATGATTCAATGTTAGGAGAGATCTGTTGTTGTGACATCACCCAATGGAGATAGAATCTGTGTAGAAGTGGTAGTGCAAGCTCAACCAACAGCCAATGTGAATCAGCTGGATAGTGATGACAATAAACAAGATCGAGTTGTGGAGGAGTTCCCGGATGTCTTCCCTGATGACTTGCCAGGTATGCCACCTGACCATGACATTGAATTGATTATTGAATTATTACCTAGAACTACACCAATAGCTAAACGTCCATATAGAATGGGGGTTAATGAATTAGAAGAGCTTAAGAAACACTAAAAGAGTTGCAAGAAAATGGTTTCATATGCCCTAGTTCTTCCCCATGGGGGACACCTGTGATCTTTGTGGATAAGAAGGATGGTAGCCAATGAATGTGTGTGGATTACCGTTCACTTATTGAGGTTACTGTCAAGAATAAATACCCTTTGCCAAGGATTGATGATTTGTTTGATCAGTTGAGAGGAGCCTATGTGTTCTCCAAGATTGATCTCCGCTCAAGTTACCATCAGCTTAAGATTCAAAACTCGGACATACCCAAGACATCATTCACTACACGGTATGGCTTGTATGAGTATACCGTTATGTCTTTTGGATTGACAAATGCACTAGCATACTTTATGTATCTGATGAATAAGGTGTTCATGGAGTTTTTTGATAAATTTGTGGTGGTATTCATTGATGACATACTGATATTCTCCAAGACCGAAGAAGAACATGCTGAACATATAAGGTTGGTCTTGCAAAAGCTTAGAGAACATAAGTTGTACGCTAAGCAGAGTAAGTGTGAGTTTTGGTTGAAGGAGGTCTCTTTTCTGGGTCTTGTTGTCTCCAATGGTGGAATAGCAGTGGATCCAGGAAAAGTATAAGATGTGTTGAATTGGAAACCACCAATCAATGTAAGTGAGATTCATAGCTTTTTGGGATTGGTTGGATACTACAGGAGGTTCATTGAAGGTTTTTCCAAGCTTGCTAAGCCTATGCCAGCTCTATTGGAAAAGAATGATAAATTTATATGGTCTGATAAATGCCAGGCAAACTTTGATGAGCTAAAGAAGAGATTGACTACAGCTCCAGTGTTGATTTTGCTAGATTTAAGCAAGAACTTCTCTATATATTGTGATGCATCTCATTTGAGACTTGGATGTGTTCTTATGCAAGAAGGAAGAGTGGTGGCATATGCATCTAGACAATTAAGGAAGCATGAGTTGAATTACTCTACTCATGACTTGGAATTGGTAGCTGTGGTTCATGCTTTGAAAATCTGGAGACATTATCTAATTGGGCATAAGAGTGATATCTATATAGACCACAAGAGTTTGAAGTATATATTTACCTAATCAGATCTAAATCTGAGACAACGTTGTTGGTTAGAATTGATCAAAGACTGTGATTTGGAAGTGCATTATCATCCGGGAAAAGCAAATATCATAGCTGATGCACTTAGCAGGAAGAGTTATGCCAATGGACTTGGGATGACATTGATGCCAGTAGAGTTGTGTGCTGAAATCGAGCATCTCAACTTGAGTTTTGTCACTAATGCAATGGAATTGGTGATAGAGCCTACATTGGAGCAAGAGATACACAAAGGTCAATTGGAGGATGAAAAACTAAAAGAGATAGCGGAGAATGTAGTGCTTGGAAAGGCACTAGGATTTAGGATGGATGAGAATGGTACTCTTTGGTTTGGAAAAAGGATATAGTGTACCTGAAGTGAAGGCTATCTGTGATGCACTTCTACAAGAGGCCCATGAGTCTGCTTATTCTATACATCCCAGAAGTACCAAGATGTATTTGGATCTCAAAGAGAAGTATTGGTGGTATGGTTTGAAGAGAGATGTGGTGGAGTATGTGGCTTTGTGTGACACTTGTCAAAGAGTGAAAGCTGAGCATCAAAGACCTGTAGGGTTGCTACAACCAATGAAGATTCCTGAATGGAAATGGGACAAAGTTGGTATGGATTTTATCATAGGTTTGCCCCCATACTCAAAGATGTTATGATTTAATATGGGTAATAGTGGATCGACTCATCAAGGTTGCTCACTTTCTACCAGTCAAGAATACCAATACAGGTGCAAGGCTAGTAGAGTTGTGTATGGAAAGGATAGTGTGCTTACATGGTGTTCCCAAGAAAATTGTGTCTGATAGAGGCACTCAGTTTACATCGCAGAAAGTACATAGATCTTTGGGGACGAAGTTGAATTTTAGTTCTGCTTACCACCCACAAACTGATGGATAGACTGAAAGGATCAATTAGATTTTGGAAGATATGTTGAGAACTTGTGCACTGCAGTATGGTAATAGTTGGGATAAGAGTCTGCCATATGCGGAGTTCTCGTACAACAACAATTACCAGAAGAGTCTCAAGATGACACCTTTTGAGGCACTGTATGGGCGTAAATGTAGAACACCTTTGTTCTGGAATCAGACTGGTGAAACTCAAGTGTTTGGACCTGATGTCCTTAGAGACATAGAAGAACAAATGAGAATGATTAGGGACAACTTGAGGGTGGCTCAGTCCCGACAGAAGAGTTATGCTGATACTCACTAGAAGAGAGCTAACTTTAAAAGTTGGAGATTATGTGTACCTGAAGGTGTCACCAATGAGAAGTGTGAAAAGATTCAATATGAAAGGAAAGTTGGCACCGATGTATATTGGACCTTTGAAGATCCTAGAGAGACAGTGGAGAAGTAGCCTATCAGTTGGAACTACCTGAGAGTTTGTTAGGAGTGCACGATGTGTTTCATGTTTCTCAATTAAAGAAGTGTTTGCGAGTACCAGAAGAGCAGATTCCTTTAGAAGAACTTGTAGTTAAGGAAGATCTCACATATGAAGAATATCTGATAAAGATCTTACAGATGGCAGAAAGAGTTACAAGGAGCCGAGTTATAAAAATGTGCAAAGTATAGTGGAATCGGTATACAGAGGATGAGGCTACTTGGGAAAGAGAAGAGGACTTGCAAAAGTCTTATCCACAACTGTTTGAGTAAGCAATCGTCCGAATCTCAAGGACGAGATTCATCTTAAGGGGGGGGGGGTAGAATTGTAACACCCAAAAACTTCATTCTTTTAAAATAAGTAAATTTGATTTAATTATGTTATTATGTGTGCATTCAAATATAGGAAAGAAATAATTTTTGTGAAATTAAAATCCATCATAAGGATATATACATGTTGATGCACTCATGCTGGAGCATTGTATTTAATATGTTGAGTGGTTTTTGATTTAAACTCAAAAGGATTCAAAATTCATTTGAAAATCATTTAGAAATGAATTTAGAAAATAGAATTGGAAAAAGAAAAGGAAATTCTTTTCTCCCCTTCCTTTTCTAGTTTTTGGCCTGCAGGCCCTTTCTCTCGCCGGCCCGCACTCCCCCTCCTTTCCCCTTCTCTTGCTTTTCCTTCCTGGGCCGGCCCAGCAACCGCCGCCGCGCCAGCCCAGCACCACGCGGGCAACCGCCGCCACACCCTCCTTCCCTCTCTGCCACTGACCGCCCGGCCCTGCCCGTCAGTGCCTTCCCCCACCTCCTGCAACCGCCACGCTCGGTCAAGTGCAACCACCGCCGCGCCCCTTCTAGATGTGGGAGCATCCTTCCCCACGCCCGGCCTCTACAAAAAGCGAGTCGAGCCTTCCCCGCACCCCCTGCTGTTTTCCTTGCTCCTTCTTCGCGTTCGCCGAGCACAGTAGAGGCCACAACCACCACACCGATGAGCCAAGGTCCGCCGTCTGCCCCTCCGCGTGGACAACCGTCCCCAAGCCACCGTCGACTCTGTTTTCCCCACGGTGAGAATCCCCTTGCTCCCCTCTTTCTCCCCATGCCGTTATTTTCTTGTTTCATGGCTTCTTGTGCCCTAGCCGTGTGCGCCGATGAGCTTCTAGCCACCGCCTCGGCTTTCTCCTCCGGCCGCGCTCTAGGCCTGGCCGAGTTCGCCTGCCCCCCATCTCTCTCCCGGTGGCCTCGGTTCTTCGAACCGTGGCCCATAGTCACTAAATCGCGCACGCCGGCATACTCCTCGTCGCTGGCCAGGGTGCTCCACCGTCGGTGCCACTGTTCCGGCCACCACTGCCTTCTCTCTCTCCCTCCCATCTAATCTGAACCACCCATCCATGATCCAATGGCTCACATAAGCCGATACCCCTTCGCGTGTCAGTTTTGCTTATGAGTCCCTGAGCTTTTCTAAATCCTTACCCGCAGTCCAAAACACATTTCCTGAGTACGCTTTCTCCTTTTGAAAACGTAAAATATACTATTTTAGTCCAAAATATGTTTTCAGTATTTACATAAATGCCATTGCACTGTGTTGCTTATAAAATCGTCGTTATAGCTCCATTTTGACCTGTTCACATTTTGTTAGGTTCGCAATTAAGTTCTCTACATGTTAATACCACTTTTAACCCTATTTGCAACATTTAAATTTTGAGATTAGATTTAGTTAAATAAATTGCTATAGGAAATCCTGTTTAAATCATAACTTTCATGTTTTAGCTTTGTTTTTTGTGAACTTCGCGTTGACGTGATCGTAGCGAGACCTAGAATCTTTTCATAAACATTTTATCTTGTTTTCTATACTATTGGTATACTATTCTAATTATAGGATTGTTTGCTTTGCATGAATGCCTTTGGAATGTTGTATGTTACCGTGTTGGTCGCGTTTAGATGGTGAGGAGAACGTTGGAGACCAAGAGTTCTTTGATGACCAGTAGGACCAGTAGGAGTTTGCTAACCAAGGCAAGTATAGCATGGGATCTACCATGATGCCTATTCACCATTTATTAATTACTCATTTGCATGTGTCTAATTTTGATACCCGTAAGGACATCCTAGTGATTGATTATCCTGTTCCTTGTTCTCCTATGGGTTATATGCATATGGGTAGTTGCTAGCGCTCAATGTAACTATACATGATTTACATAATGAATGATGGTTCTATGGGACAAAAAGGTAAGATTGGCTTTTAAACAACTAAATTATAGGGTGAAGGAGCTAATGACTTTCGATCATGATGCTCTCAGCCCTCCATAAGGACTTATCTATCGGTAGAAGCTGGGACTGACAATGCAACCATGAGGGTCATATGGCTCTGACTTTAGCTCAGTAATAGGACTTTTTCTAGCTTGTTAGAGGTTTCCTTTATGGCGCAAAAGGGGCTTGCCACGTTGGGTATAGGGTTGCCTCTGTTCCTATGTGTATAGCCATGATGGATATGTGCCATAGGAAAGGGGGGTTCCTACATCTGCCTATCGAGGAAACCTAATGACCCTAACTTGTTAGAGATACCTATGAAATGGCTTCATAGTGTACCCTGCCCGCTCACCTTGGTAGTGGTATGGGAGTAATTAACTCGGGCATATGGGAATCACGACTCGTGGTGAATGTGCACAAACTCTATAGAGGTTACAAACTGTTATGATAGTCGTGCTCACGGTCACGAGCGGCCCAAAAAACTCACAAAATAACTGGTTAATTGTTGTGCTCATTTATGATGTTCTATAATGATAATATGGTACAATTGATTTTGATATCTGATCATGTGGGTTTAATTGGGCTTAAGCATAACTTGATAATAACTGATGATAAAATCTTGACTAACTAAAAGTGCTATTTGCAGTAAACCAGTGTCATCCTTTTTGAGCTTTCAGAACCCCATGTTAACTTGTTAAGTATGGGAAGTACTTACGCTTGTTTACTTTCTATATTTGGATAAAAATCCCGGATGGGTAACAGATGACAACGTGTATGAGAAGTTTCCTGAGGACTATTAGGCTTGTGGTCAACCAGTTGACCGTCCCTGTGATGGAGCTACCACGAGAGAGTTATCTTTTTATTTCCCACTATGTTGTGTAAAACTATGTGATGTTATTAATCGTGTTGTAAGATACACCATGATGATACTTCTTATATTTTATCAACTTGTGTGTGTGACTGATCCCTGGGCATACATGAGTTTCGGGCATTCAATTTTATTCTTAAAATTGGGTGTGACAAATTGGTATCAGAGCTAGGTTGACTGTAGGACACAAGCCTAGTTAGAGATGGTCGTTTAGCATCTTTGCTCCATTGATTTCTTGCTTACTGTCTCATTCTTGTTATTTTATTAAAATATTTATGCTATTCATACCTTAATCTATTATATAAAATTGTTGATTCTAATTCTATCTTACTCTAAATCTATAGATGTCTCATAACCCGAAGACCGCCCGCCTCAGCACTGCAGGCTACCGTGCTATGTTCACCCCCCGTGCTCCACAGGCGGAGAAGGAGATTGTGATCATCTCTGATGATGAGGTGGAACCTTTGATCAAGGATGATGAGGAGTGGATGGCTACCCCGACACCTGCACCAGCTCCTACTCCAGCTGTTGCACCTATTTATCCTACTGTAGCTACCCCAACAGAGTCATCAGCTACTTCACCTATGCCTGAGCCATCCCCAGCTGTTCTTGTGGTGGATGAGGAGATAGGCTAGAAGTGCAAATACTACTTCAAGCTAGCCCTAGAGATGGCCTACTACCACACCCTCCTTACTCATGTGCTGGATGACTACTACCCTGATCTACACGCCTCCATCAGCTATCATTATGTAGAGTACCAGCATCCTTTGGAGGCAACCTTTTGGAAGGTAGAGCTGGTTGTCACTGCCTGGAATGACATAAAGAATGGACATGAGGTGGAGACTGTCCATCGTGCTACTACCAGACGGGCTCACGCATTGGATGGCATGGAAGATGCAGCGCAGGACGCCTACATCTACTACCAAGGTCGTCGTTTTGAGGCCATGAAGGAGGATCATTTTAGGTTCCTTCCTCATAATGATCATGAGGGTAATTGGCAGGTCCTGGCACCACCAGAAAGTGATCCAACTCTGGAAGCAACTGTGCAACATGTCCATGCTATGCAGGGGGTAAATGAAGAGTTCTAGGGGGAGCTGCGTGCATCACAGAGGGCCGAGAGGCATCTCTAGAAGCAAGTTGATGAACTGCGCGCTCAACTTGGGCTGCCACCGATCTACAAGAAGAAGCGCTGGTCGTTCACCATGATTGACACCCCCCCATAGGTGTTATGTGCCTTGCTTAAAGTTACAACGTTGTTAGTTCGTGTGTCATATTTAGTCTTGTGAACTTTGGTGATTAGATGTTTTTAATTGTGAACTTGGATGATTTGGAGTTTTTGATTGCTGGAAGTTGTGGGCATGTCCACAAATTCCATAGATTTGAACCTTAAGTTTAGATGAAGTCTTAATGTAGATGGGTCGTTTTATCTTATCTTTGCTGTGCTGATTTCTGGAGTAGCCTGTGTTCTTTATTTTGTATCTCGAAATTTGGGCTGCCAAAAATTCTGAAATTTTTGTGGAGATATCTAGACTTCTGTATCTTTCAAATGTTTCTAGAATCACATCAATAGATGTTCAGGTTTGTGAGATCTAGCTGTCACAAGTTGAGGTTTCTGCGCAGACTGGAACCCAGAATAGATTCGATTTAGCTCTATTTTTGACCATGTATATACCAGAATTTTTAAAAGTGTTCTAAATAAAAGTTGTAGCTGATCTCCTAAGCTTTCCAACCGTTCTTGGTACACCTCTGTGAGATCTCTGAAACTCAAGTTATGACTGATTTACCGAACTATTATAATTGAATCTTGTCCAGAAAATTCTCAGCATTGTTCCTTATCTTTTATAAGCTCTCTATAAGTTGGAAATCTCTAAAAATTTGCGCATTTGTTGGAAAGCAAATGGCCGCAAGAGGAGGAAGAGGTAGAGGCTGTGGTCGTGGAAATGATGCTCATAAATCCACCACCACCGCCACCAGTGACTATGGAACAATTGATGGGAATGCAAGCGCAGTTGATGCAAGCCATGATGCAGCGCTTGGATAATGAACTTGCAAGAGTACCACCGCTATTCAGGTCAGAGACAAGCTTGGAGAATTCATGAAGGGTCGCCCTCCGGTGTTCACTCACACCTCAGACCCTTTGGAGGCAGATGATTGGTTGCATGCTGTGGAAAAGCAACTTAACATAGCACAATGCAATGATCTTGAGAAGGTGTTGTATGCTTCTGGACAACTCCAAGGAGCAACTCAGGATTGGTGGGATTCTTTCTAGTATGGATGCCCCAACGATGCTCCTGCTATCACCTGGCGGGAATTCAAGGACAATTTCCGGTCTTATCATATCGCTGATGGACTCGTGGAATTGAAGCTGGAGGAATTCAGGTCTCTTAAGCAAGGATCCATGATTGCCCTGTGATGGAGCTACCACGAGAGAGTTATCTTTTTATTTCCCACTATGTTGTGTAAAACTATGTGATGTTATTAATCGTGTTGTAAGATACACCGTGATGATACTTCTTATAATTTGTCAACTTATGTGTGTGACTGATCCCTGGGCACACATGAGTTTTGGACATTCAATTTTATCCTTAAAATTAGGTGTGACAGGAGATTACCTCTAAACATTTACTATTATATACTTTATATCTTACAATAGAGGTATGTAGGAGCAATATTATATAGCTGGTGCGGTAAGTAGGACGGAGTAACCATTATCTTCACTCTTTTTTTTACTCGCAGGATGGATCTTGTTAATAGTAAATTTTGTTGGCCCCTGGATCTAACGCACGCGTGAGCCGACTGCTCACCGATGTTGCCGACCACACACTATGGCTTGAGGTAAAAGAAGAGAGGAAGAACAGAGCACACACACAGCACAAAGCACCAGCGTTGGCCGGAGCTCTGCAGAGGAGATGGCAAAACTAAACTCGCTCTCTTTACTGAGTTGTAGTGGTAAACTATATATACAACTCTGCCCATCTAATCCTAGTACACAGACATGCCAGTCTGCCATGCTGCTATAGTGACTAGATGTGACAGTAGAGTTGACTTTGGCGCCCACCCCTGCTGTGGCTATAGTCCGATAGGAGAGCCTTTTGGCGCCTGCCCCTGCCGTAGCTATAGTGTAGCAGCAGGGGAGCCCTTTCGGTGCCTGCCCCTACCACGCGTACAGGGAGGGCATCAGATTACTTTATAATTCTTCTCCTAATCCTGCTGCTAGCCCTAGAACCTCCATCATATCGATCATCTTCTTTAGCTTCATGAACTAAAGACGGTCGAGCGGCTTGGTGAGGATGTCCATGAGTTGCTGACCAGTTTCGACAAACTCGATGACGATCTACCCTCCATCGACATAGTCCCTGAGGAAGTGGAACTTGATGTCAATGTGCTTGCTCCAGTCATGGAGAACTAGATTCTTTGCAAGAGCGATGGTGGGCTAGTTGTCCACAATCAGTGCTGGTGTGTGAGCTTCCACACCAGTTAGCTCGCCCAGCAGATGGCATAGCCACACAGCTTGGCACGCCATTGGGGCCACCGTCACATACTCTGCCTCACACATGGATAGCACCACAACCTTCTATTTCAGCGACATCCATGAGATTGGAGCCGACCTGAGGAAGACGAGCACGCCATAGGTGCTCCGCCGTCCATTGATGCCCCCCGCTATGTCTGCATCGCTAAACATAGTGAGCTACAACCCACTTCCGCCAGTCTTGGGGAAGACGATCACCTGATCCACCATCCCCTTGATGTAGCATAGCAGCCACTTCACTGTAGCCCAGTGATCCTCTAGGGGATCCTCCATGAAGCGGCTGACGTAGCCCACGGTGAATGTAATGTCTGGTGTCATGTGGACTAGGTAGCGCAGACCGCCGATGATGCTCCAGTAGAGTGTTGCATCTACCTTCACCATGATACTAGCCTTCGTTAGCTTTAGCCGCTCCTCCATTGGAGTCATGCACGACTTGCACTCAGCCATGCCGCTCCGCTCTAATAGCTTCGAGGCATACACGCTCTAAGCTAGCATGAGCACCTCCTTCCCCTATCTCACCTTGATGCCGAGGTAGTAGGACAACGCACCGAGATCGCTCATTCAAAAATAGGCCACCATCTCGTGCTTGAAGCTATTAATGTCCTTCGCACACATGCCGGTGATGACCAAGTCATCCACATACATGCCGATGACTACCTCCTCCTTCCCCCGTCGCTGCATGTAGAACACGTGCTCGGTTGCTCACCATGTGAACCCAAGCTCACCTAGCGTGGCGTTAAGCTTGGTGTTCCATGCTTGCGGGGCCTACCGTAGCCTGTAGAGCACCTTGCGCAGTTGGAGCACCCTATGCTCCGCTCCCTTGATGGCGAAACCTAGAGGTTACCTGACAAAGACCGTCTCCGTGAGCTTGCCATTGAGGAAGGCTAATTTTATGTCCAAGTGATGGACGTGCTAGTCCTTCGCTGCTGCCGAAGCTAGTAGCAGTCGAATATACTCCATGCGTGCTACCAGTGCAAAGACTTCCTTGAAGTCGATGCCCTCACACTGAACAAAGCCTCAGGTGACAAGACGCGCCTTGTGCTTGACAATGGCGCCACACTCGTCCTGCTTGACCTTGTATACCCACTTCAAGCTGATCGGACGAAATCCTAGAGGTGGATCGATGAGCTCCCAAGTCTCATTTTCCTCGATCGCCTTGTGCTCCTCAAGCATCGTTCGTTGCCAATTTGCATCACGCTTGGCCAGTGTGAACATTGGTGGTTCCTCTGCACTAATAAGAAGCTGCTCTAGGTCATTGAGCAACCGACTCACCAGGCCTAAGGACCCTATGTCACTGACGATGTTGTCCATCCTGCGGAACCACACCTCCTCACCATCGTGGAAGGCATCCACGAACTTGGTGATGTCGCTTGGAGGTGAGGCGAACTCGATCGGTGTCGATGGAGTCCCCTATTCTGCTGGGATGGTCGGCACAACACCTAGAGTGCTCGACATCCTGGCTGTAGTACTTGGCATTACTCCTAGACCGCTCGTCACCACTCATGGAGTGGTCAGCACCATTGCAGGAGTGCTCATGCACCAGTCTTGGTGTGGTCGGCACGACTACAAGATCTCTCAGCTCTGCTATAGGAGCATTCGGCACCCATCCTAGAGTGGTCGACACCACTATAGGACCGCTCGGCACCACTCCAAGAGTGCTCAGCATAGCCTTAGGAGTGCTTGACTCCATTGCTGGTGTGGTCGACACCTCCTCTCTAGCGTCTCCACCACCGTGGGTGACCAAGTGCTCGACGACGAAGGTGCTGGTGAAGTCGGCAGCTTCCCTGGTGCCCAGACTATCCTAGTCCTAGGCTGCTTCTCTTCAAACATGATGTCGTGCGAGACAACCACCTTGCCTCCGCATGGGTCATAGAGTCGGTATGCCTTGGTACCTTCCTCATAGCCTAGGAGCACCATTGGTGTGCTCCTGTCCTCTAGCTTGGTGAGGACCAGCTTTGTCTTCCTGACATGGCTGATGCAGCCGAATGTCTAGAGGAAGGACATGCTCGGCTTGCGCCCATACCAAGCTTCAAATGGCATCTTGCCCTTCAGGGCCTTGGTGGGCACACGATTGAGGATGAACACTATCATGGTCACTGCCTCACCCTAAAAACTTGCCGACATGCTCTTGGCCTTCATCATGGATCAAGCCATGCTGACCACCATCTGGTTCTGCCGCTCCACCATGCTATTCTGCTGTGGCGTGTAGGGCGTGGTGTGGTGTCACACCACACCCTGATTAGTACGGCGAGGAGGCAGTATGCAGTGAACTCCACCGAAGTGAATTCGCCGCCATGATTAGTCCACATCATGTGCAACTTCTTACCGCTCTCTGCCTCTGCGTGCACCTTGAACTTCTTAATCACCTCCACTGCCTCATCCTTGCTCATTAGGAGTTGCAGCCACATATAAGGACTACAATCATCCATGAGCAAGAGGAAGTACCACCAACCATCGTTTGTGGCTGGCGTGATTGACCCATAGAGATCACCATGGATGAGCTTGAGAGCGCCCACTGCGTGATACTTGGCCGCCTTTGGGAATAGCAGCCTCCTCTGCTTCCTGGCCAGGCAGCTATCGCACAGCTCACCTCCGTGCTTGATGTGGGGCAGCCCTTGAACCATCTTCTCTAGCCGACCGAGCGCGTTGAAGCTAAGATGGCCGAACCAGGCATGCCAAAGCCATGGCTCCTCGGTGTGCTATGCTGCTAGGCACACCGGCTGCTTCACCTTCAAGTTGAGCAGGTACAATCGATTACGTGAGCATTTTACCTTTGTGAGAAGATGCCGCTCCTGATCCCAAATCTTCAAGATCCTGCTCTCGATCAGTACCTCGCATCCATGTTCGTCCAGCTACCCGATGCTGATGATGCTTGAACGCAGCTACGAGATGTAGTACACATCCATCAGCGTGCGATGCTCACCATTCTAGCACCTGAAGATGATGATGCTATGCCCTCAGATCGCCACCCTTGAAACATCACCAAACTTCACCGTTCTGGTCACATTACCATCAAGCTTGGAGAAGGCTTCCTTAGAGCCAATCATGTGGTTGTTGGCGCTAGAGTCCCAGTACCATCGCTGCTCTTGTTTGTCGCCCACACATCCAAGGTGGACTTGGGCGTGCGGTTCGTAGAGGTTGACAGCCTTCAGAGCCTTGCCATGCCCTTCCACCGCCATCACCTCTCCATTCTCCTTGGCTTCAACATCATGTAGTGCACAAAACGCCACCATCAGGAGAGTGGCCTCATCATCCTCATCAGCCTACGCTAAATGAGCCTTAATTTTCTTCTTCTGCTTGTGATTTGGCACTCCTTTGCCCAATGGCCTATCTTCCCGCAGCGCTAGCAGGCATTGGGGTCGACCTTTGTAGGATCTCTGGTTGGCCTAGACAGGGGGTGAATAGGCCTATCAAAACAAACACTCAAACTTTTATCAAATTCACCTACAACACTGCTGCTCTGGAGGGCGGCACTGCCAGACTACGACACTCCGCACCTACAGACAACTTTGAGTCATAGTTCAAAAATCTATGAATGAAAACTTAGATTAGAGAAATTTCCTAGCTTACTACAGGTATGACAATCATAGATCAAGAGCTAGAAGTAGTAGGAACACCACACACAAGTAGATCGATTAGAAACCCTAGAAATCACCTCAACCACAATATGTCATGCAAGTAATGTAAATTAAGCACAAGTGACACAATAATTTATCCCGTGGTTTGGCTCGCCACCAAGGCTTGCCTACCTTCACGTTATTGAGGTTAGCCACTAAGGCTTAGGGTTTTCCAACCCTTCCTCATTCTCAAGTCAAGAGACTTAACCCTTGAGATGAGGGGTGAGCTTACTAGCTTCAAGATATGGTTACAAACCTCCAGGGGCTGCCACACAAGTTGGCAAGCTCCACGGGCGATGCTCTAGCTGGCTAGGAGCTAAGCTCCAAGAGTAACAAACACAACCGCTGGCCAAAACATGAACCAAGTTCCCTTTTGAGTTGGGGAATCAATGGAGCTGCTTTCTAATCGAATTTTGGACCCTTTTCTCTCAAGGATTGATGGGGAAATCAATGGATTTGCTTGAGAGCTCAAGGTCACTAATGGAGGAAGAGAGAGAGAGGGCTCCTTTTCTGTTTAGGGCATGCTAGAGTGAGGAAGAAGAGGTAGAGTACCATTGGGAAGGAAGGGGAAGGGCATAAATACCCCTAGCCCCCAACGGTCACTTAAGTCATGGCAGTGCCTCGGCTCAAGTGCGGTAGTGCTGCACTACGGTAGTGCCTCTCTTCAAGTACAACAGTGCTGCACCACGTAAGATAGCAAGGGTAAGAGTGAAGTGTAGACTATCTTGGCTATGAATCTGAGGATGCATGTAACACCTTGGGTGTTTAAATATTAAAATCTGGCATGTCATCATATGCATTGCAAAGCATTTAGCATTTGGTGAAAACTTTGATATGCATACACTAATACAAGTTTATATTTATGTGGTATGTGTTGCAATGCATTGTTTGACTCAAGTTCAATGTTTGTTTGGATTTTGAATTTTTCGAGAAAACCCTGCTTTTCCACATTTAAATCCTACCCTAAAAATCCATTTCAAAATCTAAGCATATTTTGGGGTTGGGCCCAAAAGCAAAAGTGTAGAGCTTGGCAAGTTATGCAAAGTTTGTTTTTGGAGTTTTTCAAGTTGTTTAGAAAATTTTTGAGTAAATCAAAAAGGCGTAATTCGGTAAGTTTCCCTATTCAAATTCAAAAGTTCATTTCAAAATCTACACCGAATTAGGAGATGGTTATAAAAGCAAAGTTGTAGAACTTTTGATTTTGAACAACTTTTATTTTTGGATATTTTTGAGTTGTTATGAAAATTTGGGAGTAATTTGTGAATTTTGGCGAATGGCAAACTTGTAATTTCGATGAACAGTACTCACCGTTCACGCTACACCGGCGGCGACCTTCGGTTTGCTTCCAGGCGTGGTCGTGGCCATCTTTGGCGTCGCGCTGGCGCGGTGAAGGCCACAGCGCAGCTTCCTTGCGCTTCTGAGCTGCTCTATTTAGCCCAGGCCATCGCCGTTGGCCCCGTTCTCTTGCTCTGTTTTCCCGACGCCACCGCCATAGCTCCGGCGAGCCCGCACCGTCTCCCTAGTGCTGTGGTCATCTTGGTAAAGGCCGTTCCAGTTCCGTCTTTCTCTTGCGCATCCACCCAGCCAACTGTGGTCGGCTAATTTCGTCAGGAACTCACTGACCACGCTCTTCTTCCTCGCAGCCGGCAGAGTCCCCGTCGAGCGAGCGCCGTCGTGGCCAGTACTCTACGGTGAGCTTCTGATCTCGGGAAGCATTGTTTCAGCTTCTCCGTGATGCCATGGTGCTTAATATCTTGTTGATTGCTCGTTTTGTCCACCACAGCCACTGGAACACCGCCGTCGCCATTGCTCGCACCGCTGTGATTGCTGTGAACGCCGCCCCGCTTCACCGTTGCTTCTCCGGCCTTAATTCTTGCTTGAACGTGTTCGTGGTGAGCTACTGGACCTTCCCATGCCCTCTATTTCCCCGTTTTCGGCTTCGTTTCGCCGGCGTAGCACTGCCGTGCCACCGCATCCGCCATGGCCGACGTTGAGCTAGCATAGGACCGTTATCGGATCAAGTAGGGACGTTAATAGATGCGCCTAGTCTTGGTGAACGTTTTGGTACCTTGGCCATCGCCATTGGACTCACCGTCGGCGAGTTATCTCCGGTCAGAGCCGTCGCTGCCGTGGTCAACGTCGGAGGTTGAAGATGACATGTGGGACCCGTTGTTAGTGACTCAGCGTTCAAATGGATTTTTCTATTTTCAGATTTGAATGAATAGTGTCTATTTTTGTTATTTTTGTGTAGATTTATTTAGAGCTCCAAAAATTATGAAAATTTTTGAGTGACTTCTCTGTGAGGTATAGTATTTAAGAAAAATATGAGATAATGTTTTTCAGTAACTTTTAAATATGATAAAAATTGCTCAATTTATTCATAAATGGATTTCCATGATTTTTCTAGGCTTATTTATTTATCCAAAAATTATGAAATTTGTTTTGCCACTTAGTTAACATGTAATGAACATGTACAAAAATTTTGAGCTCAATCAGAATAAGTTGATTTATTTCATAATTTTGAATTAAATAATTAATTCATAAAAGCAAATAGTAACCTTTAATGATTTAGGTTTTTGTTTGGACTTTTGGATTGAGTGATGACCTCGGATCATTTGTTGTTAATGATCCTTGGTAGTTGATATATGTGTTACAAAAAAGATTTAGTTTGTTTGACTTGCAACTGTACCGCGAAGGAAAGTTGTATTCAAATTATTAATTTTGCATCCATCATCGAGCATCATATTTCGTATTCCGCATCATGTTAAACATGGCATTGTTATTACGTGTAGTGAACGAAGGTGAAAACGTGGTAGTTAATCAAGTTGTTGAGGAGGTTAATCCGTCTATTGAGGTCGGATCGAATACTTGTGTAACGTCGTAGGAATCGGACTTTTCCGTCAACGAAGGCAAGCCCCGGATGCATACAACCCTACCTTGTATTTTATAAATTAATTTCGCTTTTGCTTTCTGTTACTGCATTAAGTGATTCGGAGTTAAGTAAAAGCCTAATTGGTGCATTACCACCCTTGTTATTCCATATTTACCATATTACCTGTTTTAAACTCGTATATGCCTAGTTTTGCTTAGCTATGCGTAGAACGATGAAAGTCGGGTGACTACCTGCCACCTGCTAGTTTTAAATGGAACATTGGTTATTTATGTTAGCATGTGATATGGGAATGTGGAGTAATAAATCTAGACCGGGCGGACTCGGTGTGTTTGAGCCACAGGACATGGAGGTCTTATGAGCGGGTTCTTTCTGCCTGTGTCGATTAAGGCACGTCCGTTGTTGAATTGTATGAGGTGAGAATTTGTAGTACTAACCACATACTCCGGTAAGCCTGAACTTGGCAATTCTATTACGAGAATGGCTACTCGCGCACTGGGAGTGGAGAGATGGCGGGAATAGCGTGTACCCACATGGCCATGGGCTGGAATGGTGGAGTACTGTGTTCTCGGGTGGCGCGGACCCGTTCTTGTTTTAGAGGATCTGAGGGTAGGTTGGTATATGGAGGTCAGGGACCTGCATATGTCGTGTGGTCTAGAATTCCCAGCTAGGTTTATAATCGGTTCGAATCGTCGTTGCTCCTCGGTTATGAAGACTCAACTCACTATTCATCATCGTAGAATTAATAACCGAAACTTGAATAAGGTTTGTGAAGGTGCTGAATATGAAGTTTCATGATCTCAGTGTGGATCGTGTCAGCTTTATATATAATTTTTGAGAAGTTTTCTATATAAAGAATGTTGTTTAAAGAGCTTTTACGCAAAAGAACTTTGATCATTGTTAAAGCTATACCTTGAATCCCTGAGCCTGCATTACTGAGTTTATCAGTTAATATTTCGGATGAGTCTTGTTGAGTACTTTTGTACTCAGGGTTCGTTGATCCCTTGTTGCAGGTGAACCTCATGAGCAGATCTGTTTTGGATCGTGCTGCATGACTATCGTTCGTTCTGACGATGAGATGTAAATGTGTGATCCTTGGGCAGGATGTTTATTTTGTGTGATATGTCTATATTAATTATGCCACTCCACTACTACTATGGTTTGTAATAATTAAAGAACTTAGTTTGTAAGGTTTGAAATAACTGGTTTGTAAACTATGTTATCGTAAGACTTCCGCTGTTTATACTCTAGTTTTGATATTTGAATAAATATTGTAATACTGTAATGACTCTGTAACGTGATCCTGCTCAGAAATCGTGGATGATTCGGGGTTCCCCGAGGACACCCGATAGTCTTTTTAAGTTCATGGAAACATATGCATAGATGTCAAAGGTCGTCGGACAGTGACAGGTGCATGTGGGCCCTATAACTTAGGAGGTTCTGCCACAGAATGGTATCAGAGCGATCGTTACAAGGTTTTGTTGTATTGTTTTACAAAAACTTCAAAATGATTTGGATGACTAAATTTAACTTGGTAATTTAGTCCAAATTACTTCTGACTTATCTTATTTCTTTCTTACCATTCTCTATTTGATTAAAAAGGTTTTGTGTGGTGGAGTAGTAATCATACTATGCCCTATATAAAAATAAATGTTGTTTATGTGCATTATAAATTTTTGATGTTTTTGTTCGTAAGAACGATTCATGCATCAGGAATAATTCACTCGTTACTTCCTTCACCTCTTAGTCTGGAATTAAGTAGTGAGTCTGGTTGGAGGAATGTAATCCATCTTAGCTACTTTTTGGATCTTGATCAAATGGTCTTACTTGGATTAAATTGGCTTCCTACAGTATGGCTCGTGCCAAGATGACGCCCCGTAAGTCCACCGGACCCAAAGGAGTTCCTCGTCACCAACTTGCCCCTAGAAATGATGGTGCTAGCAGTAGCAGCTCTAGGCCTGATCCCCAGGCAGAGGTACAGAGGATTTCCGTAGAGTTAGCACAATCTACTAGAGATAGGGCTTTGGATGTTATACAAATAGGAGAATTACAGGGTCAATTGAGGCAGCTCACCACCACGCATAGGAACTGCAAAAGTATGTTAGTTCGTATGGTGGAGGGAAGAAATGAAGCTTGGCACAGGGAAAATGTAGCTAGAGCTAGAACTCATGAGCTAGAATTCTATGTAGAAGATTTAGAAGAACATAATACGTATCTACATGAGGAGGTTCATAGGCTTAGCAATCTACTAAATCCGAATCATGAGCCTCAAGCTGATGCCATGGACCCCGGTGTCATCCTTGCCGATGATGATGAATCGGGAGAGGAAGAAGAAGAAGATCCTGAAGAATTAGTAATGATCGATGAAAGTGATGATGAAGGCGATAATAATTCCGGAATGGATACCGAGCCTGAAGTTTGAAGAAATTGAGGAAAAGAGTAGAGTTGTATAATAGTAGCTCTAGTTAAGTTAAGTAGTTTTGTTCTCGTACTCGTGGGTTTGTTTGTACATTAGTAAACTCTTTGTAATGTGTCTAGAGTAAGCTTTGGTACAATTCAATAAAGACATGTGAATAAAGTTTGGTTTGTTATGAGCAGATGCGTCGTACGCGGGGTTCGTATATTCCTGGAACTTCACAAGATGAGGATGGTATTCCAGATCCGCCACCAGTTCCAACCAATTTAGCTGATGCTATAACCGCACTTGTCAATGTGACGGCTGAAAATTCTCGTTTGCTTCATGAGATGGCCCAGAGTAATCAGAATCAGATGTACGGAAACCGTGGACGCCACCATAACCGACAAGAGGCTACATATGTTGATTTCACAGACACAAGACCCCTAGTGTTCACCAAGACAGATGAACCATTGGAGGCTGATGACTGGCTTCGAACCATGGAGCAGAAATTTGACCTTATTCCATGCACGGAGTATCAGAAACCTACGTTTGCCGCCCAACAACTTAGAGGAGCAGCAAGTGCTTGGTGGGCAAACTTAGTGGCTATGCAACCTGCTGGTATTCCAATAACTTGGGCTGAGTTCCATACTGCCTTCAGAGCCCATTATATCCCTGAAGGAGTGATGGCTATGAAGCTAGATGAATTCCTTGCTTTGAAACAAGGAGATCAAACCGTGATGCAGTATGTGGGAAGATTTAATCATCTGTCCCAATATGCATCCGAATATGTCAATACTGATGCCAAGAAGAAGAGGTGGTTTATGAGAGGCCTGAATACCAAGTTGCAGACTATGATGACCACTTGCACCAATGTTACTTACCATGAGGCAGTAAATATTGCAATTGCTTCAGAATCAAAGTATCGGTAGCATAAGGAGCTCAAAAAGAAAAAGAGTGTGCCATCTAGATCTTTTGGTGGAAATCAGAAGAGGCAGAGGGTGATTTATCATCCAGTACATCATAATCGTCCTCCTTATCGTCCACCGCAGTTCCAAGCCGGGCAATAGTCAAATGTCCGTTCTGCTATAACCTATCTGAGTTCACAGTCAACCAATGCTCCTGGTGGCAATGCTCCAACATCCCAGGGTCACAACTATCCGTGTTACAATTGTGGAAGAACTGGTCATTTCTCTAGGGAATGTCCATATCCTAGGCAGGCTAATCAAAATTATTAGAAGGCCCCTGCTAATCAACAACAGGGTCAGGCACCAAACAAGAACCCCAATCAGAATGCTCAAAAGGGCAAAGATGAGAGGAAGACAGGACGGGTGTTCTATATTCAAGCTGGAGAAATTTCGGAAGGGGAGCCAGTGATGATGGGTATGTTTCCTGTTGCTAATCACCCTGCAGTTATACTTTTTGATTCTGGCGCATCGCATTCATTCATCAATAGAACATTTGTCGTGAAGCATGAAATTTCAATTAGGGCAACAAAGGAAAGTTTCTTTATATAGTCACCTGGGGGACGTCTATGTACTAAGGAAATGGCATACCAGGTACCCGTAAACCTGGGTGGGCATATTTTTCCCACTACCATGATTATCCTTAAGGATCAGGATATAGATGTAATTTTGGGAATGAATTGGATGTATCAGCATAAGGCTGTTATAGATGTTTTGAATAGGACTTTAAGAGTAAATTTGCCTAATAGTAATTCTCAACTTCTTATCCAACTTCCAATCCTAAGAAGATCAGTGGGCAAGATTTGTGCAACTGCTGTCAAAGAGATTAGAGATATTCCGGTAGTGTGTGAATTTCCGGATGTGTTTCCTGAAGATTTACCCGGTCTACCACATGATAGGGATGTACAGTTTAATATAGAGTTACAACCTGGAACAGCTCCGATTTCTCGAAGAGCTTATAGGATGCCACCTAAGGAATTGGCCAAGTTGAAGACTCAGTTACAAGAATTGATTGAGAAAGGGTTTATCCAACCTAGTTCCTCACCTTGGGGATGTCCGGCAATTTTTGTGAAAAAGAAAGATGAGACTTTGAGGTTATGTGTCGACTATCGTCCATTGAATGAAGTGACCATCAAGAATAAGTATCCATTACCTCGGATAGATCTACTTTTTGATCAATTGGCCGGAGCTAAAGTTTTCTCCAAGATAGATTTGAGGTTAGGATATCACCAAATCAAGATAAAGCCTGAAGATATTCCCAAAACGGCGTTTACCACAAGATATGGATTATATGAATACTTGGTAATGTCTTTTGGTTTGACAAATGCTCCAGCTCATTTCGTGTATCTAATGAACTCAGTATTCATGCCTGAGCTAGACAGGTTTGTAGTGGTGTTTATTGATGACATTTTAGTATATTCCAAGAATAAGAAAGAACATGCAGAACATCTCAGAATTGTTCTGACCCATTTGAGAGAACATCGACTATATGCCAAGTTCAGCAAGTGTGATTTTTGGCTTAAGGAAGTGCAATTTCTTGGACATGTCTTGTCAGCCGAAGGAGTTGCAGTTGATCCAAGCAAAGTGAAGGATGTGCTTGATTGGAAACCACCAACCACAGTTCATCAAGTTCGGAGTTTTCTGGGTTTGGCGGGGTATTACCGTCGGTTTATTCCAGATTTCTCGAAAATATCAAAGTCCATAACTGAATTGTTGAAGAACCAAGTCAAGTTTGTCTGGTCATCAGATTGTGAGGAGGCTTTCTAGACTTTGAAGAGACTGTTAACCACTGCACCAGTATTAGCCCAACCTAACATCGAGAAGCCGTTTGATGTTTATTGTGATGCTTCAGGTATTGGTATTGGATGTGTATTGATGCAAGAAGGTTGAGTCATTGCTTATGCATCCCGGCAACTTAAGCAACATGAAGAACACTATCCGACTCATGATTTGGAGTTAGTAGCTGTGGTTCATGCTCTAAAGATTTGGCGGCATTACCTACTTGGTAATACGTGTCATATGTATACAGACCACAAAAGCCTAAAGTATATTTTTACTCAGTCAGAGTTGAACATGCGACAGAGAATATGGTTAGAACTGATTAAGGATTATGACTTGGAAGTACATTATCACCCTGGTAAAGCAAATGTAGTTGCAGATGCCCTCAGTCGCAAAGGTTATTGCAATTGTCTGACAATGAGGACAATGGATTTGAATTTATGTCAAGAAATGGAGAAGTTGAATGTAGAAGTAATTCAACAAGGAAGTTTGACCAACATAATTGTTGAAGCCACTATTCGAGATCAAGTTATTGCTGCTCAGAAGGAAAACAAGGGTATAGCCCATATCAAGGAAAGAGTCAAGAATGGAAAAGCGGAATGCTTTAGTATTGACAATGAAGATGTGTTATGGTTCAAGGATCGCCTGGTGGTACCAAACGTTCTTGAGTTGCGGCAGTCAATTCTAGATGAGGCACATGCTACTAGGTTATCAATCCATTCGGGAAGCAACAAGATGTACCATGATTTGAAGCAAAGATTCTGGTGGACTAAAATGAAAATAGAAATTGCTAGGTATATAGCGAAGTGTGATACTTGTCAAAAGGTGAAAGCTATACATTTGAGGTCTGCTGGTGAATTACAACCATTGCCTATTCCATCTTGGAAGTGGGAGGACATAAGTATGAATTTTATTGTTGGTCTACCCAAGACATCAAAAGGATTTGACTCAGTATGGGTTATTATAGATCGACTCACTAAGTCAGCACATTTTCTTCCAGTTAAGACAATATATCCTACGATCCAATATGCCAAAATGTACTTAGCAAGAATCATGAGTCTTCATGGAATACCCAAGACTATTGTGTCAGATAGGGGTACACAGTTTGTCTCCAACTTTTGGAAACAATTGCATTCTTCATTGGGCACTAAACTTCTATATAGTACAGCTTATCATCCACAGACTGATGGACTAACTGAAAGGGTTAATCAAGTACTTGAAGATATGTTAAGGTGTTGTGTCCTTAACTATTCCAATAAGTGGGACGAATGCTTACCTTTGGCCGAGTTCTTATACAACAATAGTTATCAGGAAAGCATTAGAATGGCTCCATTTGAAGCACTCTATGGTCGTAGATGTAGAACATCATTGAGTTGGTCTGAACCTGGAGAAAGAAGATTCTTTGGAGTTGACCTTGTGAAAGAAACAGAAGACAAGGTTAGGCAAATACAGAGTAATTTGAAGATAGCTCAATCCCGACAAAAGAGTTATGCGGATAGAAGACGGAGACCATTGGTATTTACCAAAGGAGATTTTGTATATCTGAAAGTATCACCAATGAAGGGAGTTACCCGTTTTGGTGTTAGTGGAAAGTTGGCACCTCGATACATTGGACCATATCAAATTTTAGAGAGGTATGGAAAAGTGGCATATCGCTTGCAATTACCTGAACGTCTCATAGCTGTGCATGATGTGTTCCATGTTTCTCAATTGAAGAAGTGTCTCCGAGTGCCTGAACAGAATGTTGAAGTTGAAGGAGTGGAACTAGAACCGGATTTAACTTATTTCGAATATCCTATCCGAGTGTTAGATCAGAAAGATTGTGTTACTCAAAGACGGACAATCAAGTTCTATAAAATACAATGGAATCAACATTCAGAAGAGGAAGCTACTTGGGAATCAGAAGACTACTTGTTAGAAAAGTTTCCAGAATTTCTAGCATCAATGTAGAATAGAGTAATGTTAGTTGAGTTCGGTAGTACAAATTGTGTTTTGTAAAGGGACCTCAGCTATTTTATGGACAGAGTTTGTATGTGTTCTCGTGACACATTTCCTTTTCCATTACTTACCCTATGGCTTTGAATCTTGGGGCGAGATTTCTTTTAGGGGGAAGGATTGTAACACCTTGGGTGTTTAAATATTAAAATCTGGCATGTCATCATATGCATTGCAAAGCATTTGGCATTTGGTGAAAACTTTGATATGCATACACTAATACAAGTTTATATTTATGTGGCATGTGTTGCAATGCATTGTTTGACTCAAGTTCAATGTTTGTTTGGATTTTGAATTTTTCGAGAAAACCCTGCTTTTCCACATTTAAATCCTACCCTGAAAATCCATTTCAAAATCTAAGCATATTTTGGGGTTGGGCCCAAAAGCAAAAGTGTATAGCTTGGCAAGTTATGCAAAGTTTGTTTTTCGAGTTTTTCAAGTTGTTTAGAAAATTTTTGAGTAAATCAAAAAGGCGTAATTCGGTAAGTTTCCCTATTCAAATTCAAAAGTTCATTTCAAAATCTAGACCGAATTAGGAGATGGTTATAAAAGAAAAGTTGTAGAACTTTTGATTTTGAACAACTTTTATTTTTGGAGATTTTTGAGTTGTTATGAAAATTTGGGAGTAATTTGTGAATTTTGGTGAATGGCAAACTTGTAATTTCGATGAACAGTACTCACCGCTCACGCTACACCGGCGGCGACCTTCGGTTTGCTTCCAGGCGCGGTCGTGGCCGTCTTTGGCATCGCACTGGCGCGGTGAGGGCCACAGCGCAGCTTCCTTACGCTTCTGAGCTGCTCTATTTAGCCCAGGCCGTCGCCGTTGGCCCCATTCTCTTGCTCTGTTTTCCCGACGCCACCGCCATAGCTTCGGTGAGCCCGCACCGTCTCCCTAGTGCCGTGGTCGTCTTGGTAAAGGCCATTCCAGTTCCGTCTTTCTCTTGCGCATCCACCCAGCCAACTATGGTCGGCTGATTTCACCGGGAACTCACTGACCACGCTCTTCTTCCTCGCGGCCGGTAGAGTCCCCGTCGAGCGAGCGCCGTCGTGGCCAGTACTCTACGGTGAACTTCTGATCTCAGGAAGCATTGTTTTAGCTTCTCCGTGATGCCGTGGTGCTTAATATCTTGTTGATTGCTCGTTTTGTCCACCACAGCCACTGGAACACCGCCGTCGCCATTGCTCGCACCGCTGTGATCGCTGTGAACGCCGCCTCGCTTCACCGTTGCTTCTCCGGCCTTAATTCTTGCTTGAACGTGTTCATGGTGAGCTACTGAACCTTCCCATGCCCTCTATTTCCCCGTTTTCGGCTTCGTTTCGCCGGCGTAGCACTGCCGTGCCACCGCATCCGCCATGGCCGACGTTGAGCTAGCATAGGACTGTTATCGGATCAAGTAGGGACGTCAATAGATGCGCCTAGTCTTGGTGAACGTTTTGGTACCTTAGCCATCGCCATTGGACTCACCGTCGGCGAGTTATCTCCGGTCAGAGCCGTCACTGCCATGGTCAACGTCGGAGGTTGAAGATGACATGTGGGACCCGTTGTCAGTGACTCAGCGTTCAAATGGATTTTTCTATTTTCAGATTTGAATGAATAGTGTCTGTTTTTGTTATTTTTGTGTAGATTTATTTAGAGCTCCAAAAATTATGAAAATTTTTGAGTGACTTCTCTGTGAGGTATAGTATTTAATAAAAATATGAGATAATGTTTTTCAGTAATTTTTAAATATGATAAAAATTGCTCAATTTATTCATAAATGGATTTCCATGATTTTTCTAGGCTTATTTATTTATCCAAAAATTATGAAATTTGTTTTGCCACTTAGTTAACATGTAATGAACATGTACAAAAATTTTGAGCTCAATCAGAATAAGTTGATTTATTTCATAATTTTGAATTAAATAATTAATTCATAAAAGCAAATAGTAACCTTTAATGATTTAGGTTTTTGTTTGGACTTTTGGATTGAGTGATGACCTCGGATCATTTGTTGTTAATGATCCTTGGTAGTTGATATATGTGTTACGAAAAAGATTTAGTTTGTTTGACTTGCAACTGTACCGCGAAGGAAAATTGTATTCAAATTATTAATTTTGCATCCATCATCGAGCATCATATTTCGTATTCCGCATCATGTTAAACATGGCATTATTATTACGTGTAGTGAACGAAGGTGAAAACGTGGTAGTTAATCAAGTTGTTGAGGAGGTTAATCCGTTTGTTGAGGTCGGATCGAATACTTGTGTAACGTCGCAGGAATCGGACTTTTCCGTCAACGAAGGCAAGCCCCGGATGCATACAACCCTACCTTGTATTTTATAAATTAATTTCCCTTTTGCTTTCTGTTACTGCATTAAGTGATTCGGAGTTAAGTAAAAGCCTAATTGGTGCATTACCACCCTTGTTATTCCATATTTACCATATTACCTGTTTTAAACTCGTATATGCCTAGTTTTGCTTAGTTATGCATAGAACGATGAAAGTCGGGTGACTACCTGCCACCTGCTAGTTTTAAATGGAACATTGGTTATTTATGTTAGCATGTGATATGGGAATGTGGAGTAATAAATCTAGACCGGGCGGACTCGGTGTGTGTGTGAGCCACAGGACATGGAGGTCTTGTGAGCGGGTTCTTTCTGCCTGTGTCGATTAAGGCACGTCCGTTGTTGAATTGTATGAGGTGAGAATTTGTAGTACTAACCACATACTCCGGTAAGCCTGAACTTGGTAATTCTATTACGAGAATGGCTACTCGCGCACTGGGAGTGGAGAGATGGTGGGAATAGCGTGTACCCATGTGGCCATGGGCTGGAATGGTGGAGTACTGTGTTCTCGGGTGGCGCGGACCCGTTCTTGTTTTAGAGGATCCGAGGGTAGGTTGGTATATGGAGGTCAGGGACCTGCATATGTCGTGTGGTCTAGAATTCCCAGCTGGGTTTATAATCGGTTCGAATCATCGTTGCTCCTCGGTTATGGAGACTCAACTCACTGTTCATCATCGTAGAATTAATAACCGGAACTTGAATAAGGTTTGTGAAGGTGCTGAATATGAAGTTTCATGATCTCAGTGCGGATCGTGTCAGCTTTATATATAATTCTTGAGAAGTTTTCTATATAAAGAATGTTGTTAAAAGAGCTTTTATGCAAAAGAACTTTGATCATTGTTAAAGCTATACCTTGAATCCCTGAGCCTGCATTACTGAGTTTATCAGTTAATATTTCGGATGAGTCTTGTTGAGTACTTTTGTACTCAGGGTTCGTTGACCCCTTGTTGCAGGTGAACCTCATGAGCAGATCTGTTTTGGATCGTGCTGCATGACTATCGTTCGTTCTGACGATGAGATGTAAATGTGTGATCCTTGGGCAGGATGTTTATTTTGTGTGATATGTCTATATTAATTATGCCACTCCACTACTACTATGGTTTGTAATAATTAAAGAACTTAGTTTGTAAGGTTTGAAATAACTGGTTTGTAAACTATGTTATCGTAAGACTTCCGCTGTTTATACTCTGGTTTTGATATTTGAATAAATATTGTAATACTGCAATGACTCTGTAACGTGATCCTGCTCGGAAATCATGGATGATTCGGGGTTCCCCGAGGACACCCGACAGTCTTTTTAAGTTCATGGAAACATATGCATAGATGTTAAAGGTCACCGGACAGTGACAGGTGCATGTGGGCCCTATAACTTAGGAGGTTCTACCACAACGCATGTGTATGTTTGAGCACTTGGTAGCACATATTAGCTTAAGCATTGTGTTTCCCTTTATAGTACGGCTTTTCCTATACTCAAATTCAAAATATAAAAGAATTTAAATCTCCTTTGAGTTTGAAGCCATCTACATTTGTAATTGGGGGCTCCTCCGTTTCATGTAGCATCCTCGAACATGAATTCCCTACTTGTCATCTCGATAAATCTCATTAGTTCTTTAATTGTGTGGTCATTATCACCAAAATCCACAATTAGGGCTTGATTGCACTTTTAATCTCCCCCTTTTTAGTGATTGATGACAACCCTATTAGAGCTTACAAAAAGATATGAAATAAATACTAAGATTTTCAAGCCATGGGTGTAGGGCCTCCCCCTAAGTATGTGAATAAAGAATTAAATTCTCAAATTGGCATAAGAAGCCAAGATTCGCATTTTAGTGAAAGTGATGGGGCTCCATGCACAACATGGTTTGCTATTGGAGCTGGGTGCAGCACTGCCGCACTAGAGTGCGGCACTACCGCACTAGAGTGCAGCACTGCCACACTTGCTATAACAACACAGATCAGAACAGACACCACACAGCATGTGATACATATAAAGATATATATTCTAGCACAATTGTATCACAAGCGACAACATAGATTAATATATGTGCGTATCCCACACATATAAAAAGTACTTAAGTAGCATTATTACATAAATTGAACTCTCACTTAACGAAGACTACTCTAAATGGATACGAACATGACTCTAGCTGTAGCAACCTCTATGGTGTCAAAAAAGTTGTTGACCCCTCTAATTTTCTCCCCTTTTGGCATAAAGCACCAAAAAGAGAAGGAAAAAAGAAATACCAACACTCACTCCTCATCCTCTTGGATGGTGTCCCAATCGACATCATCCCCATCAGCAGCTCCACTACCACCTACAACGTCCTCCTCTCCACCACCATCATCATTGTCGGAGGAGGAGGAGGAAGAAGAAGACACCACCGCCCTCTCTTGGCGATGAGTGATCGAAGTGTGGCGCTCACACCTGGTGCTCCTCCTCATGGACTACAAGGTGGTCCTTGAACTAGTGTGTGGATCAAGCTCTGGTTGCTCCTGCTCCTCCTCCTCATCCTCTAAATTTATGTCAGATAGGCTAGGGAGATCATCAAATCTCAGCGGTGACTGAACTGGAGAAAGAGGTGGCAGCCCTTCATGCTCTCTAGCCTACTGGTTGGCTTCATGGTTCTCTAACCAGTCCTAATACACAGTCCTTGCTGCATAGGTGCAAGTGGTGAAAATGGCCTTAATCCATCTCCTAAACTTCTCCATCTTCTTTTCCCTATGAGGCCTAAATCGGGATGACTCAGGCACGTCCTCAACTGATGGATAGCATCTTACTACCCTGCTAGCACCTACCTCTTGGGTTTTCTCATTTTTGTAGACGGTGTGAAGACCATCTTTCTCAAATCTATAGCCAGTGACCCTCTGAATCATAAACATGAGATAGAGGGCATAGGGTATCTCCTTTCTCCCATCCTCCATGGCATTCCTCAGCTAACACCACATGAAGTGAGGGACATTAGACCTATCACCTCCAGGAGCAAATCTAGCAAGCATATTCCTCACATATCCATTAAGATCAGAAGCTACTCCATCCTTGGGATTGATAGTGTGCCTGGTCAAATTGTTTGGAATGTAATAAGAGCTCTTCATTCCACTGACTTTCCCATCTGCACTTCTCCTATCAATCTACATATATGAAATGTTGTGGATCTCAGCTCTTGCCTCATCATGAATGTAAGTGAAGGCCTGCTCCTCCTCTCCAAAACCAAGGATCCGGCTAAAAGTCACAAAATCAACTCTATAATGCCGTCCCTCAGCCATCTAGTGAATCTCATCAGTATAGATACTATAGAGGAAAGTGGCATGGAACTGGGCTAGCACTTTCTCATTCCAATTATATCTGAAGCTCATAATATCAGTGAGGCCAAACAACGCATAAGCCTTGATCACCTTATTGAATTCTGGCTCATTCTTTGCCTTCATCTCCTCCCAATCAACATACTGCATCTTGACAACTTTAGATTTCTTGGAGTTGAAGGTCACAAATGCATAGAAGTTGGACTGAAACTCATTCCAAAACCTGTAGTCTATCTTCAAATCCTTTGGCTGCTCATAGGGATTGTCTCACGTGCTTCCTCCACCATCTTCATCTTTCCCGCATAGTTGAGCATGGGATGAGCACGTGTGTCAACAAGATGCCTCATGACTACATCCTCATAATACTCTCTGATGTAGCTCTTGTCAAACTCCTCAAGATGAGGTGGAGTATCTGGGCAAGCACCTAGAGGAATAGTGTGGCCAACCCTCTCTAAGTTCTTCTCCTCCTGGATCATCTAATCTCTCTAGGGGTTGCTAGCTAGAGAGTCGCCCATGGAGCTTGCCAACTTGTGTGGCACTGCCGGGCTAGGAGCCAAGCTCCAAGAGTAACAAACACAACCACCAGCCAAAACATGAACCAAGTGCCATTTTGAGTTGGGGAATCAATGGAGCTACTCTCTAATCGAGTTTTGGACCCTTTTCTCTCAAGGATTGATGGGGAAATCAATGGATTTGCTTAAGAGCTCAAGGTCACTAATGGAGGTAGAGAGAGAGAGAGGGCTCCTTTTCTATTTAGGGCGTGCTGGAGTGAGGAAGAAGAGGCAAAGTGCCATTAGAAAGGATGGGGAAGGGTATAAATACTCCCCAGCCCCCAACGGTCACTTAAGTCACGGCAGTGCCGCGGCTCAAGTGTGGCAGTGCCTCTCTTCAAGTGCAGCAGTGCCGCACCTCCTAAGACAGCAAGTGTAAGAGTGAAGTGTAGACTATCTTGGCTGTGAATCTGAGGATGCATGTGTATGTTTAAGCACTTGGTAGCACATATTAACTTAAGCATTGTGTTCCCCTTTATAGTACGGCTTTTTCTATACTCAAATTCAAAAAATAAAAGAATTTAAACCTCCTTTGAGTTTGAAGCCATCTACATTTGGAATTGGGGGCTCCTTTGTTTCGTGTAGCATCCTCAAACATGAATTCCCTGCTTGTCATCTCAACAAATCTCATTAGTTCTCTAATTGCGTGGTCATTATCACCAAAACCCACAATTAGGGCTTGATTGCACTTTCAACCTTCTTCTTCTTCTCCAAAGAAGCCTTGTTGCGGCGCTTATCATCGCCACCATGGCTGGAAGAGGCTTTCTCAGACTTATTCATCTAGGCAGCCCACTCCTCTGTCAGCAGGAGCTTGCTGCTGTTCGTTGTTGCTGTGGCCTGCTCCATGTGCTTCTCCACCGCCCGCATACGGCCTGTCACATCCTCAATGGTGAGGGTGGACAAGTCCAGCATCGTCTCTATGGAGAGAGTGATCTAGATGTACTTCACCAGCATGGAGTGGTGGTACTTGGAGACTGCCTCTTCTTCATCAATGGTGACGTTGTGGCTCCTTAGCTTGCTGATGAGCGACTGCAGGCGGGGGGAGAAGTCCTCCACTGATTCACCATCCTTGAACTTGAGGTTGGCATACTCCTACTTGGCCTTCCATGCCTCCTTAGCAGAGTTCTTTGCCCCCAATGGCTCTGACCACACAAAGAAGGCGATGGCCCAGCTGCTAAAGCAGGAGTACACCAACCTCAAGTTCAAGGATGGTGATGCCGTGGCTCCTCAACTTGCTGATGAGCAACTACAGGTGGAGGGAGAAGTCCTCCACCGATTCACCATCCTTGAACTTGTGGTTGACATACTCCTGCTTCAGCAGCTGTGCTGTCTCCTTTGTGCGGTCGAAGCCAACGCGCATCGCTGCAATGGCCTCCCACACCCCTTAGCAAAGTTCAGCTTTGCCATCTCCTCTATAGAGCTCTGGCCAATGCTGGTGCTTATGCTGTGTGTGTGCATGCTCTGTTCTCCCTCCCTTCTTCTACCTCTAGCCATAGTATGTGGTCAGCAACGCTAGTGAGCAGTTGGCTCACCCGTGCAGGAGATCCAAGGGCTAACAAATTTTAGTCACTAAGCGACCAATAGTCATCTATGTCGATGCATAATAAATAAATTATATTAATAACCCATGTCTGATCAAAGTGTTGAAAGGGGACCATGACGCCTAAGAGGGGGGGGGGGGCTGAATTAGGCAACTTAAAACTCTAACTCAAAACTATGGCCTCTTTTTTTATTCTTAGCAAAACCTATGCAAAAGATAAACTATCTAAATGTGCAACTATAATTTTGCTAGTGTGTTGCAATCTCTACCGCAAAATGGAGTTATGCAAGCAATGTAAATGCGCAAGCTAAAGAGTAAGGTAGAGATATGTAAACTCCCATCGATGACTCTGGTATTTTTACCGAGGTATCGAGAAGCACGCAAGCTTCCCCCTAGTCCTCGTTGGAGCCCCTTGCAAGGGCCAAGCTCTTAGTTGGGTAACTCTGTTGATAGCCCTAGGCCTTCCCCATGCACAAGTGGATCTCCGGTGTGCCTTTCGGCAAGCCTCTCCCGGAACGCTCCCCGCCGTCTTCACTATCAAGCTTCCGGCCAAACCACCGTAGGCCTTGTTCCCTTCGGTACACGGTGGCGGCCATACCATAAACACGGTTGGTGTGATCTCCCAAGACTACAAGCCCCTCCAATGTACAACAATGGTGCGCTCAAGCACCAAGTGGTAAGAGGTATGCAAACCTCTCTAAACACTAGGCCTAAACCTAGAGTAAGCGCATAAGCAGTGGTCTAATCAACCTAAGCAATTTGCAAAGCAGCTACGCTAATCACCTAATAAATCACTAAACACTATGTAAGTGGAGATCACTAAAATAGTGTATCAACACCCTTGGTATGTTTCCTCAGCTCCACACGAGTCAAATGGCCGGTTGGAGGGTCTATTTATAAGCCCCATGGAGAAAGTAGCCATTTGGGACGAAATCCCACTTTTCTGCTACTGACCGGACACTGTTGTCGTCCTGACCGGACGCGTCCGGTCATGATCAACTAATCCAACACTGATGGTGTCTGATCACATGCCACCAGATGCATTTGGTCGCAACTTTGCCACTCTGGAACCTCTCTGTACTCGATCAGATGCTGCAGTTCCTATGTCCGGTCGATTAGCCGCCAGCGTCCAGTCAGTGCTGAGTGTGTTGCCGGAATGATGAATAGTGCCATCGGCGTGTCCAGTCACTTTTAGTACTCAGCGTTTGGTCACTGCTGCTGATGCCTGCTATTGCCGAGCCTCTTGATTGGAGCGTCCAGTCGCTATGCCGCTAGCATCTGGTCAGTGCTGTGAAGCTCATTTCTTTGTGATCTTACGTCTGGCTTGGTTCCTATCTTTGTGCTTGGACTTTGCTTAATATCTTGGGTCTTCTCTTGTGCTTCTAGGGTCTTGCTTATGGTGTTGATTGTGGGATCACCATGTCACCTTCGTCCAAGTCACGTCTTGCACCCTATTGAACTACAAAACAATCACTTGCAAATTTATTAGTCCAATTTTATTGTGTTGGTCATCAAACACCAAAATCCAAAGTAAGTAGGGCCTAGGGTCCATTTTCCTTACAATCTCTCCCTTTTTTGGTGATTGATGACAACACGACCAAAACAAGCAAATAATATTTTTTTTGGAAATTTAAACATTGTTTACTTGCTAGGATGCACTACAAAGGGCAAGGTTATATGATGCTAAAAGATACCAATTATAAGACTAAAAGATACCAATTGAAGATACCAATTGTAAAGCTAAAAGGTACCACATGTAAACATCTTTGGAAACTTATCTTGCCCTTGCAAATGTCCCCATGTGGCATTATGGATTTAAGCCTCCTCCTAACTCCATAATCCACTATCCTCCCTTTCTCGGACCATTACTACATGTAAATTATTATGATCGGGCTTGGTCCTACAAATTAATGCTTGCTTTTGGTCCTACAAATTCTCCCTCTTTGGAATCAAACACCAAAAAGGAAGATATTAGTAGCACAAGGGAGGGTCAAACTTTGTGAACCTTTGTATATGGAGTGGAATAGGTCACAAAATTTGACTATCACATTACATAGACTAAGCTCCCCCTAAATATATGCATACATATGATGGAGAATGTGGTTTATGCTTAATTGGCAAATTAATGCTCAAGGGAGTTTAATCTATATAATGCATAGAGAAAGCATACAAATACCAAAGTGAAATGACATGATGATATTGGTTTAGAAATATCACATGTGGAAACCAATTTGATTTATACCACTTGCAATAGGTGGTGGATATTTGAAGTATGATGCTTAATTCCGAGAACTCCATTTTCCTTGCAATGAGACTACTACACACATGATAAACTTGTAAAAGGTGTTAGTCTCAAGGCATCCAACTTGTAGAGTAACCTCCCCCTAAATTTGTGCACACACAAGTATGAAATACTTGTAGGAGACATGCACATTGATTTTAGAATAAAAAATACCACTTGAAAGATGACATCATATGAATGTGAGAATCATTTTCGAAGGTGATAATCGGGAGAAATTATCTACAATTTGGACTTTGGCACATATTAGATGAACAATTGTAAACAAGCTATGCGCCGTGCTCCTAAACAATTTAAACCATGTAGGTTTGCTCCAAGAGTTATGAATGAAACCGAGGAAGCCTACCATAAGATATACCTAGTGTATGCATGGAAAAAGATATAAGCATGCAAATGCAAACCTAGGCATGAAAAGGAACTAGATGCTAATTACAAGAATTTGAATCTTGATACCAATTATAAGAAATACCAATTGAAAGAAATTATGTCTAGTTACCTAACATGAGAAGGGGAATTTGGGTCCATAGTATTCACTAACCCACTTGGCAATGACTTTGTCCATAATGATGCACCCCATGAAATGCACCCATACTTTGCCAAGTCTCCAAATTTCCTAAAGTCCATTGGACTTCTCACTTCCCTTTCACGATCCAAACCTACTTGGTGATCTTCGTATTTGAAATGATCTCTTTTGGCACCCAAAAGCGTTTGACCCCATTGTTGGCTTGCTTGTTCACATTGATGGCCACCACCTTGTCATTTTTCTTCTTCTTCAAGAGATAAGGTGTGGAGGTCTTTTTGTCTACCTTGTTGGTGTAGGTGTTAGAGAGCTTGCTTGTTTGCTTTTTCTCTTTCTTCTTTGCTCCTCCCCCATTCTTCACCTTGCACTCATAGGACTTGTGTCCTTCCTTGTGGCATACATAGCAAACCATGATTTGTCCTTCATCAAGCTTCTTCACTCCTTTGATGGTGTTATCTTTATGAAGTTGGGCTTGCTTTGTCTTGTCCTTCACTTGAGTCAAGTCCTTGGTGAGGCGAGCCACTTCTTGCTTGAGTTGCTCATTCTCCATTTCAACCTCTTGTGTTCATGTATCTACAACAACTTTCTCAACACAAACTTGGTTGCACAAGGGTGAGTCTAAACATAAATCAATGAAAGAAGTAGAGTCATCCTTTTTAAGCATGTCAAAGATTGAATCTTTCCTTTTAGGTGCCACGGTGGGTGTTATACCGATAGCTTCAAGATTAGCAACTTTATTAGTTAGCTCATCACAATGTTTACACATAGTTTCCATTTTAGAAAGCAAACATTTATAAGCATCTTGTGAGCTAGCTAACTTTTTCTTTAATTTTTCATTTTTCTTTACAAGTTGCTCATCATTGATTGTGCATTCACTTGTTGTTGCACTAGCCTCAAGTTGCTCAATTTTAGTAGATAACTCCATATTAAGATTGGCAAAAGTTTCATATTATTCAAGCAAAGTAGCATAAGCTTGTTGTGAGCTATCTAGTTTTTCTTTTAATTTTTCAAGCTTCTTTTGTTGACTAGTGCACACTTTAGCAAAGTTAAGATTTTCTTGCACCATTTCATCATAAGAAGGTAGCTCATCTCACTATCACTATCATTGTCACTATCACTAGGGATAGATTTTTTGTTACCTCGTGCCATAAGGTACACACGTGAAGTGCTTGTGTCCTCACCTCTTGTGATGGTCTTCTTCTTCACTTGAAGAATCATCCCATGACCTTATTGATGTGAGGGCTTTGTCCTTGCACACCTTCTTCTTTGTCTTGGGTGTGGGCTTGTTTGGACAAACTTCCACAAAGTACCCCAACTCGCTGGATCCATAGCATCCTTTCTTTTGTGGTAGCACGGAGATGATCTTCCTCATGATGTCCGCATCATCTAGCTTTGTTAATCCTATTGAATGGAGCTCATTGATAATTAGTTTCAAACAAGAATACATATCACGAACAAACTCATCATCATTCATTTTAAAGGAATCATAATTTTGCTTAGCTAGACAATGTTTTTGCTCACGGACATTAGTTGTGCCGTCATGGAGCTCTTGGAGTTTTAATCAAATTTCATGTGCTGTATTTAAAGTGAACACTTGGTTAAACACATCCATGCTAAAGGATTCAAACAAGCAATTTTAGCTCTAGCATTGAAATGATTTTTTTCTTCACTCTTTGTGGGTTTATCGATATTCTTAATGGGTTTCATCCCGTCTCGAGTGACTCTCCAGACACCTAAATCTACTGCCTCAATGTGACAAGCCATTCTAGCTTTATAGTAGGGGAAGTTAGTGCCGTCATAGTGCGGAGGCCTAGAGGTATCCATCCCAACCACTCCAAATAGCGTTGGCTCAACGGCGCTGAAGCCAAAGGTCCAAATTGAGCCAACTGGCTCTGATACCAATTGAAAAAGGACCGTAACGCCTAAGAGGGGGGGGGGGTGAATTAGGCAACTTAAAACTCTAACTCAAAACTATGGCCTCTTTTTCTATTCTTAGCAAAACCTATGCAAAAGATAAACTATCTAAATGTGTAACTATGGTTTTGCTAGTGTGTTGCAATCTCTACCGCAAAAAGGAGTTATACAAACAATGTAAATGCGGAAGCTAAAGAGTAAGGTAGAGATATGCAAACTCCCATCGATGACTCCGGTATTTTTACTGAGGTATCGAGAAGAATGCAAGCTTCTCCCTAGTCCTCATTGGAGCCCCTCGCAAGAAATCCCTCACAAGGACCAAGCTCCCAGTCGGGTAACTCCGTGGATAACCCCGGGCCTTCCCCACGCGCAAGTGGGTCTCCGGTGTGCCTTCCGGCAAGCCTCTCTCGGACCGCTCCACGCCGTCTTCACTATCAAGCTACCAGCCGAACAACCGCGGGCCTTGTTCCGTTTGGTACATGGTGGCGGCCACACCACAAACACGGTTGGTGTGATCTCGCAAGACTACATGCTCCTCTGATATACCATAACGGTGCGCACAAGCACCAAGTGGTAAGAGATATGCAAACCTCACTAAACACTAGTCCTAAACCTACAGCAAGCACATAAGCGGTGGTCTAATCAACCTAAGCACTTCGCAATGCACCTATGCTAATTACCTAATAAATCACTAAGCACTATGCAAGTTGAGATCACTAAAATGATGTATCAACACCCTTGGTATGTTTCCTCAGCTCCACACTAGTCAAATGGCCGGTTGGAGGGTCTATTTATAAGCCCCATGGAGAAAGTAGCTGTTGGGGACAAAATCCCGTTTTTTTGCTACTGACCGGACGCTGCTGTCGTCTTGACTGGACGTGTCCGGTCATCCCGACCGTTAGAGCGCGCGATCAACTGATCAGACGCTGATGGTGTCCGGTCACATGCCACCGGACTCGTCCGGTCGCAACTTCGCCGCTCTGGAACCTCTTTGTACTCGATCGGACGCTGTAGTTCCTATGTCCGGTCGATTAGCTGCCAGCGTCCAGTCAGTACTGAGTGTGTTGCCAGGATGAAGAACAGTGCCATTGACGCATCCGATCACTCTTAGTACTCAGCGTCCGGCTGCTGCTGCTGACGCCTGCTGTTGCCGAGCCTCTTGATCAGAGCGTCTGGTCGCTATGCCGTCAGCGTCCGGTCAGTGCTGTAAAGCTCGTTTCTTTGCGATTTTACGTTCTGCTTGGTTCCTATCTTCGTGCTTGGACTTTGCTTAATATCTTGGGTCTTCTCTTGTGCTTCTAGGGTCTTGCTTATGGTGTTGATCGTGGGATCCCCATGTCGCCTTCATCCAAGTCATGTCTTGCATCCTAGTAAACTACAAAACAATCACTTATAAATTCATTAGTCCAATTTAGTTGTGTTGGTCATCAAACACCAAAATCTAAAGTAAATGGGCCTAGGGTCCATTTTCCTTACAAGTGGATATAATAATCATAGCTAGCAGCGTGTGGAGTGTGGACACGGCTCTGCAAACTGTCTCTTCTGTATCATCGTTTATAAGCTAATAACCTGTGTGTGAGTAAAATCGTAGTTTTTGGACTTTAGTGTCTGGAGATTAATTAATTGGGGGAACAAGAACAATCGAGCATATCATTCATCTCAATATTGACGCCGCCGGTTCTTAGCTTCTTGCATTGCTGATGATCATGAGCTGTTCCATCTCTATTGAACTCTTTATTTTAGTTAGCTAGGCGACACATATTGATTGTATTTTACATGGCATCATCATCAACATTTTCCTTTTGGAATAGGTGTTGCTGTATTATCCAACTGTTACGAGTTTGTTATCTTATGCGGCGATTGGTGAGGCTGGCATTGTATTTGACATGAGCTAGCTAGCAGATGGATTTGATCCCTATGCGCGGACATATCTAAATATCCGAGCTGATAGGATCGTCCAGGAGCGACGATGATTACAAACTCAAAGTTGATACGATCTTATCTGCTTTGCACTAGTAATTATAGTTAAGTAAGATAACCGTGTCATGTAATTTTTTTGTCATATATCTTATAGTATATCCTGAATTGTTACTAATATGATCTTGGCGATCGAAATAAATTAATAATTATGATTACAAGAACATAACTTATTAGATAGCAATTTAGCATTATACCATTGCCAGCATAGTACAAAGGATGCTTTTTATGGGAGCAAGGACGTTGATCTTGTCGCTGAGTACTAATAACATGAATGTCCATAAATTATGCTAAAAATATATATGCAATAATTGAGTATTGTGTAAATATATGGCATGTTTGAGACTGCTTCACCAACTCTAATCCACAAACTCTACAGTGGAGTAGCTCAAAAAAAATCCAGAGTTTCTGTAGCACCCCATTATGTGCTCTTTCAACTCTACCTTCTTCCTTGAGCAAAGTTGTGGAGCTGCATCTGTTTGACTGAGAAACGTGGAGCGAAACTAAAAAATCATACAACAGAGCATTCTCAAACATGCCCATAATCTTACTCCTAACTAGAGGCGTCAAAGAAGCATCACGTTAACCCTCCCATGCCGTGATAAGATAAAAAAATAAATACTATAAATTCTTAAAAAATAAAAAAAAACAGCAGACTCTAATCATTATGAACAATAAGAGATATTAGATATATTTTGTTTTCTATAAATTTATCCACTTTTGCCATTAGAACAATAGTCTAAAGAACCCCTAAAATCTTATCTAAATTGCCTATCATACCACAAAATCGATTTTAGGAGACTAAGACATTTTATTTATAGAGACGGTCACAAATTATTGGCACTACACCTAAAATAGCCAGTAAAGTTTAGACATAGTTGGTTTATTTAAGGAGACAACTTGATAAATAATCCATCTTCTAAAATTAATTAACAGAATAGGCCCGCCTTTGTTAAAAGGCCAAGGCCCATTCTAAAGCCCATCTCCAGACCTAGAATATAATGCGTCCACGCGGTCAGCCCCCCTCTCTCCAACTCCCATCGTCTCTTCCTCATGCGACTCAGCCGCCGCCCTCTACCTCTCATCTCATGGGCATCTAAAAGGATTTATTGAATGGATAGAGGAGATGAATAGCCTAATAAATTTTCCTTTAAAAACAAAGACACAACTAGGCACAATATTAATAGAGGAGGTGATCTCTAATATTTCTACACACCTAACCTAACACAAACAAGCAAGCCTTCCCTAAATAATTCTAGTAGCAACAGGAATAACTAGTTACAAATTAAAGCCCTCAAGCTACTCGAACTATTCTCCTCAACTAATTGAGCTACACAAAAGGGAACTACTCGAATTACAATACTAAACTAGCTACACATGCAAATACACAAAAGGACAAGGTAAACCATTAAATAGCTCAAAGTGTAGAGGTCAAACCAATGGTGTCATTTTAGGGACAGTCTGTAACACCAACCGTCTCTAGAAATTGATTTCTAGAGGGCGTTGTTGTTTCGAATCGCCCCTAGAAATAGGTCCGGAGCAAAAAAAATATAGATTTTCCAATGAGGTGAGATGAAGACAAATTTTGTATTAAATTTGTAGACATCAACAAAAATCTAAAACTTTGTGGTCGCTGATTTTTTTATTTAAGATCATTTAGGCGTCCAAATATACATTTTAAGTTCTCATATTTTGAAATTTGTTTTTTTATTTACAAAGGATCTCAAATGAAAACACTCCTAAATCTATGTTGTAGTGCTTGACAATATCTAAAACTTTATAATTTGAACTTTTTTCATTTGCAATTGTTCAGGGGATGAAGTATTCAATACAAGATTTGTATAACTTAATACAAACGAATGGCATCCTATAATTGTCCCCCAAATAACTATGGCGTGTGGTGGTAGGGATAGAAAATCGGGTGACTTGGCTTGTGCAACCATGGTGCTTAGCTAGCGGTCTTGTTGTGCATTTAAAAAACTTTTCTAATTGCTATTTCTTATGACCGATTTTCATTTTTCTAGAAAATTTGTTTCTACGGGTGGGCAACTAAACGCATCTAGGCTCCAATTTGGTGATTTGGGGTTTTGGGGTTTTGGTGATTGGTGAGCAGAAGTATTGTACTAAATTGTGTTTTACAGTGGTAATCACACTAGAGTTAGTCACAACTGAATGGTCACAAGTGTCTTGGTCCCAAAGACTTGAATCATTGATTGGAGTATCATGCAAAGGATATTCGTGAAGAATAAGGGCATAATAGGGTGAATGTAAGCTTGGTGCTTGAAGATATTCGGTATAGTGTGTACTAGGGATTTATTTTTTCTTTGGTCATGCTATTAAGGGGGTTCAACGCATTCATATTGAGGGAGTTCATGCTAGAGCATTGAATTGCACAAGAGGCTAACTCTCGATCAAGATGATGGTGCTAATTGTCCATATTAAAGAGGTTTTAAGTCAAGGATCTCAAAATAATTGAATTAGACGAGATCATACTTAAAATAGGCTTAGAAAACATGTTGGAACATGTACCAAATGATAGGATTGGAACCCAGAGGGTAGTAATGATTTAGCTCGAGTGACAGGGTGTATGATCTAGTGTGCCTTTGTGGCACCTGGCGGATCATGTGGTGAGGCCTAGTCCTTGACTTTGGTCGAGTGGCCACCCAAGTGTTGTGTGTCGTATGATTTGGTGTGCCTTTGTGGCACCCAATAGATCATCTGGCAAGGTTTCAATTTGACTTAGTAACAAGTTGACAAAGTTTAGGAGTACACCATCTAATCCAATGGAGACTCAAGTGGCCACCCAAGTGTTGTGTGTCGTTTGATTTGGTGTGCCTTTGTGGCACCCAACAGATCATCTGGCAAGGTTTCAACTTGACTTAGTCACAAGTTGAAAAAGTTTTGGAGTACACCATATGATCCGATGGAGACTGTGTGACTCCCCAATAGATCGTCCGCTAGGCCAAGCTTGACTTTGTGACAAGTTTGCCTAGTCTTGATAATGCGCGGTATCATGTGCGACTTTGTCACTCCTAGCGGATCATGTGCGAGGGAATATTCTGGTATATTTCTTATTAGCATTGCAAAAACAGGCTAGCACAACATCACCGTATGATCTCGTGATGGTAATGGAAGCCAATGGATTGTCCGGTGATGATCGCGTTTGCCATATTTTTCCAACGGCTAGCAGCCCCTTCACTCTCTACATAAGTGCAACCACTAGTTCATTTGGAGTTGCTCTTCCACCCTGTTGTTGCCAGCACTTATAGAGAGGATAATGAATCATTTGAAGATCCATCCAAACTAAGAAGATTTGACATCTAGCTTTGAGTGCTACCGGTATTTTTGGTGGGATTTCTTTCAATTGGAGGTAAAGACTTTATTACTCTTAGTGATTGCCATCATCTAGACAGTCCGACCAAGAACTTATTGACCTTCTAAGTGGAGTTCTTGTTGAGGAGGCTCCAAATGGTGTTCATGGTTTCAACCCCACAATTTCAGCATGGAGAAGGGGTATTCAATAGTCTTTGTGACTCTTTAGTGCTCCAACATGGATTAGGGGTTGTGGCAATAACCTGACACAATAGGGGAAAATCTTGTTATCTCTTTGCCTTTCTTTGTTTCCTGCATTACCTTTTGCCTCGCTTTGTATTCAAGTTAGCTAGGATTGAATGGTAGAGTGTTTAGTTTAGGTTTAATTTTTGTTTGTAAGGACTCATTTCTTAGTGTGAAATTTTGCTAAGGACTTGAATAGGTGTGATGCCCTAATTTTTTTGCTAAGGACTTAATTAGTTGTGATGGCCCTAAGGACTTCATAGATTGCTTTTGTGAACTTATGTGTCAATTTTCTTTGGGTGGGGGGATGGGTTGATCTCTAAGATCGTTGCTTTAATTTTTTTGGAGTCCAATACAACCCCATCTTGGGACATCATTGGTCCTTACAGCAATCTTACTAGCTGCTCCTTCAATCGATGTTTATGGCGGTTACATACCCGTCTCTAGCAATGGTTGATTTCTACACATGTTTGGTTAGAGGTGATTGGGAAAACTGCCCGTACGGGCTACATTTGATCGCCCTACAAATGTTTTATGTGGTGATGTCCTATGAATGCTTATGAAGACTATAGATCTTAACATAGACTCTTTGTTATTGACACCAATATCACCTACCACTAGTATCAGTGAGGCACATAGAGCATCAAATATATGATTTGACCCCCTGTAGGTAAGGGGTATGCTCTTGCTTTAATTTACACTAGTGCAGGATTGGGTTCCAGTCCCGGTTGGAAAACCCCCTCTAGTCTCGGTTTCCCAACCGGGACTGCCAATTCAGGACTAAAGGCCCACCCTTTAGTCCAGGGCCATCCAACCAGGATAGAATGGGGGACTTTTAGTCCTGGTTACTTATACCAACCGGGACTAAAGGGGGCTCCAGGCCAAGCCCGAGGGTGACCACCTCCAATCCCGGTTGGTATAACCAACCAGGACTAAATATACCCTTTTCTGTTTTCTTTTTCTTTTATTCTCTTTTGCAGTTTCTTTCCATTCAATTTGTTTTCGTTTCAAATAATTTTTGCACACGTATTATATGTTATACTATTGTACGTCATCCATAAATAAGAACAAAATTAATCAAGTAGGAGCTTATATATTACAATAATTTGAAACAAGTCATTACAAACTAGATGTCTAACTTAAAATATTCCATACTAGATGTCCAAGTACACCCCAAAGTTCATGTAAACATAAGTAGCTAGAAATGCCTTTGACTTTCCTGTATTATCAACTCGGCGAAGTATAGATCGCCGATGTGGTATCCACAAATGTCATTGACGTAATCCAAGGCATTAAATAGTGCACTCTCCCTTCTTCAAAAGTACAAGCATAGAGTCTACTAACGACGATTAGCGGTGGCTAAGTAGTCGGTGGGTCAGATGATCCCCTCTTAGTCGCAAGCAGTTTTTTCTAAAATCCTGCCGTAGTACGTGTTGGCCATTCATCGGCATATTTCCAATCATAACCCAATGCATACATTGTTTGGTTGAGAATGGCTTTAAAGCTGCAACCTGCGTAGGTTAAATCATAATCCTCAACCTGTAATTAAGTGTTGGCAGAAAAAATGATATGAGAACCAAGCTTTCCAATAACAACAAATATGGATACAAGCTATGAGTTTGACTTTGACTTACCACTTCATTCTGGTTGTTTTGAGACGTCCTTGCACAAAGTCCGCAACATCATGATAAGAGCCCACATCCATAGCTTGTATCGACACGAAGGAATAAGTAGGCAAGGTGTACCCAATATTCATAAGCTTATTTACATATGCTAGGATAGCATATTTTTGTGCAACAGCCTTATCAGGTGCCTTTACTCCCACCTTTGAGATTTGTACAACACCTCTACCCCTCCTAGCAGCGATGGAAAAGCCAACTCGACATTGGATGAATCGACCATTATCTACCTCAAAGCTCTCAACATCCACAACCTCAACCCCAAAATTCGAGAGTGTCTCTTTAAGCTAAATGATTGAGTCAATTACCTACGGTACATTTAAGAAACACATATATACATATTAGAACAATATATTTTGTACAAGCGTAATTAAAATATATTGATTTATTGAAAACATATGTCGTTGCTTACTATGCTAGGATGATTGAACGGTACATTCGGCAACACTGGATCGAATCCACTGAGTAATTGTATAGCCCCAACCTAGGACAATCGGTTCAGGGAGACGTCTAGCCATCTCTTTTCACTACAGTTAATATATCAAAATTCATATAACTGGAGTCAATATATGAATTCATACACCAAAATTCATATATTCATAAGAATTTCCATATATATACAAAACTTCAAATATATCACTGAAGTCAATATTTTTCATATACCAAAATACATATCACTAAAGTCTACGTATCAAAATTCACATATGTAAAACCTTATACATCAAAATTCATATAACTGGACCCTATATATACCAAATGCATATCAAATATATACAATATGTCACACTAAAGTCAATATATCAAAATTTATATCACCAAAGTCAGTATCTTTCTGCATATATATATATATAAATATATATATATATATATATATAAATATATGACTAAAGCAATTACAAGTTAGATCAAATACAAATAGCTAGCTAGCCAATTAGATTAGGTTAAGGTTGAGTGCTACATTCCTGGAGTAGTTCCCTTCCCCTTTTAATTAGAGGAACAATTAGAATGTTCCTAATTCCATATCTGGTGGAACAATTAGAATGTTCCTAATTCTAGTGGCGGATCTAGAAACAAACAAAGAGAGGGGCAAAATAATTGAAGAGTATAAATCATACTAGTCATACACTAATAGAAGGCTAAAATCGATGCGATTCTTTCAAAGTAATAATATTCAACATTTTGAAGCAATGGGAGATGTTTTTTTATATAGACAGGGGAGATGTTTGCAACAAAGAAACTAAGTAATGAGCTGGAATAATGAAACTAGATTATCTCATCGGACAAAAGGCCATTAATTGAAATTAAGAAACGTACAGACCAAGGGGACAGCAGGAGCACCGAGCACACCTAGGCTGTGAAAGGGGCTATTGGACTAGATTGGAAGATCTGTTCATGAGGATTTTTGCCCATGAGGAGGGCTGCAGCCCCTCCAGAGCCCCCTACAGATCCGCCCCTGCCTAATTCCATATTCGGTGCTCGGTTTCACACTGCAGGAAGGGATGAGGCTAGGCGATCGAGGTCAAAAACCTGGTGGCCGCAGCGAGGGCGAGGCGGGAGATGGAGGCACCAGTGGAGACGATGTCGAGGCCGGAGACGAAGGTGCTAGTGGAGACGAAGGCGCTGGTGGAGATGATGCCGAGGCCACGCACGCCAGGGAGAGAGGACGAGGGCGAGGCAGGCCGGATCGAGGATGAGGACTAGGGCGAGGCCGCGCGCACCGGAGCAGAGGATGATGGCGAAGCCGGCCACCGGAGACAAGGAAGAGGCCGCCGCCGCGCACGCTGGGGAGACGAGGATGAGGGCAAGGCTGGCTAGATCGAGACGAGGGCAACGGCGAGTCCGTGTGCGCCGGAGCCAAGGATGAGGGCGAGAACGGCCGCCGGAGGTGAGGGTGGGTGGCGAGAGCGCTGCCGGCCTAGGGATTGAAGAAGCGCGGCGTGGTGGCGACGGTGAGTGAAATTTCAGGAAGGAAGAAGAAAGAACACCCATATATATACGGTAGAACCCAATAGTCCCGATTTGTGGCCCAACCCGGGACTAAAGGTTATGACCTTTAGTCCTGGGTTGGGCCACAAACCATGACGAAAGGACTTTTAGTCCTGGTTGATGGTCTAACCTAGGACTAAAGCCAGATTTTGGCGCGTAGCGAAACTACTGCCTACCTGGCAGTTTCGTGTCCCACCCATGCAACAGTTTTTAACATATCCTTTAACATAAATAGGTTGAAAATTAGAAATTGCGTAGTAAAAAAATATAGCTAAAAAATGCAATAAAAAATTGCTTGCATATATAAAATTGCTTTCATATCCTTTAAATGTTTAATAACATATGCTATAAATTATAATTACATTTTAAAAATTCAAATTTCAAATCTAAGAAATTCAAACATAGTTTTCCTCGACAAGATGATTTCAAATGAAAAAGTTGTCAGCTACAAAGTTGCATAACTTTTTGAGATCTACAACTTTCATTTTGGTCATTTCTCCATTCGAGAATATTTTAAAATTTTAAATTTCAAATTTTAGAAATTCAAATATAGTTTTCCTTGATAAAATGATTTCAAACCAAAAAGTTGTCAACTATAAAGTTGTGTAACTTTTCGAGATCTACAACTTTTATTTTGGACATCTCTTCATCTGACGAAGTTGTAGTGTACATTGTTCACAAATTTATATGTCTCTCTTATAGTTATTATAACTATACTATAACTATAAGAGAGATGTAAAATTGTAAACAATGTACACTATCACTTTGTCGGATGAAGAAATGACCAAAATAAAAGTTGTAGATCTTGACCAGTTCTACAACTTTTATGTTTATGAATTTCTCAAATGAATTCATTTACTTCTACAAAATGCTGTTTGAAGTTGTTATTTTTTTAGAATAAAATTTTGAGTTGATAAAACAAATTCACATGAAAAGCTGTAAGAACACAATAAATTGATAGGACATGAATTTAGAAAATTTTAGGAAAAAATCATCTAATTTGAAGTTAGTATCACGGAGAAAGACTAATTACAAGTTTTGGCCAGAGATTAAAAAGAGAAATCAAACTTCTTTAAAAATTTAATTTCAAACCGAATTTCAAAATAGTAGATGATTCCAAATGAAAAAGTTGTCCAGTACAAAGTTGCATAACTTTTTGAGATCTACAACTTTCGTATTGGTTGTTTCTCCATTTGAGGTCATTTTAAAAATTCAAATTTTAAATTTGAGAAATTCGAACATAGTTTTCCTTGGCAAGATGACTTCAAATGAAAAAAGTTGTCAACTATAAAGTTGTATAACTTTTTAGATCTATAAATTTTATTTTGGACATTTCTCCATCCAAGGTCGTTTGAAAAATTTGTATATGAGACACATGCGACATCAAAAACAATAATAAAGGTCTTAGAGAACCTTAGAATAAATATTTGTGGTACATAAAAATTACATATATGATAACGAAGACCTAACAATAAAATTACATATACAATAACAAAGACCTTCTCTCAGTAGGTCAACGTTACAATCAAAGTGTGCCAACATATTATAAAATAACCACATCAAAAACATTCTTCTAGCACCAAGATGGTCAAATAGTTGCTAGAGGACGCCGGAGGTGGATGCCGAAGGGGGCGGTTGCGCGAGCTCCGATGAACCCATGCCTCTTTCGAAGATAGTACATTCTTGCCATTAATGGATAGGCAACCAACTTGGATCGATCCAGCAACCTGCGGACAGCCCATTCATGCCTTGCATGGACAGACAATCTGCATATAGTCCAGAGCACACCGTAGAGGATGGATCCATCAAGGTAGAAGACAACCCATGCAACAATTACGTTGTGCGGGCGTCACACTATGACAGAACCATCCAATTTATACAAGATCAAGTATGGCTGTCCCCGCTAAACACGTTGACACGCGTATACTTTTACTTATATAAATTGGGTAGTCCGTCGAGTGTCACGAAGGACCTCGGTAAATCAACTTAACAGCCAAGATCGCATGATTAAGCAAATACAAATCACATACATGAAGTTGTAACAGAAATAATATTACAAATGAGTTCATAATTAATAGTACAAGTATGGGTTTCAAAACCAATTAGGGTAAACAACATAACTTTCAAATGATTACAATAGTATAATTTCCAAATACATTGCTAGCATAGGTGACATCGTCTGACAAAAGCATATAGATGAGAACACTATGTAGAATCACCGCGCCCACCGGTGGTTAGCCACCATCTTCAGCAGGTCGAGAACTTCACTTGCAACATGGTGGGATAAACCTTGAGTACTCGAATGTACTCAGCTAGACTTACCCGACAAGAGAGAAACAAAAAGACTCTCAAGGATATGCAAGGCTTATTTAGTGGAGCTAGTTGGATAGCATAACTTTACAAAATAGCATTACTATCATGAGTCCTTAGTTTCAATCTTTTAGTCAAGTTTTAACATCAAGTTTAGTGAAGCTTATCATGACTAACTTTGCACCTATTATAGAGCAATCACTTGATTAATAAGCATCACAATAGTAACCATATCCGGTTTATCATAAAATCATCATACCATCATGTTTCGTCCAGTGTTACTATGATGAAACAAGCTTCATCAAGTTCTCACTATCCGGGAGAGATGGCGATTCGAATCGATTTCAACCAGCTAGAAATTATTCCTAACACAAACCCAGACATACCTACGCCAAGGTAGTCTTAGGTCACCTTTGGTACAACTCAGGTACACATTTTGTGGGTTCGATCAGCGCCACACCCTTAGGGACACTACTAGATGCCAGGTCGATCAGGACTCTAACCAGCCCTTGGCCTCACACCAGCTCCCTGCACATTCTTACTACCTCTAGAGTGTGTACTTTCACTTAACTGGTCCTAGCCTGAGTTGAGCTACTCAGTTTCACGGTCGGAGCGACTTATCCGGCCAGCTAAGTGAGAGGCATGCGTTCAACATGATGAGATGGCCTTCAACGATTCGGTCCTTAACTGACATAGATGGAATCATTGTAAGTCATCACACCACCAACATATAAGATTCTGCCCAGTCTCCATTTATTCATCATCACATGGTTATTTTCCACGATAGCAAATATAGCCAACCGTGCTCCAGTATCCACCTATATCTTGCAGGCGACAGGAAATCACCCGAGTTCTATCAGTCTAAGCATGGCTAAGCATAGATCAGCCTATTCATCTAGTAAGAGTACATGTATTGATATATATTGGACAAGGTAGGGAATATGCACCAACGGTTTCATCCAACTCCTATCACCTAATGCATCATATAAAAGTTATACTCATGTGCATTTATAAAAAAGAGGGTATGAGACTTAGAATGCTCTGGGGCTTGCCCGGGATCTGATACAAAGTCAGTTTAGTTAGCTTGCACTATCTTGGTGACATCTCTGGTCCTAGCACTTGCTTAGTTCTTCCCTCTTTGGGATAGGCCCACCAACATCACGTCCTTCACGTGGTGCATCTAGTGTACTTAGATGAGATGCAAAATACAAGTGCATGAATGCGAAGAATGGTAATATGAATGCATCACATAAAAGCGTTCAAGACAAGCACAAGACTATGCAAGACATAGGCACCTAGAGTTATTTAACTAAACACTATTCAAGCACAACAGGTGGATATGGCAAGCATATCGAGCATGACATACTTGTTAACTTAAGTTCAGCTATTGCAAGCATTTATCAATCAAGAACTAACTAACAAGTTTAGCCAAACAAGAGTACACATGTACAGAAATCTGGACAACAGCATAATAGTCACTTATTTTAACCATAACTAGAGTTACAAACATTCAATAAAGGCGATCTTGGACTTTATGGAAAGGTAAAGAAATTATCCACAACTCTTTTATTTACACTCAGAGCTGATTCTAAAGCTAACGAAGTCAAAACCCACCAAGAAGGTCTGCACAAACAATGGACATAAAACTGATATGAACTTCGGAGATGCATATCCAGAGTTCTATCCATTCAACAAATGTGGTCTTTAGCTTTCTAGAAAGCTTATTAAGTTATCTATAACTTTCTTATTATCATCTTAAGATGATTTCATAGGCAACAAGGCCAAACAACATAAAGAGGACATCTCTGTCCACATTTGGACAGAATCTGTCATTCTACTTTGAACAGCAATAATTAGAGTTTCAGACCACCAAAAGTAGTGCTCTTAGACATTTTGGAAAGCTTAACAAAATCACTACAACTCTTATATTATCACCCAGATGTGATTCCATGTTTAAATAGGTGAAACAAAACAATCATTCAAATGTTCAGAGAGCATAAGCAAAACCTGACAATGAACTCGCCGAGAGTATAACTCCAAAACTATCAGGCCTATGGTCATGAAATTTTAGGACAAACATGATAAGGGAGTTAGCTACCACTTTTGTATTAACTACATTCATAGAAAAGATCATTTGCATCATGAAGTTATCAATTCAACAGAAACTGCACATGCAGCCAAATCAGCACATAAGCAACGAAGTTATTACTTGATGGGTTAATCAAGATAGCACACACATAAGCCATGCATACACTCCAAGGCACTCCTAACATAACCAAGCAGCATTTTACTTATTCAACATGCATTGGGAGCTTCATAAGAAAACATATATATATATATATATATAATTATTTACTAGTGAGCTCACATTCATTCTTTATAAATGATTTATATATTAATTATATGTGATGTTGCAAACATGGAATTTAGAGCTGAGATTTTATGAGAGAAAGATGATGACAAAACATGATTACTGTACAAATTTAACATGCTTAGGTTCTATAATTTAATTACTATACAACAACAACAACAACACAGCCTTTCAGTCCCAAGCAAGTTGGGGTAGGCTAGAGTTGAAACCCACCAAGAGCCCTAAGTCACGGTTCAGACACTTCAATAGTTATAATTTAATTACTATGAAAAAGACAAATTGCTATTGCAAGAAAACATGTAAAAGTAAGATAAATCTAAAGATCATCATTTTCTATAAACACATGACCATATTATATGTTATTATAGTAGCACAACATTATACAAAGGTAGAGGAACAACATTTTTCATTTTTACACCTTTATAAAAATTATAACTGGTTTAAAACCATTTATCAAGCATTAAAAGAGTTAAATCAATAACTCAATCATACTACATCCAATGAACATGAAATTTTTACCACAACACACATAGTATCAGTAGCCAACCATAAAAATTTCACATCAATTGGAGCACCACAACTTTAGATATGGATTTATTCCTAGAAAACTGTAATTAACATAAATAAATAAAAACAATAAAAACCTTCTACTAACACATATCATATCATGACTCTACTATGTAGATCTACTCTCAAGGATTCCAAAACATCATCATTTGCTATTTTTTGTTTTTTCTATGATTTACTACGAATTTTCAAAGTTTCAACCGATTAATTGGAATAATCAGAAAAGGAAAAGGAAAAATGCTTTTGCAAAGTGAACACATAATTTCCCCCTAATTAACTAAGCCCATATATGAAAAATCCTTCTCTCTACGCATTTTACATTTGGACCCAGCAAAAAGTTTCACTCTCAAGTTTGTGCCCTTCTTCCTCAACCCGACGGCAATAGAGCAGGGGACAACGATCGACTCTAGCGGCCATGGACACCGGCGGTGGTAGAGGGAGGGCACCGGGGCTTGGCAGCGGCAGGCCGCGCCAGCGGTTGGCACTGGCTGGTCCCGAGCTAGCCACCGATGGCATGGCCACGGGCGACGGCGCAATGGCACGGCGATGCCCAGGTTCAGCGGCGCTCCAACGATGGGCGACGGAGGAGGGGCAGCGTGGCCATCGCGGGATAGAGAGAGGGAGAGGTTGGAGGAGCCGGGGGAGGCTTACTGCAGGGGAGGAGTAGCGACGGTAAGAGCTCTGCTCGGGCATTCATGGAGGACAAGCAGAGGAGATAGAGAGACGGAGCGAGAGAGACCGAGAGAGATAGAGAATGAGAGAGAGAGAGAGAGAGCGAGAGGAGGGTGTCGGGTCTCTGTTTTCATGTGCATGGGGTGAGGTGGCAAGCGAGGGCGGCACAGAGGAGCCACACGGCGTCGCTCTCTTGCTTGTGGTCGGCAACGAACTCCTAAAGCTGTTTCAATTTGGTTCAAAAATCGACTAAATCCCCAAATTTTTCCCTCTCTATCTCCCAATACGAGCAAGATCAGCTCAAGTCACTATGGTAAACTTGGTAGAGCTACATGAGATTAACAACTTTGATTAAAGGAGTTTGGTCCAAATCCAAATGGTTTGCGAGATATAAATCCCCAAAGTAGGGTACTTGCAAACTGTAAACTGAAAAAGTTCAGTCCTAGACTTAGCTGATTTTTGGACCCTGAAAATAGCATTTGATTTGATCTTGGGATTCCTAATTGGCTAGGTTCTAGGCTGAAATAGGCCTTGATACTTAAACAAAAGTTGTTCTACTTAAACTAAACTACAACTTTGCTTAAAGGATCTAGGATTGGTTTGGCTTGGTTCGAAAGATATGAGGCTCCAAAGTGGGGTACTCGAAACTGAAACCAAAATTCAGTTAACTCCTAGGAAACAGTTAACCATTGTTGTTTTTGAACTTATTTTTGAAGGTCCAAACATGATCCAAACTTGATGAGACTTATTTTGTTGTTATCTCCATGGATAGCACTTCAACTCATATTAAGGAATCCAATTGAGTTACCATACAATTTTGCAAGAGAAAAATGTCGCAAACCTGCTGTCAATTGAGGACCTAAAATATTTTGAGCCTAACAAAACAACAACAATTCAAATTTTGAACCTCTTTTTGACCTGCTTCCAGGTTGATTTAGGGCTGGGTCCAAAAACAAAGTTTGCTATGCATAACTTAAACTTCAACTTCTGTTAAAGGTTAAACTTCACCATGGGTACACAAACTATTGTTTTACCTAGGTCAAAGTAGGATCGCGATAAACCCTAAATTGGAGTTTTAGAACGATTGAGGCATTTTCTTGGCACTTGATCAACATGAACCCTTCATGACTTTTGTTCATGAGTTTAATTAGAGTTGTTTGAATAAGGTTGCAAGGTTTGGTTGACACCACATGTTATCGTTCACTTAATAAAGTGATTCAAGTAAGGATATAATTCATCATTCCATGTGACTTCTTGATTCCAAACTTCATGAAACTTTTTCAAAGTTCACCATGGATGCATGTTGATGTAAGGTACATGAAATAAGCATGTTTAACATTACTCAAGCATACATTTGAAAAGGGTCAACATGTAAGCAATGGTGTGTTGTCCCAATTTAAGTTGGGCTCATTTTCATAGATTTGACATCAACACCTTCATCACCACTTCAGAGATAAGGAACTAAAGCTCCTGATTACCACTTGATATGTCATGTTTGAGCTCAAACCCATTGCTTAACTGGTGATAAACACCTATGGTGTTACACACACCCAGCTTCTCCAGGCTTCGGCGTTGCTCCATCTTCAAAAACATTCTTCTAGTACCTCTTGTGTGCATCATTGCTGACCATGTGTAATAAAATTTGTATGTGGAGGGCTTTCTCCCATAGAGTGGCCATATATGTGAATAGGAAATTGGGCAAACAACAACAGATGAATTTGGATGGAATTGGCCCCAACAAAACACTGCATGCATGTTGTCCTGGAGATAAACGGCGCCCGGTGGCCGGTTTTATAAGCGAGCAGCAGGGTGGTAGGTGGGATTAGTGGTGATCAAGCGGCGTGGTAGGTGGGAGCAGTGGTGGGGGACTTTTAGTCCCTGTTTGTAAGACAAACCGGGATTAAAGGTACCCTTTAGTCCCGGTTTGTAGTACAAACCAGGACTAAAAGGGCTTTTTTTGTTTATTATTCTTACATAATGCCTTATGTTTTTATTTCTCTAATTTTTTATTTGCATATGCATTTCAATCCTACGCGAGTTAAATTTCAATCCATACAAATATAATTATAATATCCATACAAATAAACCTAATAAACATAATTAACTTGCATACAAACATAAATAAAATATCCATACAAATAAACTAAATTAAACATAATCGTTCGAATAAACCTAATTAAACATAACAGTATGAATAAACCTAACTAACACATGGATCCTACAAATTCGCTGCAACCCTAGCCTGTCTCCACTGCCAGTAGCGTATGTCTCGGATTGTGTAACCACGATCATTGTCTATATAATACAAGGCTCGCACTACAACACTCTCCATTGCCTCATAACGTCGAGGACATGGCATCCCATAGATGTAGCCTACTGACAGACTATCGATGGCCTAGTTCTGCCTAAATCTCACGCAATATTGGATGCCAGCTATCGTCCTCTATCCCATCTCTTTCACAAAGTCCCAGGCGTACCCCTGTCGCTTAAGAGCTTGCGTGAGAATGGGCTGCAAGCCACATGTAGCATAGGTGAAATCATAGAGCAAAATCAGCAAGCGGACAAACAAAAAATATCAGGAAGCACTTATATAATAATAAAAATAAATAAACATTACTGTCATTTCATACACGACGTACCACATTCATATAGTTGAATGTCGCATGCCCCTCGCTTACTCGCGGCACATCCAGACTATGCTGACGTAAAGCTTCTATCTTCAAGGATGAGAAATCAGACATACGGTAGCCAATTCGCTCAATTGCCTGCAAAGAAAGCTACACGGCATCGATCTGGGCGCCTATCTTGGTCGGCGACTGTCGTCCAGTCTGCACAATGTCCTGGCGCACATCATTACTGTAACTAATGGGGATGTCGAAGGCGAAACTACATATCCATAACTCACCTCCTTCATCATTCACGACCTCACTTGTCATCGACTCAAAGATGTCCCACCCCGAGCAGCCATAGTGCTTCCAGCCACTTGACCGGTTTTATAGCCTGTGACATATGCAATAATCATGTTATGAATAAATATATATATGTAAAAATTATATTAGAACACAAAACTTAAAATATTCCATACTATTGATGGGTCTTGGTGACGTGGAACGGCCCTATCTGACGATGGCGCGAATGGAAGATCGCTAGGATGGAAACTTGGTTCCTGTGGCTGGGGACGTCCGCCACCATTCATCGTATATAAAAATCTGAAAAACATCCCAATAAATATAGAACCCCCATATAAATATACCATACAACAATATATATTAGAGAAACATATAAAAAATAAATCATCAATATATATATATATATATATATATATATGCATGCCAAGTAAACTTAAACATTTTGCACAAGATATTTTTTAACGATTATTAACTCTCATCAAGAAATAATGTTGCTGACAAAGATCTAGAAAACAATAAATGTTTAAGGTTATGTAGAAATGATGTATAAATAAAAATAAAATCCACCATTATTACTAAAGCATTTCTACATAAAGCATGAAACGATCTACATTATTAGCGATGAAAGATTAGAAGATGAAACCAGCGACCGAGAGCAAGAACTTGCTTCCTCAAGCAAGAACACGGATAAACAAGCAAAGACCAAATATTTGACCCGTGTCTCGGGCTAGGGGGACAGTGAAAGCGGGTATATATAGATGGGGAGCTTTAGTCCCGTTTGGCGCTACCGGGACTAAAGGATCAACCTATAGTCCCGGTTGGAGCCAAAACCCAGGATAAAAGGCCAGCGTGATCTTTGGTCGTCCCGGTTGGTGGTTTAAACCGGGATGAAAGGCAATCTTTAGTCCCGGTTTGAACCATAGACGGGGACTAAAGGTCCCTGTTACAAAAGCTTACTGCACTATCTGTTGGGTAAGGGATTCTAGTTCCGGTTGGTGATTCCAACCGGGACTAAATCTTCTATTACTTCCGGGCCAAATTCCGGCCAGGACTAAAGCAAAAAAAACCAAAAGTCTGTTCTCTACTAGTGTTAGTTCAGAAGCAGAAGTAAGATTTTTCATTTTTGTTTAGTTTCATTTTTTCTAAATAATGTCTAGTGAATTTCTATGTTCTTATTACTAGCTTCCTAACACGTGTAACCAACTTTAATTTACTATATAATAAGTGTGAGGAAATTTGAAGCTAAACCACCAATCGAGAATACAAACGTGGGCGTCTACGCGGATTTGGTTAGATTCTCGATGTAAAAAGCTACGAAAGAGCCTTGACCAACCTGGGGCATTTTGGATATTCTTCTATGTATGCCTTGGTATATGATAAGGACTCATCAGATCTTGGATTATACTGATTTCTATCGTTGTATCCTAAACACACCACACACGTCATAGAAAAAAAAAAATCTGTCCGGACCTAACCTAACAAAACCACCGACGCCTGCATCTTGGCAATTCGAGTAATCTTTCACTCCTTGTGTGTCAAATTCTGTTTTTGATGGCTATGAAAGGGACCCACAGCGTGCCTTCTTCTGATCTGATGAATAAAAAGGTAATTATGTCTTTACGCATTAAGCTAGGGAGATGATTCCACGTTTAAGCACTACTGCAGGTTTGCGTAGTCAAATTAAACAGGTCACAGGTGTGACAGGTGAGAACAAATTGTGTCTATGTATGTAGGCCACATGCTATTTTCTTGGATTTTCTACACTAGCTAATCTCAACAATTCGGTCCAGCATATCTGTCAGTTATGACTAGTGGTGTGAGTAGGACTAAAATCCATACACAATGCCGCCACGCTATATGGTCCGGGTGGTAATTACCAACAAGTTAAAAAGTTTATTTACTCTTTTTGTAAAAGGAAAAAAAAACACACCAAAACAGGCTATCATCAGTGGAAAGATGAGCAGTCACTTATTAGATCGTCCATGCATACTGGCTCAAACAAAAGCTTTGATGAGATGGACTAGCATTACCAATGGGATCAACTTGATCGATTAAACAAACAGCGCACCGAACGAAAAGTTGTTCGGTATTTCCTTCTTTACTAAGATTAGAACTGCCTTGTCCCCTGCACGTTAATGTAGCCAGCAACTGGGCCGGCCAAACATATCTCTAACTCTCTTCTAAGACGTGTATAACATATGCTTATATGCATGGATGGCCATTCCTTTTAGGATCCCGCTTTAGTTTCGTCTTAGCAGTAACTTTACTTTCAGTTTCTGAACATAATATCATAAGTAGATCATCACGATGCAGTCGATTTCATTTAAAGAGACGGACGGCCGACCGTCTCTGTTAAATGATCTTTATTATATAAATTTTATCTGCAACCTCCAGTCTCATGGAATCTTTTACCACCATTACACTACATCTTATTACTTGTGAGTGAGTATAGAATGTTATTATTTAGTTCTCTTATATTAAATATTTTGGCTTCTACATGATCACAAATAAAAAATCAACTACAAAGTCTTATATCTCGCCGACTACTACAAAATTTTTTTACAGGACTCTCCATCCAAGATCTTTCAAAATTATCAAAAGTTTGAATCTGAAAATCGAATACTCTTAGAAAACAATACTTAGGACTCTAAATGGTTTTAAATAAAAAATTTGTTAACTATAAAGTTGTATGTCACATCGTCGAGCACTATAACTTTAATACACACCACGTCAAAGTCTGAGGTAGTTTGAAAATTCTAAATTCTATAAAATCTGATAACTTAAAACAAACACTTGAGAAACTAAATGACTTCAGATAAAAAAAAAAAAACTTGTCAACTACAGTTTGTGGATTGCATTGAGAACTACTGCTTTGCTATAGACCATGCCAACATCCGAGGTTGGTTAAAATTTTAAATCTAAGAACCTAAAACAAATTTTTGGGACTCTAAATGGTTCTAGATAAAAAAAAACTTATCAACCACTCCCTCTATAATAAATTGAAAGTTATTCTGACTTTTCTAGGTACATAGCTTTTGCTTCGCACCTAGATATAAATTATGTCAAGATATATAGTAGAAACTATATATTTAGAAAAGGTTGAACGACTTACAATTTAGAATAAAGGGAGTACAAAGTTATAGATTGTGTTGAGGTGTTCAATTTTGGTATAAAGCTCGTGTTCAAATTTTTTATAAAGCTCACTGACTTCATGTAAAAAAAGGTATAAATATTTTTTTGAGACTACTATTTCAGAGACAGGCCTCTCAATAAGAGTGTCGCCTCTGTTAATAAATTTCTAGAGGTAACACCCTTAAGAAAGTCTCCTAAAAAATAGTCATTTACAAGTCTTAGGGCACTCACCTTATTTAAATATTATTAGAGGCCAGCATTTTTAGGATGACCATCTCTATAAATGGTCAATTTAAAGAGGCAAACTTCTTGGATGTCCACCTCTATAGTGATTAACTGAGACGTTTGCCTGGGACATAGCCATTTATAGAAGTTGCATCCAAAAATATCTGCTTGTTAATTAAAGAGCATGTCTTCTAAAATATTTTTTAGTAGTGACATACTCTTGATTGAGGTAGAAAAATGGTGGATAAGATCTTGCAGTCAGGAAACATAATCAAGTTTTTCTGGCATGAAGGACCGAACAGGTGACCGGAGGGCGGTGAATGGCTGCCAAATCAAATTTCTCGCTGAGAAACTGGTCTGTCTCAAATTGACCCCAAAGCGCTCGCAAACTCCAAAAATCTCCGAGACGAGTACACGTGAGCCAACTGGTGACTAAGTGCACTCAAGAAAATCCAGAGGACGAACACAGCGGAACACACACGGAAACACCACAGCAGGAAACAAAGCAAAAGGAGCGAAAACGCAACCACCAGCCACTCGGGCATAGCCGATTCTGCAGTGTGGGGAGCCAGGCAAGCCGTCCTGGCCACCTCTGGAACCGGCCTGGCCGGTTCTTCAAGCCATAGTAGCCTGAGAACTCTCCAAAAGGTGATTTCGATCCAAATCATCTCCAATCGATCCCAAATTTTGAGGTGATTTCGATCCAAATTGATCATCTCCAATCAATCCCAAATTTTGCTGAGACGTTTCTAGGGTTTTGACCAAAAATATCAACACCCTGAAACCTCAAAATCAAACCAGATCTCAAAATCCATCTTGTAACATGGTGTTTTCTCAAATTTCCTCCAAATCTCGAATCATTGTGCTCACGTGGAATCTGCCAAATCCAGTGTATAGAGACATAACTCTGGGTGTAACACCCTGGCAAGAAACATCATTGAAACCTACTAATCAAAGCTTAAATTCTACTAAATTTAGAATTTATTGCAAATTTCGACAGAGTTTCCCCAGTAAACTAGGCATCTGAATAGGTAAAATCACATCACATAGGTGATACAATCTCATAAGCAATACAAGAGGTCCGGTCGAACTCTGGTCTGAGGGGCCAAGAGTGACGGGAGCTCCGCTATGTGCTAAGTGTTCGAGTGTGTGCTTGTGGTTTGAACCTAGTAGTTCTGTTGTTGTGTGCCAATGAACTGATCGATTTGAATGAACTACCCCTTTTTGGGAGAGAGTGCATCCCCTTTTATAGATGAAGGGCATGGCCTTACAAGTGAGAGGGAGAGATTACGTACGCTGCTAAGTCTTGATGCCCACGCCGGCGGGTACAAGATGATGGTAGGCGCCCACAATACTATTTAATGTTAGATGCACATGGGAGGTTGCGTTGTCTTCTTCAGGTATGGCAGACATCGGTGCCCGCCATACTGTTGATATCCAGAGGCATACAAGGGGTTTTACCATGTTCATCTGGCATGGTAAATGCCAGCGCCCACAACACTGTTGATGCCTGAGAGACACGTGGGGGAGCCTTACCGTATTTGTCGGAGTTGATGGCATCCACAACACTGTAGGAAAATATGTCGGTGCCTACAACACTGCTTGGATTCTGTCATGCCAGGGAGGTCGCTAGGTACTGTCCTACAGGTGTTCAGGGTATAGTCCTTGGTATTGCGGTTAACTTGAGTGCCCTGCCTTACTTTCTCCATCTATTTCCTGGTCCGTACCGAGCGGGCGTCCCTAGTCGGTTGGTCCCAGTCGGCTCTGATTGCGCTAGTTGGAGAAGAGCAGTGAGCAGGGGTTTGGTGCATCCCTAGTCAGAGACGCGGGTCGGAGTCAGAAGCGGTGTTTGGCTAGGTCTTCCGATTGGAGATGCCGTTCGAAGGTGTGCCAGTGTCGGAAGCGAGTGCTGCTCCTTCGTGACGCCTTTCGGTCGGAGAGGTGGGCCAGAGTCGGAAGCGGGTGCCTTTCCTCCTTGGCCAGGCCTTTCGGTTGGAGATTGGATCACCCTTCTGTCCTATCGTTTAGTTACTTGGGCCAGTCCAAGAGTTGCATGTTGGTTCGCAACGTTGTCTGCTAGGCCGAGCCTTTGCTGGGAAGCCGATCCATGAGGGACCCTGGGTTTATGAACCTGACAGTAAGCATATCCATGTAGATAGGAATATGATGAAATGATAATAAGTTTTACAAGATGTAGAAGTGAAGATACAAGGCTTTGCCGAACCTCCAAGACTAGATCCAGAACTTGAGCATGAGCCCATCTCGACCCTCACTCCTGAGCTACTAATCTACTACATTGGAAAGTTCTTGACCTATTCCTCCTGGTGTGTCTTGATCTAAACCAGAGATATGAATTAGGGTTTTAGGATGTCTCTAGGGAGGGGGTATAGGGCTGTATATATAGGGGGTTGCGTAAATTCTGGACCCTTGGATTAAACTGACTTGAATAAACGGCGTAGATGCGATCTTTAAGGCGGTGGAGAACCGATGTCGCGAGGCGAAGGCTGATAGGTGGCCCCATAGGCTAGCCGGCCTACAGGTGGGGTCGACTGGCCCCACATAGAATCCTCTCACAGTCTTCTTCAGTGTGGTGTCCTCTAGAACCCTCTGGAGTTGTTTACGCCGTGGTTAAGCATGATTAAGTCTAACATTTGGGTACACCTTGACAGTTTTCTGGATAAACCCTGCTGAAAACATAGATTTACTAAAACTTATAGAATTTATTAGTTTAAACCCCTAAACCTATATTTGGTGATGGAATTAAGTATATATGCAAGTTATATTGACGGTTTATGATTGACGTTAACGACTGTCAACAGTTGTCCTCTCACAATGGTGAAATGGGATTCCACGAAGGCTGAGGGCAAAATGCTGGATATGGCCTGGGCGTGGATGATCCTTCCTCCCTCCGAGTGGGATCTACCAGATCTGGAGGCAATAGAGCCTGCGCCTAGAGAATCATAAGTCATCTCCTTCGTCCCCTTCCGCCTCACCGGGTTCAGGGTCCCTGCACACCCGATCGTGTAGAGATTCCTTCACTACCTCGAGTTGCAGCTCCATGATCTCACACTGCTCGGGGTCGCCCACCTCACGGTGTTTATTACCCTCTATGAGTGTTATCTGGGGATCAAACCCCATTTTTATATGTGGGGAAGGATCTTTCGGCTATCCTTGAACAAGGACGACAACATATCTACGCAATGGATCGATGTCGCCGCCATTTAGCTGCGCAACAACCTAAAGTCACGATATCTAGAGCTCTCCTTTCCCACCTCACAGAAGGGGTGGCATCGGAAATGGTTCTATCTTTCTGACCCCTTCGGATCTCTCCTGGCCTACTTCCTCGATCGTCTAGGGCCAGTGGCGCCTCCATCATGGAAGAGCGTTCCAAAAGGGCCCACCCTCGAAGTCATCGAGGGCTTGCTAAATTAGGTCATTGCCTTAGAGAATGCCAGGGTGACCGGCCGGACGATGCTCCACGTATTCTTGCTCTGCTGTGTTCTCCCGCTGAAGGCAAGGCCAACCACGATGTGGGAGTACATCAGGCCCGTGGACCAATCTGTGGTGGTAGACGGCCACCTCCTTGAGGAGTCTTTGACTAGGGTGGCGTGGATGGTGCTTGGTTCTACGTTAGGGGAACCGCAGGTTGATGGCAGTTTGGCCCTAATCACGGTGTTTGACCCAAGGCTCGTTGACCTCCCATTCTTGGGGGAGGTCTCCATTCCCCCCAGTCCTAGGGGTCAAGAGGAGGTGGTGGATTCTTGTGGTTCTTCCTCACCGCCGGGGGGTACATCTCCAAGCCTGTCTCGGGGGGAGTTATCGCTCGCCTGGGCCACCGAGATGTGCCCCCATCAGAGCTCTAGGGTGGGGCACCTCAGTGAAAGAGGTGCTCAGCCCTAAGGCTCCCCACAGGCAGTAGGTAAGACCTTTTGCCAGTTCAATTGCTGTTATTTGGGGATCAGGTACTCATTGTTTGGTCGCATTGCTGCTCGCTGTAGGGAGCTCTCCTTGGTGGGGACTTTAGGCAAAGCGGGGGTGTCCCCTGGCCACTCACGCTAAAGGCACGCCGTTGCTCATTGTTGGTGCCATGAGTGGGTGAGGGCGTCTTTGTTGCTACCTCCTGGGGAGTGACCATGGACTGAGGCGCTGCCAAAGATGTGTCAGCCGGTGGGGCCTCCATGCGTTAGGGGGGATTCGATGCCATTGGGCTATGTCCCCTTCCAATGAATCTACTTGCCCAATTGGAGCCTAATCGGGTTGGGGTCATCGCCCCCGGCCCTCAACCGGCACCATGACATGAGGAGGCTAGCTATACTCCCGCAGCCGCGTTGGCTTTGGCCATGCCATAGGCTGGAGGCCACATGTATTGAACGATGGCCTCGAGGTAGATGCATGGCTAGAGATAATGGAGTGGTGTGGCACCATCGACAGGATGGTTGCCTTCTTCTACGACTCCCTCTTGAGCAGATAGGCTAAGCAAAGGAGTTCTTCAGCCTCCAGTAGGGGATGTATGATTTGTGTGAGGCATGAGTTGGCCGAACAATTGTGAAGTTATCAATAATGGGAGGGATTACCCCAAACTTCACAATTGTTCCTTGAGAGGAAGTTGGATCTTGTCCGGGAGTAGGAGAGAGTCACCTCCCTAGCGTCCTCTGGCCCCTCTAATGGGGGTGAGAGGTCCTTGCCCTCCCTACTGCCCCCTACCATAGGCTCAGATAGCGACACTGACGGAGATGCATCAAGGAGCATGATGAGGCATGTAGCAAGGCGGTATGGTTGGGGACTGAGCTAGCAGTGGAGTGGGAGGCCAAGCGCACCATTGAAGTGAGGGCCAAAAAGTTTTGGTAGAAGGTGATAGAGGTGGAGGAGGCTCACCGAATGGCCAATGGTATGGTCATGGAGCTGAGGGGCTCCCTAGGACTCTTGGAGACCATGAGGGAGGCTACCCATTTCAAGCTTTGTGACGCCCGACAGCATAGCTAGAGCAAGGGGTAAAGGTAATGATAAGAATTAAGCACAATGACACTCGGGGGATAGATCACTAAGATAATGTAAACTAGTTAACTCAGAAGAACAAAGGGTGAGGTTGATTCCTATGATATTCTTATTATATGATCAAAGTATATATAAATACACCCAACTAAAGCTAAGACTAACTCTACTCTTGTGCACTTTGGGACACCGCTTAGACAGAAGAGCACCATAAAAGGATAACTCTACTGACGCAACTACGGTCCTACAATTTAAGATTCTGCTCAATTTAGTATGGACTATGAAGGATATGTGGGGCTGTCACCTCCCACTACTACCATACAACCATAGAATAGGGTGTACTCATAGGAAGAGCATCGTATAAGCACCATACTTACACATGGCTCGGCTACTTGACCCAACCATGGTAAACTAGCAGGCTAAGCATTCTATGAACCCATTGTCAGTGTTTCGAGTTACCACCGACAAGTAAATTTCTAATATTGCACATCTGGCTCGGATAGTGTGCTTAGAGGACACGAGGTTTATACTGGTTCAGACAGAATATTCCTACGTCCACTTCATTGCTGCTGCTCTTGTTACTAGCACTAAAAGTTTATTGTAGGGGTTACAAATAGGCGAGAGAGGGACAAGTCCCAAGTCTTTGGTGAAAGGAGTGAACAGGTGCTGAGAGAGCTCAGTTGCTACTCAGCCGTGTGTTTGGGGTTCAATGGGTTTGTGATGGTTCGATCGGATCTAGCTTGAATTGATGTGATGTGTTGCGATGCCCCTTATGGGATGCCCTGCTTTCCCTTTTATAGGCCAAGGGAAAGCATGGGTTATAGTGGAGGAAAAAGAGGAACGAGAGAGATAGAGCCGAAGGCCTTCAAGATCACTAGGTCCTTCTTCTCCTTCATGTGGGTCCCACTGACCCTGCAAATGTTAATAGGGATGGCTTCGCATCATGGTCCTATCCGTTACTAGCGCCATGCGCAGGTGTCATATACTGGTCATGGCGTTCCACTCCATCTTGGCAAACATCATGGTGAACTGACATGCCCTTTAGTGTTTATATAGGGGGTTAGGCAGAGTAGCACCGGTATGCCCGATGCTATTCTTGTTGTGAATCCTCTGGTATGGCCTATCAAGGCCACGGGTTACATCGGGGCATGCCGATCTCTTCCCTAGTGTTAGAGCTTTGACTCAGGCCCATACGCTTTGACCTAGAGCAGTTGGCGGCAGTATGGGTCTCCATCAGGTGAGGTAGAGCCCACATCCCTAGGGTCAGGTGAGGCGGAGTCTTCCCCTAGAGGCCGAGTAAGGCAGAGCGCAAACCCAAGGGTTGAGCAAGGTGAAGCGCAGACCCAAGGGTTGAGCGAGACTGAGTCCTCCACCAGAGGTCAGGTGAGGCGGAGCGTAGGACCAAGGGTCAGGCAAGGCAGAACCCATGGCCTCAGGGTCAGGCGAGGTGGATTCCTCCCCCAGAGGCAGGGCAAGGTGAAGCATAGACCCAAGGGTTGGGCGAGGCGGAGCGTAGATCCAAGGATTGGGCCAGGCAGAGCATAGACCCAAGGATTGAGCGAGGCAGAGCATAGACCCAAGGGATGGGTGGGGCAGAGCATAGGCCCAAGGGTCTAGTGTGGCGGAGCCCATGGCCTCAGGGTCAGGCGAGGTGAAGCGTAGACCCAAGGGCCGGGCAAGGCGGAGCGTAGGCCCCAAGGTTGGGCAAGGCGGAACACATACCCAAAGGTCAGGCGAGGTGGTGCCCTCTCCTAGAGGCTGGTAGAAGGGGAGCTTGCATGTTGAGGGGTTGGTTGGAGCTGTAGTCATGCTCTTGACTACTCAGATGAGTCAATGTTGATGGTCATTAGCTCCTCCTCTTCGGGTATCCTAGTATTGGTCCCAGACAGTAGCCCCTGAGCCTGTGGAGGAGTAGAAAACTCCTTCAGAGGTTTTTCCAAGTAGGAGGACTCTGATGGCCTTGGTCTTATTTTGTTGCCCATGGCATGTTCTGGGCACGGTGATTCCATTTTGTCGAGATTGGACCCCTTGGGGGTATAGCTGTGAGGTTTGGTGGGTTAGAAAAGGTTCTTCCTTGATTTTGACCCCTTCAAGGGTCTGTCATTCTGCGACCATGCGTTCGGTCTCCTTGTGAGCCAAACTTTCCTCGAGCCAGTCGGGGGATCTCATCCTCACAGATCACCCGGCGATGTTGCCATGGGATTCGGCCATGAGGACAGCGAATCACGCCAAGGGTGAGCGGCTGAGGAAGGCAAAGGAGGATAGGAAGAGGAAGAAACAGCAAAAGCTATAGGTGTGGGAATGAGGGGAGGACACTGATAGTGGCGATGATGATGATGATGATGACACCGACGACGAGGAAGTCGACGACATTGAGTGGGACAACCTAGAGAATGAGGATGCGCTGACAAGTATCGGTTTGTCCTTGCAGGCGTTAGGACCCTTCCTGTTCCACAGAGGGGAGGCTACATGTAGGGAGTCGGTAGAGATGGGCCATACCGTTGGCCTACCCTAGGAGCCAACATGGGTGGATGGCTCTACCGCCATGCCCAAGGTGCCAGTGGAGGTAGGTGGCTCCGACATCGAGCCCCAAGAGCCAAGGGGAGTGAGCCCCTCTGCCTAGTAGTAGGAGGCGGGTTCGAAATGGCCTCATTCCGATGAGGTAGAGCAAAGGTTGGGGGTTCGCCCTCCAAACACATCTACCGCCTGATAGCGCTAAGGTGAGTTGTTAGTTCCTTTGTTTTTTCTTGTTTTAGTTAGATTTTGTCGTGACTTATGCTTTTCGTCCCTTGCAGCATCGATAGGTAGCGCAATCCTTTGGTGCTTGCACTAAAGAAGAGCATCGCCCTCCAATTGAGGTGGCAACCATTGACTGGTATTATGCCCGTTTTGGGTGGGAGCAGCACCAGTGTGACTGCGTCGTTGGCTGATCGAACACTACCCACGATGGCACCCGTGCCCTCGGTGGGATGGGCGGACGCGAGGGCTCAAAGGGCGCCTTCGGTGGTCACAGAGCAACCAGCTATGGCCGCGATACCACTGCAGAGGACAGGGCAGATGGGGCTACCGACTGCGCTCATGGCGCCGACCATGGTGGGCATGACGTAGTCAGTCGTGATAGATAGGTCACAACCGAGCACAACCGTAGCAGCGCTTGAGGCACCAGCATGACTCGTGCCAATGGCAGCCCAAGCGATGGTGCCTGGCATGGGTTGGACAGAGGGGGACATGGCTAAGGGGTCCCCAAGATTTGTGGTGGTGTCAGAGAGGCCGGCATCCACATCGCTAACCCCTTCCATTGGTGGAGGGGGTCCCTCGGTGGGGACATCATGATGAGAGGGGTCAGTGGTGCTTGGGACCAGTAGGGAGTCATCCCTGGCCCTGATGTCGATAGGTAGGGACTCACCCACGTGGGGCAAGCCCTTGCTCTGGTGGACAAATCTACAGGATCTAGCATCGATGCTCTTCACCCTCGATGACGCCGTCGAGAGCATGGAGCGGGAGAGCCTTGACATGGGGATCGCATCCGTGCTACAAGCCTTGGACCATGCTAGGGGTGCCTTATGCGACGTTGTCGTTCCCTCCGGCTGAGTATTTGCCTAATTATGCTTCTTGCCCTTTTCTTTCTCTATATACTTTTTGTATTCTAACCATCGTTTCCCTACGGTCGCTCATAGCTCGTAGCCAGGGGAAGTCTCGATTCCTTCGTCAATAGAAGGAGACCTGGGACTGCCTCATCGAGGAGGTGTGGCTATGCAGGGAGGTGATCGCTCAGCTTGTTGCCACCTAGCAAAGGGTGGCCGAGCTGACTCCCCTCATTGAGGAAGTAGACAGTCTTTAGTCGCGGGTGGCCGAGGCCCATTGGGATGCTGATGAGGCCGAGAAGGCATTCGAGGTCTTGTTGGTGAGGTAACGGAGGGACAATGATGAGGCCACTAAGGTTAGGAAGGAGCAGGACAAGATGCTCTAGATGGACGCTGAGACCCACCAGCGGATCCCTGACCTTCTAGCTGAGGTTGAGAAGGAAAGGGAGCTGAAGCTAGGCGCTGAGGAGAAGCTCGCGGCCTTGGAGAAGAGGGCGAGCCCGGATGCCACGGCGGTCGTCCAGCTGCGCAAGGAGTGGGACGAGCTGCTCCAAACCGCAGAGAGGCTCCACTCAGAGCATGGTGCAGCTCGTGAGGAGCATGACTAGGCCTTCCGAGAGCATGAACAGGCCTACTAAGAGCATAACAATGCTTAGTAGAAGGTCGGCTCCCTCTAGGCCGAGCTCAGAAATGTGATAACCCAGAAGTTGGAGGCTGAGAGCATTTCTATCGGGCTGGCCATGGACCTTGCTGAGGTGAGGAGGAATCTTCAGGCGAAGAGCGATGAGCTTGGTATCCTGAGCACCACCCTCGGAGTGGTCTATGATGACCTTGAGGTGGTGCGGTCAGAGGGGACCAGCTCGCTCGTGGCCCATGCTGTTGAGATCATGGCTCGGGTACGCCAGTTCGAGAGGAATGCCCTTCACACTGGGTCAATCAATCCTTCATGATTGCTCATTCTCATTATGGGGATAGCATCGATCTGGAGATGATGAGCCACGGCTTCACGCATAGCTATGAAGTCCATGAGCTGGAGGAGATGGAAGCAGTAGTGTCTCCCCTTTCGTAGGACCTGGTGGACAGGATCAAAGGCATAGTTCTTCCGTGGAGGGGTTAATTAGTTCAATAGGTCATGCGGTCGTTCTTGTAATAAGCAAATAAGTTCTGACCCTTCTATATTGTTTGAACAAACTTGTCATTTTGATTCATTTGATCAAATCTATTCTTTTGTTTTGGTGCGAACAAATTTGTTTTTCCTCCCTTTTTATGTCTAAAAAGGGGTTCATGTGTTCCAACCCTTCCGTTTGTTAAGACATAGAGTTTGAGGTGTAGGAGGGAAACTCTGATCATGCTGGTAAGCAAGAGTGCCATAGCCGTTGGGGCGTAGGTTTCTTGTAGTCCGACCTGCCTTACTCAGTCATTTGTTTCCGCAGACCTTGCCACTAGGTTTTTCAATGTGAGGAAGGGGTTAGGCATGGTGACTATTTCAAAAAGGGTGTATATATACCTTTATCAGCCCCAAGTGAGACCCGACCCCTTGCAGTTGCTGGGGTCGGGTGTCACTGAAGATCAAGGAGAGGATAGAGGAACTAGTAGGAGAAAGCATCTCTTGTTTTAGAAACGTTATTCTTAGTTTTTGCATGTACCCCCTCCCTAGGATCTGAGCCATCGTTCTACGGCCACGCATTTGGTCTCCTTATCAATGTTTTCCTAAACAGTAAACAGTAGACAGTCGGCGAGGTCTCATGTAGCATTTAGACCGTGTACATGGCGTGTACACGGTTTTACACGGATTACTCGTTTTTACTTTATTTGTAAAAATAACTATAATAACCTGTGTATATATTCCTATAACATAGATAATATAGAATTACACAACAATGGTTAGTCCAATAATATAGAATTAAGAACCTAAGTGCTAGACCTAATAGCCTAAGTGCCTAATAAAATACTCCCTCCATCCCAAAATAAGTGCACATCTCGCTTATCGATGAGTCAAACTCTTTTAAGTTTGACTAAGTATGTAGAAAGTAATATTAATATTTGTATATTCAAATAATTTTATTATGAAAGTATATTCCACAACTAATCTAATGGTACTTATTACACATCATAAACATTGGTAATATTTTGAAAATAATTTATTTTCAAAATATTACCCAGTGTTCGCCTACATGGCCGTGTAGACCGATTACACGGCCGTTTTTTACCGTTTACACGGCGATCCCATGTAACCTACCGTTTATGGCCTAAACTGCACATTCGGCTACCAAGTAGCGATTACACGCTGAGTAATCGGTCTACCCGGCCGTGTAGGCGAACACTGCTCCTTATAGGTCCAACTTTCCTCGAGCCCCCATGCGTAGCGGGGGTCTGGTCGAGGGTCGGCTCATCTTTGTGATCGTCACCCTGTCTGCGGTTTTCGCAACCAGAGGGGTTGAGCTAGCATCACTTGCCTTGATGGCTCGAGTGACGCGCTCAGCAAGCTCGCTAACGGACATGTTCGAGTGGAATCCAAGTCCATCGTTCATGACAAGGTTGGTATAGCTCTCATGTGGCATTCCACTGCTCCTTAACCCACCTCCCGGCAAATGCCTGGGTCATTCCATAGAGCGCACTTAGGTGGCCCACTGGCCTCTCCTTGATGGAGATTCTGTGGGCTTGGTTCAAGGTTAGGATCGAACGAGAAGGTTGAGATGACCCTATCCACTTCTAAGAGGGTCGAGCAAAGGCCGCTAGGGCTCATCTTTGTTTTCTGCCCTAGCTTTGGTCGACGCGAGGTGGCCTCAAACCCTTTTCAGGTTGGCCTTCAAACCCCGGTCAGTTAGATTCCCGAGTTAGGGTCGGGCAGCTGAAGCCCCTGAGCCTCGTTGGGCTCGGTAGGGGTTGGCTGAGTTTCATGCATCACCCCATCCATGGTTTCCACAATCGGAGGGGTTGAGCTAACAACACTTGCCTCGATGGCTCAAGTGTCATGCTCGGTGAGCTCGCTAATGGGCATGTCCGAGTAGAATCCGGGTCCATCGTTCGCTGATGGGGTCAACGTAGCCCTCATGTGGCATTCTACTGCTCCTTAATCCACCTCCCGATAGATGCCCATGTTGCTCCAGAGAGCGACTCAGGTGGCCCGCTAGCCTCTCCTCGATGGAGATTCAATGGGCTTGGCTCGAGATTAGGATCGAATGAGAAAGGTCTAGATGTCCCTATCCGCTTCTAAGTAGGGTTGGGCAAGGCTGCTAGGGCTCATCTATGTTTTTCTCCCCTGGCTATGTTTGATGCGAGGTGGCCTCAAGCCCTTCACAGGCCAGCCTTGGAACCTCGGTTGGTCGCCGTTCATATCGAATGAGACAACTACCGCTTTGTGACACAATGCGAAGCGTTGTGATGCAGCAATTGCATATGCAATGCTTGGATGTATGGGATGAATGTATGGATGAATGGATAAATGAATGAATGCATGCATGATAATGGATGAATGAATGATCATGCAATGGAAAAGAAAAGTGGGGGTCAGTATAGTTACCTCAATGGCTCGAGTGATGGGTTTAGGGAGCTCTTACCAGATACGTCCGTATGGGGTCTGGGTCCATCGTTTGTGACAGAGCTAACATAACCTACACGGGGCATCCCACTGCTCCCTATCCATCTCTCAACAGTGGCCCAAGCTATTCGATCGACTTGGGTGACCTACCAGCCTCTCCTCGATGGAGATTCCGTAGGTGGGCCCCTCCAAACCCTTCCTGAGAAGGCGGAGGCTAAAGCTTGGGGTGCGGAGACAAAAACTCTGATCACGCTGGTGAGCAAAAATGTCATAGCCACTAGGGCATAGGTTTCTTATGGTCCAACTAGTTTTACTCAGAGTTTTGTTTTTGCACACCTTGCTTCTAGTTTTTTAACGTGAGAAGGGGTCGGGCATAAAGAATTTCTAGCAAATAGATACTCTTGCCAACCCCCAAGTGAGGCCCAACCCCTTGCCATTGTTGGGGTCGAGGGCTCAATAGCAAAATTGATAAGAAAAAACATGCGCAAATTAAGGGTGACCTGCTAGCATAGGACCTACCTTGATGGCATGAGTGACGGGTTTAGGGAGCTCTTACCAGACATGTTCGAGTGGAATCTAGGTCTGTCGTTCATGATGGGGTCAGCATAACCCACGTGGGGCCTCCTGCTGCTCCCTACCCATCTCTTGGTAGTGTCCAAGCCATCTGACCGACTTGTGTTACTTATTGGGATAGGACTTAGTGATGGGTTTGGGGAGCTCTTACCGGACATGTTCAAGTGGAATCCGGGTTCATCATTCATGACGGGGTCGACATAACCCACGTGGGGCATCCTGCTACTCCATGCATGTCTCTTGCCAGTGGTCAAGCCGTCCGATTGACTTGTGTTACTCACTAGGATAGGACTTACCTACGGAGATAGGGGATGAGAACATCCCACCCAAAACTTAGTTAGGCAGATAAGCCAGACGATGAGCTTGTAATAAATGGACAAGCTCTTAGATTTTTTTATGGCCAAACGGTTTTTAGCCCTTCTCCCCCTTTCATATAAAAAGGTTGGTACGTTCTGACCCTTTTCGTCATTAAGGCCATAAAGCTCAGGGTGCGGGTGAACAAATTCTAATCATGCTGGTAAGCAAAGATTCCATAGCCATCGGGGCGTAGGTTTCTCATAGTCCGACTAGTTTTACTCAGAGTTTGTTTCCGTATCCCTAGCTTCTAGGTCTCAACGTGAGAGGGGGTCAGGTACAGAGAATGTTTACCAAATAGGTATGCTCATATTAGCCCCCGAGTGAAGCCCGACCCCTTGTCATTGCTGGGGTTAGGTGTCACTAAAGATTGGGGTGGCGACAGCGAAATTGATAAGAGAAAGTGTGCGTTTATTAAGGGTAAAAGCGACGTAGTTGCTCGATATTCTAGGCATTGATGAAGACCTCGCCGTCAGTGGTCTTGAGCTTATAGGCACCTGGCCAGAGCACCTCCACCATGATGTATGTTCCCTCCCATAGCGGAGAGAGCTTATGGTGGTCCTTGCTGCTCTAGACGAGGTAGAGCACCAAGTCTCCAACATTTAAGGCCCAACCCCACACTCAACGATTGTGGTACCGGTGCAACGCTTGTAGGTACTTGGCTGAATAGAGGAGGGTGACATCATGCGCTTCATCTAGCTGGTCCATGGCATCCTCAAGGGACACCTTGGATCCCTGTTCGTCGTACACCCTGACCCTTGGTGCTCCATAGTTGAGGTTGGTCGGGAGGATAGCCTCGAAAACATAGACCATGATAAATGGTGTGTAGCCAGTGGCCTGACAGGGGGTCATCCATAGGCTCCAGAGCACCATAGGAAGCTCTACGACCCATCATCCGCTAAACTTGTTCAATTGGTTGAAGATCCTAGGCTTGAGGCCTTGCAGGACCATGCCGTTTGCGCACTCGACCTATCCGTTTGTGTGGGGGTGCGCCACAGCAGCCCAATCAGCATGGATGTGGTATTCATTACAGAACTAGAGGAACTTCTTTTTGGCAAACTATGTGCCATTGTCCATGATGATGGAGTTCAAGACTCCAAAGCAATGGACGATGTCAAGGAAGAACAGCGCAGCTTGCTCGAACTTGATCATAGAGATTGGTCAAGCCTCTACCCACTTTGTAAAGTTGTCTATGGTGACAAGCAAGTGCATATAGCCCCTAGGTGCCCATTGTGAGGTCTAACCAAATCAAGCCCCTAGACCACAAATGACCACATGATGGGGGTTGTCTAGAGTGATTGGGCCGGCAGGTGGGTCTACCGAGTGTAGTATTGGTACCCTTCGCAGGTGCGCACAATCTGTTCAGCGTTGGCTGCTACGATCGACCAGTAGAAGCCTTGTTAGAATGTGTTTCCAACTAGGGTTCTAGGCATGGCATGGTGAACGCAGACCCCACCATGGATATCACTCAGCAACTACTTCCCTTGCTCGATGGGGATGTAGTGTTGTAGAATCCGATGTGGCTCCACTTGTAGAGTTCACCATCAACAATGGCAAAGTTCTTGAAGCAACGCATGAGCTGCCAAGCCTCTATCTTGTCTATTAGCAGTGCCTCACAAAGGAGGTAGTCAAGGTAAGGTGTCCTCCAGTCGGCCAAAGGGTCAGGCTCCTTTGCTGGATCCTCATCAAGCTCCATGAACTTAGGGTTAGATGGAGCCAATGACTGGTTAGCCACTGAGCCCAGGATAGGCAGCCCATCACCAGCCTATTCTGGCTCCTCATAGCAGACCGAGGGCTTGTGCTGATCACTGGTGAAGACTCCCGCTGGCACTAGCTCTTGGTCGGACGCTGCTTTTGCCAGCACGTTGGCCGCCTCATTGAGATGCCTTGGGATGTGGTTGAGCTCAAGACCATCGAACCTGTCCTCTAGCTAGCGGACTTCTTGGCAATATGCAACCATCTTCATGTTGTGGCAGCTCGAGTCTTTCATGACTTGGTCGATGACTAGCTGGGAGTCTCCCCAGATGTTGAGGCGTCGGATACCCAACTCGATGGCGATGCATAGGCCATTGATGAGCGCCTCATACTTGGCCACATTGTTGGAGGATAGGAAATGGATGCAAATCATGTACCTCATGCATACCCCGAGGGGCAAAATGAAGACCAGCTCCATGCCGGCACCTTTCTTCATCAGCAATCCATCGAAGTACATCATCTAGTACTCCTAGTCAATGACTACCGGCGGCATTTGGACCTTGGTCCACTCTGCAATGAAAATAGCTAGCACTTGGGACTTGATAGCTGTCCAGGGGGCATACAAAATGCCTTGACCCATCAGCTTGAGTGCCCACTTTGTGATTCTTCCCATGGCATCTTGGTTTTGGACAACCTTGCCGAGGGGAAGGACATCATGACTGTGACCGTATGCGACTCAAACTAGTGATGCAGCTTCCTCTTGGCTATAAGGACTACATATAGGAGCTTCTGGATTTGGGGGTAGCGGGTCTTAGAATCGGATAAGACCTCACTAATGAAGTACACGGGAAGCTGCACTTTGAGAGTGTGCCCTTCTTCTTCTCGCTCCAGCACCAGGGCAGCACTGACCACTTGCATGGTGGCTGCAATGTAGAGCAAAAGCGGTTCTCCATCGGTCGAAGGGACCAGGATCGGGGCCTTCATTAGTAGTTGCTTGACTACGTCAAGTGCCTCCTTGGCCTCGGGCATCCATTCGAAATGGTTGGCCTTCTTTAGAAGCTGATAGAGCAGGAGACCTCATTCACCAAGGCGCGAGATGAAGCGGTTGAGCATGGCGAGGCACCCGGCAACTCGCTGTATCCCCTTTATGTTCTGAATTAGGCCCATCCTTGTGATGGCCGAGATCTTCTCTGGGTTGGCTTCGATGCCACACTCGAAGACGATGAAGCCCAGCAGCATACCCCTTGGGACCCCAAAAACGCATTTCTTAGGGTTGAGCTTAATGCCATTTGCTCAGAGTTTTGCGAAGGTCTGCTCAAGGTCGGCTATGACCTAGTTAGCCTGTTTGGACTTGACCATGATGTCGTCTATGTAGGCCTCAACAGTTTGCCCAATGAGGTCTTTGAAGCACTTGAGCATACAATGCTGGTACATAGCCCCTATGTTCTTTAGACCGAATGGCATTGTGACATAGCAGAACGATTCGAACAAGGTGATGAAAGATGTCATGAGCTAGTCAGACTCTTTCATCATGATTTGATGGTACCCCGAGTAAGCATCAAGGAAGCAAAGGGTTTCACACCTTGAGTTAGAGTCAACTACTTGGTCTATGCGTGGCAAAGAAAATAGATCCTTTGGACATGCTTTGTTGAGACCTGTGTGGTCAACACACATTCTCTATTTCCTACTCTTCTTTCATATAAGGATGGGATTGGCTAACCACTCTAGGTGCTATACTTCCCTGATGAACCCTGCCGCCACTAGCTTCATGATCTCCTCACTAATGGCCCTATGTTTCCCCTCATCAAAGTGACATAGGCACTACTTCTTCACTGGCTTGGAGCCTGGCCTGATCTTCAAGGCATGCTCAGCGACTTCCCTAGGAATGCCCAGCATGACTAAGGGTTTCCATGCAAAGATGTCTCTGTTGGCATGGAGGAAGCTGACGAGCGCGCTTTCCTATTCGGTGGAAAGCGTGGTGCCAATTCGCACCACTTCACCCTTGGAGACACTATGGTCTACGAGGACCTCCTTGGCACCCTCCACTAGCTTGAAAGATTCGACCGACCGCTTGGGGTCGAGTGCTTCTTCGGTGACCTCCTTCCCACTGGTCACAAGCTCCTAGGAGACGACGATTGCCGTGGCATGATCGTAGAACTTGGCCTCGCATTCGTAGGCACGTTGGAAGGAGGTGTTGATGGCGATGACCTTGCATGGTCCTAGCATCTTTAGCTTTAGATAGGTGTAGTTAGGGACGGCCATGAACTTTGTGTAGCATGGATGTCCCAAGATGGCATGGTAGGTTCCATGGAACCCGACCACCTCAAAGGTGAGGGTCTCCATCCTATAGTTGAACAAACCCCCAAAGGTGATAGGCAGATTGATCTACCCAAGTGGCATGGCCTACTTTCTAGGCATGATGCCATGGAAAGATGCTCCGATCGGTTGGACGCATGATCGGTTGATGCCCATGGTGTCAAGCTGTTTTGGCGTACATGATGTTGAGGTCGCTGCCTCCATCCATTAGTACCTTGATGAGCCACTTCGTGCTGATGATCAGGTCGACCATGAGTGGATATCTCCCTAGTTGTGTGACGCTCTCTAGGGTGGTCAGGTCCAATCAAAGATTATGGTGGACTCCGACCATCGGAGGACGGTAGGTGTGGCTAGCTCAGCCATATAGACCTCATGGTGCGCTAGCTTCTCATGGCGCTTGGAGTCATAGGCCACCAACCCTCCAAAGATCATGAGGCAGCCATCTAGCATTAGAAAGCCACCATCCCTTCCCTCGGTGTCGTCCATAGTCAGCTCAGGGTCCTTCCCATGCCCTCCCTTAATGAAGCCTCTAGACAAGAACCACTTTATGAGGCTATAGTCCTTGTATATATGCTTCATGGGGAAAGCATGGTTTGGGCATGGCCCTTTGAGTAGCTTCTTGAAGTGGTCTGAGGTACCCTCGGTGGGCTTTCGACCCCTCTTGCGGTCGGCGATGGCCACAAGCGAGCCCTTGCATCGTTGCTTCTTCTTCTTCTTACCAGGACGATTGGAGGCACCTTTGCCGATGTCCTCGTCCCGCTTTGGCTTGCCGTTGAGATGGTCGAAGATTGCTCTGACTGTCTCCTCACCCGAGGCATGGCTGGTGGCAATGTCGAGGAGCTCCTTGGTGGTTCATGGACCCTTATGTCCTAGCTTATGAACTAGGGACTCGCAGGTGGTCCCAGACAGGAAGGCTCCTATGACATTAGCGTCGCCGACATTGGGCAGCTCATTACCCTATCGGGAGAAGCACCGGATGTATCCACAAAGGGTTTCTCTGGCCTTCATCGGCAGTTTTTGAGATCCCATGGGTTCCTAGGACACTTGTACGTGCCCTAGAAGTTTCCCCAGAAGATCTCTTTTAGGTTCGCCCAACTTTGGATTTTATTGGGCGGAAGGTGTTCCAACCATGTTCATGCCGAATCGGCCAAGTATAATGGAAGGTTGCGGATAATGAAATCATCATTATCTACTCCACCGGCTTGGCAAGCAAGCCGATAATGCTTGAGCCATAGTCTAGGGTTTGTTTCCTCAAAGTATTTTAGGATGTTGGTTGGTGGTCAGTATGGTGGCAGGAAGGTGGCGTTGAGGATGTGTCGGCCGAAGGCCTGAGGTCTTGGTAGGCTAAGGCTCGGGCTTCAGTCCTCACCGCAGTCGTAGCATCTGCCATGACGAGGGTGGTAGCCATAGCTAGTTCCCTCCCTCATATTGCCGTGGGCACACCTACGGGCATCGAGGGTGTCTCGCACATCACAGTTGCGGCCAAGACGCTTATGTACCAAGACCGCGGTGTGTAGCTTGCCGCCTTGTGGCGCTTGAAGGACTAATGTGTCCTTGTCGGGTCGCTCTGAGGGCATGCACTGGCTACCGTTGAGCTCGCGTCGCCGAGAAAACGAGCTCTTAGCCTGCTGTGCCGCCACACACTCAAGTAGTGTGCGAATCTCATGATGGGCCCGATGGTGTTCGGGCGTTGCGGGCCCCAGAATCCCCCGGAGCAAGACTGCTGCATTGGTGATGTTCTAGCTCGCCCGAGTGAAGTGCGGGAGTGCTTCATCATCATCGATGATCCTATGGTTCATGTCAGCAGGCCATGGCGTATGCATGCCCACCGTCTCCGTGGCGCTTGATCTCTCAATCGAGCTCCATCAATCCTGCTTGAGCTAGAGTTGAGCCTCCTCAAGCTCTTAGTGTCGAGCCTTCAGCTGTTCCACCCATAGGCGAGGTGGGGCCCTTGCATCCCCCCAACCTCATTGTCGAGGTCGTTTGTTGGGGTAGCCTCTTATTCATGGATGCTTTTGATATGTCCCTCAGGGGTACCTACAATGAAACACTCATGAGAGGGGTGATGGCTCCCCCTGTTGGAGTCAAAGCTAGAGGGAGACTCCGATTCTCTTGTGATGAGGTTGTGGAAAGACTCTGCGACATATAAGATCATCCCTACAAACTCATTATTCATGGGAGCTAGAGGCATGCGTTGCGCCACAGGGTGGTCAACGGTCTCTGTGGCGTTGCATAGACTGGAATGGGAGCACCATCATGGTGCTCCAGGGGAGGTATTCTAGGGAGAGGGGCCCTCCTCAGACAAGCTGTGCCATGACATTGGTGAACTGAGATGGTGAGGTGGCATAGGTCCTCTCCGGGATGGTCAGGGTCCTAGGAAGGCGCCGAGCTGGCACTCTAACCTCTTGTAATCGAAACCTGAGGAGCTAGTCGCTCTTGAGGGCATGGGCCTCCGGTGAGTCCAGCTACAGCTCTTCCTAGTGCCTCGATGATTGCACCAAGGCTAGTGGAGTGGAGAGGTTGGACGACGATGGGAGCCTATGCCAACTATCCTTCCGTCATGACGATGAAGTCCAGGTCCCCGAAGCACACGTGCACGCCCGGGACCCAGCTGATGCTGTGACTAGCCATACGAGGCCTGGTGTGGATGTCAAGACACACAAAAGGCCCCTACCTAGCACGCTAACTATTAGTGTTTCAAGTTGCCACCGACAAGTAAATTTCTAATATTACGCGTCTGGCTCAGATGGTGTGCTTAGAGGACACGAGGTTTATACTGGTTCGGGCAGAATGTCCCTATGTCCAGTTCGTTGTTATTGCTCTTGTTACTAGCACTAAAAGTTTATAGTAGGGGTTATAAATAGGTGAGAGAGGGGCATGTCCCAAGTCTCTGGTGAAAGGAGTGAACGGGTGCTAAGAGAGCTCGGTTGCTACTCAGTCGTGTGTTTGGGGTTCGATGGGTTCGTGATGGTTTGATCGGATATAGCCTGAATCGATGTGATGTGTTGCGATGCCCCTTATGGGACACCCTACTTTCCCTTTTATAGGCCAAGGGAAAGCATGGGTTACAGTGGAGGAAAAAGAAGAACAAGAGAGAGAGAGAGCCAAAGGCCTTTAGGATCACTAGGTCCTTCTTCTCCTTCATGTGGGCCCCGCCGACCCTGTAGATGTCAATAGGGATGGCTTCACATTGTGGTCCTATCCATTACTAGCGCCATGCACAGGCATCATATACTAGTCATTGTGCTCCACTCTATCTTGGTGAATGTCATGGTGAACTGACACACCCGTCAGTGTTCGTACGGAGGTTAGGCAGAATAGCACCGGTATGCCCGACGCTATTCTTGCTGTGAATCCTCTGGTATGTCCTATCAAGGCCATGGGTTACATCAGGGGCATGCCAGGTCTCTTCCCTGGTGTTAGAGCTTTGACTTAGGCCCATATGCTTGGACCTAGAGCGGTTGGTGGTGGTATGGGTCTCCATCGGGTGAGGTGGAGCCCATGGCTTTAGGGTCAGGCGAGGCAGAGTCCTCTCCTAGAGGCTAGGTGAGGCAAAGCGTAAACCCAAGGGTTGGGCAAGGCAGAGTCCTCCCCTAGAGGTCAGGCGAGGCAAAGCATAGGCCCAAGGGTCTAGCGAGGTGGAGCCCGTAGCCTTAGGGTCGGGCGAGGCGGTGTCTTCCCCTAGAGGCTGGGTGAGGCAAAGCACAGACCCAAGGGTCGGGTGAGGCAAAGCGTAGACCCAAGGGTCAGGCAAGGCAGAGCGTAGATCCAAGGATTAGGTAAGGTGGAGCGCATACCCAAGGATCGAGCGAGGCAGAGCCCGTGGCCTCGAGGTCGGGCAAGGTGAAGTCCTCCTCTAGAGGCCAAGTGAGTTAGAGCGCAGACCCAAGTGTCAGGCGAGGCAAAGAGTAGGCCCAAGGGTCGGGTGAGGTGGAACGCAGACCCAAAGATCGAGCGAGGCGGTGCCCTCTCCCAGAGGCCGAAAAAGTGGAGCTTGCGCGCTGAGGGGTTGGTTGGAGCTATAGTCACGCTCTCGACTACTCGAATGAGTCAATGTTGATGGTCATTAGCTCCTCCTCTTCAGGTACCCTAGTATTTGTCCCCAACACCCACACACAAAAGTAATGATAACCTCAACTAAGAAAGATACATATTAAAAGTAAGCATAGCCATGTAGATAGGAATATGATGAATTGATAATAAGTTTTACAAGATGTAGAAGTGAAGATACAAGGCTTTGTCGAGCCTCCAAGACTAGATAGATATGAATTAGGGTTTTAGGATGTCTCTAGGGAGGGGCTATAGGACTATATATATAGGGGGTGGCGTCAATTTTGGACCCTCAGATCAAACCAACTTGAATAAATGGCATAGATGTGATCTTTAAGGCGGTGGAGAACTGACATGGCGAGGTAGAGGCTGACAGGTGGTCCCATAGGCTGGCCGGGCTCTCATAGTCTTCTTCAGTGTGGTGTCCTCTAGAACCTTCTGGAGTTGTTTACACCACTGGTTAAAGCACGATTAAGTCTGATGTTTGGGTCCAGATGGACGGTTTTCTAGATAAACCCTACTAAAAACATAGATTCACCCAAACTTATGGAATTTATTAGTTTAAACCCCTAAACCTATATTTGGTGATAGAATTAAATATATATGCAAGTTATATTGACAGTTTATGATTGATGTTAACAACCGTCAATAAGTTCCCCCACACTTAACCTTTGCTCGCCCCTGAGCAAAGCTAAACTCATCAATGGATCAGGAGTTGCTACAATGCTTTCACTCCTCAAAAGTACACATGCATTCAATCCAAAATTCCCCTCTGGATTAGAATAAACTGATCTGACATTCAAACTTACCCATGTTACCTTCAACCATGGGGCTTCTTAGCCTTCACTAGGGTCTTGAGCAATTGAAAGACTAGAACGATCAAGTCAAACACTATGTCTCAAGTTCTTTGTTCCACCATTGTTCCTAGAGTTTTTATAAGTTTTCAAAATAAAACTCAGAAATTCCAATGTATGACACTCTCAAGTCTCCCAATATATGTGATATTTATGGATCCTCACTATAAAGAAAATGGACCCAAGGTCCATTTACTTTGGATTTCGGTGTTTGATGACCAACACAACCAAATTAGACTAATGAATTTGCAAGTGATTGTTTTGTAGTTCAATAGGGTGCAAGACTGTGACTTGGACGAAGGTGACATGATGATATGATGATCTATACAATAAGCAAGTCCTTAGAAGCACAAGAGAAGACCCAAGATATAAAGCAAAGTCCAAGCACAAAGATAGGAACCAAGCCGTACGCAAGATCATGAAGAAACGAGTTCATAGAGGTGACTAGACGCTGGCAGAAAGTGATCGGACGCTCTGATCAAGAGGCTCGGCAACAGCAGGCGTCAGCAGCAGTGGCCGGACGCTGGACCGAAAGTTGGTAGCAAATCGACCAGATGTAGAACTATAGCGTTCGATCGAGTACAGAAAGGTTCCAGAGCGGTGAAATTGCGACCGGACGCGTCTAGTGCCATGTGATCGGACACTGGCAGCGTCCTGATCAGTTGATCATGGCTCTAACGGTTGGGACGACCAGACATGTCTGGTCAGGACGTGATCAGCGTCCAGGTCAGTAGCAGAAAAGAAGGATTTTGGCCCCAATGGCTACTTTCTTAGTGGGGCTTATAAATACAACCCCCAACCGGCCAAATGAGGTGTGTGGAGCAGAGGAAACATATCAAGGGTGTTGATACACCATTTTAGTGATCTCCACTTGCATAGTGCTTAGTGATTCATTAGGTGATTAGCGTAGGTGCTTTGCGAAGTGCTTAGGTTGATTAGACCAGCGCTTATACGCTTGCTCTAGGTTTAAACCTAGTGTTCAGTGAGGTTTGCATATCTCTTCCCACTCGATCCTTGTGTGCACTATTGTTGTACATCAGAGGGGCTTGTAGTCTTGCGAGATCACACCAACCACGGTTGTGGTGTGGCCGCCACCATGTACCGGAGGGAACAAGGCCCGCGGCGTTGCGGTCGGAAGCTTGATAGTGAAGACGGCAGGAAGCATCTAGGAGAGGCTTACCGGAAGGCACATCAGAGACCCACTTGCGCGTGGGGAAGGCTCGAGGCTATCCACGGAGTTACCCAACTAGGAGCTTGGCCCTTGCAAGGGATTTCTTGCGAGGGGCTCCAACGAGGACTAGGGGGAAGGTTGCGCGCTTCTCAATACCTCAGTAAAAATACCGGAGTCATCGATGGGAGTTTGTATATCTCTACCTTGCTCTTTAGCTTTCGCATTTACATTGATTGTATTACTCCTTTTGCGGTAGAGATAGCAACACACTAGCAAAATCATAGTTGCACATTTAAATAGTTTATCTTTTGCATAGGTTTTGCTAAGGTTAGAAAAAGAGGCCATAATTTAGAATTGGAATTTTAAGTTGCCTAATTCACCCCCCCAACTCTTAGGCGTTACGGTCCTCTACAAGTGGTATCAGAGCCGGTTGGCTCAATTTGGACCTTTGGCTTAATCGCCGTTGAGCCGACGCTATTTAGAGTGGTTGGGATGGATACCTCTAGGCCTCCGTAGTTTGACGGCACTAACTTTCCCTATTATAAAGCTAGAATGGCTTACTACCTTGAGGCGGTTAGATTTGGGAGTTTGGAGAGTCACTCATGATGGGATGAAACCCATTAAGAATCCCGATAAACCCACAAAGAGTGAAGAAAAGGAAATACATTTCAATGCTAGAGCTAAGAATTGCTTGTTTGAATCTTTTAGCATGGATGTGTTTAACCAAGTGTTCACTTTAAATACGGCACATGAAATTTGGTTAAAACTTCAAGAGCTCTATGACGGTACATCTAATGTCTGTGAGCAAAAACATTTTCTAGCTAAACAAAATTATGATTCATTTACAATGAATGATGATGAGCTTGTTCATGATATGTATTCTCATTTGAATCTAATTATCAATGAGCTCCATTCAATAGAACTAACAAAGATAGATGATGCGGACATCATGAGGAAGATCATCTCCATGCTACCACAAAAGAAATATGCAAGCATCATCACCATCCTTCACAACATGGAGAACTTGAGCACCATGACCCCGACCATAGTCATTAGCAAGATAGTGGCATTTGAAATGTCACGCAAGATGGGTCAAGAAGAAGCCTCTTCATCAAGCAAAGGCAAAGCTCTCACATGTAGCAAGAAAAAGAAGATGATGGGCAAGCAAGTTGAGACAAGCTCAAGCTCAAGCTCCTCAAGTGAAGATGAAGAAGAAGATGAGGACGATGATGATGATGAAGATTCAAGTGATGATGATCAATTTTCCTCCTCCACCTCCGACCTTACTGAAGAATCAATCAAACTTATCAATAAGGAGGAGAAGATGATCCAAAGGCTCAATGTCAAGGGTGTGCCCATCCAAATCCAAGATATCATCTTCACTAATCAAAGAAATGAGCAAAGAAAGAGAGGATGCTATGGATGCGGTGAGTTGGGGCACTTTGTGGAAGTTTGTCCAAACAAGCCCACACCCAAGACAAAGAAGAAGGCATGCAAGAACCAAGCCCTCACATCAATAAGGTCATGGGATGATTCTTCAAGTGAAGAAGAACACCATCACAAGAGGCGAGGGCGCAAGCACTCATCATCAAGCTCTTCTCGTATGTGCCTTATGGCATGAGGTAACGAAAGCTCATCCTCTAGTGAGAGTGATAGTGATGATGAAATGCCTTCTTATGATGAAATTGCGCAACAAAATCTTAATTATGCTAAAGTTTGCACTAGTCAACAAAAGAAGCTCAAAAAATTAAAAGAAAAGCTAGATAGTTCACAAGAAGCATACAAAACTTTGCTTGAACAATATGAGAACTTTGCTAATCTCAATGTTGAACTATCTACTAAAATTGAGCAACTTGAGGCTAGTGCAACAACAAATGCATGCACAATCAATGATGAGCAACTTGTAAAGAAATATGAAAAATTAAAAGAAAAGTTAGCTAGCTCACAAGATGCTTATAAAAGTTTGCTTGCTAAAATGGAAACCATGTGCAAACATTATGATGACCTAACTAATAAAGTTGCTATTCTTGAAGCCATTAATACAAACCCCACCAAGGCATCTAAAAAGAAAAGTTCTATCTTTAACATGTCCAAAAAGGATGCCTCTACTTCTTGTAATGATTTATGTTTAGACTCATCTTTGTGCAACCAAGTTTGTGTTGAGAAAGTTGTTGTAGATACATGCACACAAGAGGGTGTAAAGGAGAATGAGCAACTCAAGCAAGAAGTAGCTCGCCTCACCAAGGACTTGACTCAAGTGAAAGGCAAGGCGAAGCAAGCCCAACTTCATCAAGATAACACCATCAAGGGAGTGAAGAAGCTTGATGAAGGACAAACCGTGGTTTGCTACATATGCCACAAGGAAGGTCACAAGTCCTATGAATGCAAGGTGAATAATGGGGGAGGAGCAAAGAAGAAAGAGAAGAAGCAAACAAGCAAGCTCTCCAACACCTACACTAACAAGGTGGACAAGAAGGCCTCCACACCATACTTGTTAAAGAACAAGAAAAATGACAAGGTGGTGGCCATCAAGGTGGACAAGCAAGCGAACAATGGGGTCAAATGCTTTTGGGTGCCAAAGGAAATTATTTCCAACATGAAGAGCACCAAGAAGGTTTGGATCCCGAAAGGGAAGTGAGAAGTCCGATGGACTTCAGGGAATTTGGAGACTTGGCAAAGTATGGATGCATTTATGGGGGCATCATGATGGACAAAATCATTGCCAAGTGGGTTAGTGAATACTATGGACCCAAATTCCCCTTCCCATGTTAGGTAACTAGATTCAATTTCCTTCAAGTAGTATCATTTTGCATTTCCTACAAGTGGTATTTCTTACAAATAGGTATCTTTAAGCATCTAGTTACTTTTCATGCCTATGTTTGTATTTGCATTATCATGCATACACTAGGTATATCTTATGGTAGGCTTGCTCGGTTTCAATCTTAACCCTTGGAGCATACCTACATGGTTTAAAATTGTTTAGGAGCACGACACATAGCTTGTCTTACAATTGTTCATTTAATATGTGCCAAAGTCCAAATTGTAGATAATTTCTCCCAAATACCGCCTTCGAAAATGACTTTCACACTCATATGATGTCATCTTTCAAGTGGTATTTTTTATTCTAAAATCAATGTGCATGTTTCCTACAAGTATTCCATACTTGTGTGCACAAATTTAGGGGGAGGTTACTCTACAAGTTGGATGCTTTGAGACTAACATCTTTTCAAGCTTATCATGTGTGTAGTAGTCTCATTGCAAGGAAAATGGCATCCCCGGAGTTAAGCATCATACTTCAAATATCCACCATCTATTGCAACTGGTAGAAATGAAATTGGTTTCCACATGTGGTATTTCTAAACCGATATCATCATGTTGATTTTATTTTAATATTTATATGCTTTCTCCATGCAATATATAGATTAAATTCCTTTAAGCAATAATTTGCAAACTATGCATATGCTTTGCCTTTTTACCATATGTATGCATATATTTAGGGGGAGCTTAGTCTATATTATGTGAGAGTCAAATTTTGTGACCTATTCCACTCTACATACAAAGGATCACAAAGTTTGACCCTCCCTTGTGCTACTAATATCTTCCTTTTCGGTGTTTTATTCTAAAGGGGGAGAATTTAGAGGACCAAAAGCAAGCATTAATTTGTAGGACCAAAAGCTAGATCATAATAATTTACAAGTGGTAATGGTCTACAAGTTGTGTCTATAAGTGGTAATGGTCCGAGAAAGGGAGGATAGTGGATTATGGATTGCCTTTGTAATGGGGAGAATTTGTAGGAAGCAAGGCTTAAATCCATAATGCCACATGGGCACATTTGCAAGGGCAAGATAAGTTTTTATGTAGTATCTTTTAGTCTTACAAGTAGTATCTTTTAGCATCAAATAACCTTGCCCCTTGCATTGCATCCTAGCAAGTAGATAGTTTTTAAATTCCAAATTTTTATTATTTGCTTGTTTTGGTCGTGTTGTCATCAATCACCAAAAAGGGGGAGATTGTAAGGAAAGTGGACCCTAGGTCCATTTACTTTGGATTTCGGTGGTTGATGACCAACACAACCAAATTGGACTAATGAATTTGCAAGTGATTGTTTTGTAGTTCAATAGGGTTCAAGACGTGAGTTGGACAAAGGCGACATGATGATCCAATGATCTACACAATAAGCAAGTCCTTAGAAGCACAAGAGAAGACCCAAGATATCAAGCAAAGTCTAGGCACAAAGATAGGAACCAAGCCGTACACAAGATCGTGAAGAAACGAGTTCACAGAGGTGACCGGACGCTGGTGGAAAGTGACCGGATGCTCAGATCAAGAGGCTTGGCAATAGCAGGCGTCAGCAGCAGTGACCGGATGCTAGACCAGACGCTAGCAGCAAATCAACCAGACATAGAACTGCAACATCCGATCGAGTACATAAAGGTTCCAGAGCGGCAAAATTGTGACCAGACGCGTCCGGTGGCATGTGACCGGACGCTAGCAGTGTCCGATTAGTTGATCGTGGCTCTAACGGTTGGGATGACCAGACTGTGTCCGGTCAGGACGTGATCAGTGTCCGGTCAGTAGCAGAAAAGCAGGATTTCATCCACAACGGCTACTTTCTTAGTGGGGCTTATAAATACAATCCCCAACCAGCCAAATGAGGTGTGTGGAGCAGAGGAAACATATCAAGGGTGTTGATACACCATTTTAGTGATCTCCACTTGCATAGTGCTTAGTGATTCATTAGGTGATTAGCGTAGGTGCTTTGCGAAGTGCTTAGGATGATTAGACCATCGCTTATGCGCTTGCTCTAGGTTTAGGCCTAGTGTTTAGTGAGGTTTGCATACCTCTTTCCACTCGGTGCTTGCGCACACCATTGTTGTACATCAGAGGGGCTTGTAGTCTTGTGAGATCACACTAACCATGGTTGTGGTGTGGCCGCCACTATGTATCGGAGGGAACAAGGCCCATGGCATTTTGGCTGGAAGCTTGATAGTGAAGATGGCAGAGAGCATCCGGGAGAGGCTTGCTGGATGGCACGTCGGAGACCCACTTACGCGTGGGGAAGGCCCGAGGCTACCCACAGAGTTACCCGACCAGGAGCTTGGCCCTTATGAAGGATTCCTTGTGAGGGGCTCCAATGAGGACTAGGGAAAAGCTTGCGCACTTCTCGATACCTCGGTAAAAATACCGAAGTCATCGACGTGAGTTTGTATATCTCTACCTTGCTCTTTAGCTTCCGCATTTGCATTGATTGTATTACTCCTTTTACGATAGAGATAGCAACACACTAGTAAAATCATAGTTGCACATTTAGATAGTTTATCTTTTGCATAGGTTTTGCTAAGGTTAGAAAAAGAGGACATAGTTTAGAGTTGGAATTTTAAGTTGCCTAATTCACCCCTCTTAGGCGTCACGGTCCCCTACACTCACCAAGGCAATAGTGATGTTATGTCTTTTCTCTTCCTACCACTAAGGCTTATGTAGAGTTCATAGGTTGGGAGAACACTAGAGCATACTTGCAATGCATATATTGTAAAGTCAAACAACAGATCTAAAGAGAGTTGAGCCATACAATCAAATTAAAAATGCATGTGTGTGGATATATATCATGGCTAACCTAATTCTACTTTGCTCATTGAGAACATATCTCTCTTTTGAAACTTGGAAACATTTGCTAGAGAACAAGGGCTATCTTATTCATTTCTTCTTTTTTTCAGGCGAGCATCTAAGTACCCATTGTTTTCCATATCTTGGACTCTTTTTTTCTCTTTTCCTTTTTTTATATGAATAACTTTTGCATAGCCCATGCCTCTTTTCTACAACAAAACTTTTGAGAGATAGCAATAAGAACTTAAAGTATTTATTTGGTGGATGGAAAAAACCTATCAAGCATGTTTTTGGTGTTCACTCCTAGTGTAGGAGTAAAACATTTTGGGTGGATCTAGATGGAAGGCATGTTTTTGTGCCTACCTTCAGTGTAGGAGTAGTGCATATGTGGGTCGTGTGTACATGATATTGATTTTAAGAGTATGACAAATCTCTCATAAGGGTCACAAAGCTTGATAAAACTTAATGCAAAAGCAAGCAGCATATATGTGGAAGTTTTCCTAGCCAATATAATATGTATGGCTCTAGTGTGAATTCAAGTTTTGTCATACAGGAACTCATCATAGCATTTTTGTGTTTTTCAAAAGATAAATCTCTAGAACTTTAGTGTCACTTGGAACAAGATAAACAACAGCTCAAAACTTCTCATATCATATCTGTCAATTACCTAGACTTAGATCAAGCATATGCTACCCATGAGTTTCAAGTTCAGAGTAAATCCTTATATTAAAATAATTTTACCTAAAACTTAGGAGAATTCAAGTCTGAAAACTAGGTACTTTAAAGGAATTACAACAGAGCAACTATTTATCATTTTAATTTTAAGAGATTGTCTTCAGAGTCCTTTATTGTTTATTTAGCTCTTAAAAGAAGTTAAAGCAAACTAAACACACTCTTTTTATTTTGTTTTCATTTTTTAAATCATGCATTATAACTATATATATTTCTATAAAGATAACTTTTTATGTCATTTTTAGTTATTCATCTTTTTTTCTAATATATATTAAGCAAACTAAGAATAATAAAAGGAAAAAAGTACTTATCTAGATACATGGGGGATGCCTTCTTCCTCAAGCTGGTTGTTGTCGTGGTTGCTCAACGAGGTGGCCTGAATGTGGAAGTGATGAAATGGACCTCCCAATTTTGATTTTTGTTGTTGCTGTTGTTGCTGGAGACTGGCCATCTCTTGTCCCATGCTTACCTATCATTGTGTATGATTATGTAACATACCTTGTATGGCAGCATTTGTCTCTTCAATGGTTATGAGTCTATTGTCGAAGCGGTGAGAGGCCTCCTAAGAGTCATGATACCCTTGGCCAGAGAAAGACATGTGTCCTCCCTGATGCCCACTTGAGGTTGCTTCATAATCTTGCCCTTGGTAGTTTGGAAGTTCATTGATTGAGTACCTCGGTTCACTCTTGAAGATGAGGATTCTTTAGGTGGCGCCTCTAGTAGTGGCACTTCCAATGGTGGTGCCACCTTCTTCTGCCAAACCCGTCTTGGTTTTGAATTTGATTTTGGTTTGACTGGTTCAGTCTTCTTGCCTTGTTCTTCCTCCTCATTCACTATTTCGAAGTCAATCATCAGTAGTATAAGCTAGCGACATCTTGTGTGCATCATTATTACCGGTTCAGAACTTTTACTTGTAAAATTTAGGGGATCAACTCCCCCACACTTTGCTCAAAGTGTGTTCTGATCATAAAGATAGGGTAGAGATCAAGTGTATGGGCTCTGTTGGTGGGAAAACACCAACAGAACCTAAATCTTTATTTATTTTTTCTCTAGCCTTAGGCACATTGAATAATAATAAGGTTGATGTTATGTCCATAGTTCATTCTTACAACATGGGTGATAAGATCAGAAGGATGATTGTGACATTTGAATACATTTGTCAAAAATAGTGGACTTGCTTAACCTATGGAAGGATTGTCCATCTTTACAAAATATATCAAACTTTACATGATTATGACTACCATCTTTCAGAGATAAGATATGCAACATTTTAGCTCATTTGGTTAAGACTATGAGATCAAGAAAGTGGTGCTATGAACAAGCTTAAGGAACAAGACATGTTGAGTTAATCAGGTTGAATCAAGCAAAGTTGTAACTCAAACTTGTTTGTTTCTTTATTTATGTGAATACCACGATCAAAGGGAAGCTTTTTAAATAATGACCATTTACCTTACTGATGTTATCTTCATCATTGGAGCATGATGACACCATATGATGAAGGTAGATGACTATGGTGATCTTTTCTTTCTACTTGAAGCCTTCCTTGGTTGACTCACTTCGCATCTTGAGCTGCTCATGAGTATCTTGTCTCATATGTTGTACTCCTTTCTTATCCTCTTGTCATGCCATGCTTTTGTCCTTTCTTTTTGTGGATCTTGGCACTTTGTTTGGACCTTCTGCTCCTTTTATTATTTATTCTCTACAAAGAATTAGTAGACAACACATACCCAAAGGAATATAGCAGAGTTGGTTTTAACATTTTAATTAGCATAGAATCTTTATCCCATGTTTTAAATAATGTGCCTTTATTGTTCACCACTACTTCAAATTTTCAACAAGGTTAAGGCAAAGATCTGTGAAATTGTTTTGAAGAATTCCTCAAACCTTGCTTTGTTTCTACAAATGATCTCCTAACATTCCCTACCTATACAACTAAGTTCTATACAAGTATGTTTTGATCCAATGATTATGTTTGAATAGTATTCCAAAGCATACTTATAACATAACAAGGAAGCTTGAAAGGCTCAAGAGATTTATTCAAGTAGAAACAAGATGTATGGTGAACCAAAGGAGCACGATTATTTAAATTTTTACTTGTGATTTAGCAGTTTAAGAATGGCACAAAGGTAGAGATAACCAAGACAAATTAGCAACATGTTATGAGATATTTTAAAGAACTCCATCCCCTAGACTTGAATTTTGCAGAGTGCAAAAGCAAGTTTGGATGATAGAACTCTCATATGAATGTGATTCAATGTTGCATCATGTTTGGTTGAACATACCCTATGTTTTTATCCTTCCTTTTTTACTTAGATGATTAGGGATAGAACTACCTGAAGGAGGTATGTCCGATTTACCTATTGGTGAGAGCTCGTGGTTCGTTGAGCAGGACATTTCCTTACATTAAGCTTTGTCTTTGCACCATCTGATGAGGATATAGACAATTGCAAGATCTTTTTCCATCAACATTTCTTGATTTTCATTTATTCTTGGTTGATGAGTTGGGATCCATTGGAGATGCAAGCTCAAGTTCCTCCTTGGTTGTATTTGTCCTCTAATGGCATGGTGGAGAGTTCTTCTTATTTGTTTGTTAGTGATATGCCAGCCATCTTGATAGTCGAGGAAGGAACCTCATTGGAATTTGCATGAAAGCTTCATTTCCGATGACTTAGGGATGTCTTCTATTGCCCATGGTTGTTCATGATTCCACGAGACACCGTTGACAGACCACCACTGATTGATGACATTTTGTTGACATTAGATTGCACGCCATGATGTAGTGGCATCTTGTTGTCCTAGTTCTTGCTATCGATGTGTGAATCGATGTCTTCTGAACATGATGGGAGCTGACGTATTCTAGATAATACAAGGTGGTTTGCATCCCGCTTCTCATCAGCATCCAGGCTTGAGTCTTGGGAAAGTTTAATGCTAGGTTGCCTTTTGATGTTGCTCTTAGCCTATCGATTTGTTCATCCACTTCCACTGCTATAGTGATGGTTCGGTAGGTTCATACCAAACCTTGAATAGGCATAGCTTATATTCATTCTTCCTACAAAATGTTAATGGACACATACCTTAGGCAGCGACAGAAATCCCACGTCACCGCCCGAGTGCCTCGTCCCTGCTGCCACCGCCTCACCCCGGCGTGTGGATAAGCTCTAGGGTGCCTTCCCAAACCATCCTAGCCACACTCTTCCTTTCTCCTCCTCACCCACGCTCACTAGCGTGCCTCGACACACGGCGGCGAACACACCCTCACCATACCGCCATTGCATAAGCTCGAGCTCACCCGACCACGTGCATGGACGACCTTGGACTATGGCAAACTACCATTGCGGGTTTGACAACATGCGCGCACAAAGGATAAGCTCGGCAGGCGAAAATATCTTGGCGCTGCCAAATCAACATGGATGGCCTATAAATAGGCCCAGTCAGTGGTGCTCCTAGCATCACCACCACCACTCTAAGCTCTGCTAGGAGCTAGAACACCTCCTCTCCCCCTCCACTTCCCTTCTCCACTCCTCCATCGAGCCCAGTCTCAATTTTCCCCAACTCAAGATCCGCCATCGCCATTGGAGCCGCTCCCCTCCTTCACCTTCTCCACTGCGTTGCTGATCGATTGGAGTAGCCGGTGAGTTCTAGAGCCCTTCCTTCATATCCCTGGCCTTCTATTTTCCCCTACCACCCTCTATGTTACCCTATCGTCATGCATGTACCTCCGCCAAGCCACCATGGTCGTCGGCCATAGCCGGCGAGGCTCCACCGAGAGCTGCATCACCGCCCACGCACCCGCACACACGCTCACATAGTTAGTTGAAAGATATAAGGCCTCTAGAGCCATTACCACTACACTGCCGCCATCACACTAGCTCCAGTGAGCCACCACCACCACCTCAGAAAAGCCCACCACTGATGTCGACTTAGCCACCAGCTACGGCACACCCTTCCGAGCCTTGTCCACCACTCCGCCATCTTCACCGAGGACCGATGCCACCTACGCAACCCGATCCAGCGAGCTCACCACCCTCCTCCCCTGTTTCCATCACTGGCATGGCCACCCCATCCGCCGTTGTTTCCTTCTCTCCCCTCTTCTCTCGCTGACAAGCGGGACCAGGTGATAACAGCGTTGCCGTTACCCCCGTTACCGTCCATCACCTCCCTCCCTCTCTTTTCTTCTCTGAAACATGGGCCATAGCCCTGAATGCCATCACCGCCTTAGCCCCACCTGTCACACACATGCGCGCACTGCCACACACACCCAACGCTGGGTATGCATTAGAAAATGCTGGGTACACCAGGTTAGTGTACACATAAGGTTATAAATCCACTTTCCTAGCTTAGAAAAATTCCTAGAAAAATTATAGATAAACTGGATGCATTAGGGAATTTAACCATATAGTTTGCACCCATTTTTATTCACCAGAAAACACATGTAAAATTCCACTTAGATAATTAGTTATAGAATAAACTTCAAAACTACATAATTTTTACATCCCTAGCTCCTTTTTACTGTGAAACCACTTCTAAAATTCATCTAAAACCTAGCTCTATGCATTCATCCTGGTACCACCGTATTGTTCTATGTTTGCTTTTCCTCTTCTATTTTGTGTTTGGCGGTAGTCTTATTCGAAAGCTACACCGACACATGACGGTGACTACTAGGAGAGCGAAGACCCCGACTATGAGAATGTGCCAGAAGGAGCCAACAGTGAAGTCAAGTCCTAGCTCCCCCTTTCATCTACAATCTTGCCTAATTATCACTAAATGTATAACTTACATAATTTTTATCTTAGATTATGAGCCCGGTTACTATGAAATGAATATTGTTGAATTAAGATAAATGTTATCTTGTTATTTTATGAGCTGCACGATATAGATGAACTTAGGGATAATAATTCATGGAACTTAAAATTTATAAACATGAAACTGAACCTCGATAGGGGGCGAGCGGGGATAACTTATGTAGGATAAGTTATCTTGGCCAGAACGCCTGGATAGGGTTTTAGTGGGAGATGCTTGCCTTGGTCACATTAGGACCGGTTTGTAGTCCCTCTTGCCTAGTGCGATATTACGTATGGCCACATGTCTATATGGGTAGACTTGATCTCACACCCCGTTAGATAGAACTATAATTCCTACAAGGAGGCCGGCATTGGTAGCGGAATATCAGGATCCGACACAGATGCTATGTGATCTTCCATGGTACGGCTGACATGATTGCTATGCGATCCTCCACGTTAAGCCCTTGACTTTGGCCGTGTTTGATCCCATATTATTATTGTTCATTTCAATGATTTGGTATCATCAGCACTATTATGTTGAGATGATGTGGTATTGTCCGAGATTATATGAAGGGATGATGTGGTATCATCTGGGATTATGAGATGGGATGATTAGGTATCCTCCCGAGTTTGGTGTGTTTTCCAACTCCTAAGAAGTCACGGTATAGTTATATGGGAATAGAGGGTTGCACCCTAGTGGGTACAGGGTCTTGTTAGGCCTTTTTCATCCACTGATCATGAAGGGATTGTGCCTATTGTGTGGGGAAATTTGTACACCTCTGTCAGAGTCACTTAAACCTATTCGAATAGCCACGTCCTTGGAATGGGCAGATGCTAGAATGGGATACTATGATTAGACTTACTTTTATGTGTAATGAAACTGGTAACGTAAGTTGACACTAACCTGAGGACTAGCTAGAATGGTATTGCTCCACTAGGACCCAACCCTTAATTATAATCACCACTACACTTCTATTTCCACCCTATGGTTAGGGCTTGCTAAGTATGTATGTACTTACCCGTTGTTGACTCACAGACTATGACATCGAGGAAGACCAAGACTACAACAAGGAAGCACACCATGAAGATTAGGAGTTATGCAAAGAGTCCAAAAGTAGGAAGATGACATCGAAGCTAGGGTTTCGACCGCGCTCGAGCTTGCCTGTGGAATAGGTTATCACTACACTGTATAATACCATCATACTAGAGACCTCCATGAATAAATGCCGCTTCACAGCCAGTAGAATTTCGCTAGCTATGTAAGCCTATGACTGTACCCTTTGTGCCACCATTGTAGAACTCTTTTTAGATATCAATAAAGCTTAGAACCTTTTATTTTATATCTAGTGTGCCATTCCTATTGATTTTGTGCGTACTTGTGCATGATCCTGGTGCTAGTACAGATGCACCTAGGACTCTCAAAATGAGGGGTCGACAGAGTGGTATCAGAGCCGAGCTTGACCATAGGACGAAGCCCTAGGATTGGAACGTGTATAATAATGATAGTTCTAGTATGAATAATAACACCACACTTAATAAAAATAGGATGAATGAACTTTCACTACTACACTCACACCTTTCATAGCCACAGTCGTAACCCACATTGCAGTCCAATTTTAGCCTCGGCAGTAAGCTGTTGACAGTGATGGTCATAGCCTTCACCGTCGGCATCTGGGACCGACTACGGTGTACACCAACACCGCCGATTGGCTTATGATCCATCCATGATTAGGTCCTTACTTCAGTCGCATTGGAGCATGACCTGACTATGGATGTACACTAACACGGCCGCATTGGCAAATGATCCGACTATGTCGAGGCTATCCAAGCCATCGTGGGCACATCAATCGCATATGTAGTGGTCACCAGCACCGTCGTCTTGTACTTTGACCCGACTATCAGTGGTGCGGGTTCACTATCGGTTTGATGGCCGAGACGCCTATGTAGAGGTTAACACCATCATTGCTTCATCGTATGATCCACCAGTACAAAGGTCATGGTCACCATCGCCTTGCACCACGTTTCAGCCTTTGATGATCATTTAGTCGTTGTTGGGTTACTAAAGGATTCGATTGTGATATACTTTTGATCCCTGCCGCATCATATGTATAGCGACGGTGATAGAATTTCATCCGGTTTCACAATAGTTACTAATTTAGCTGGGCCCTTAATAGCTTCATGAACACAAAGCATACAGATATATAATCATTACATCCATAAATCATGTTCACAAACAAGAGTACTTTTTACAATAACAATGAACGGTACCATAACATCTTTCTCAACTGATGTCCTAACACAAGCGGTACATAGAGCATACTAAAGGTACTGGTCTATATAGACTTACATAACAAAACAACATAGCTGTGCTCCTTCTATGTGGCACTCCTGCTTGCAAGGCATAATGAATATAATTAGTGCATCCTTCAGATTGGTAGCCAATGCACCATGGAACCCCTCTTATTCATCTCTGATCCACAACCTGAACAAAGTAGTAGAATTAATAATATTGCACATACCATTCCTTTAGTCAACAAGCCAAAATTGGCCTATACATAGATAGAATAAAAACACCTCCCTACCTAAACAAAGACTGTCATGATGACAAAATGCAGGAAATGCACCTTTACTGCTCTGCAAACGACTCCATGAACAAGGGAACATGAGGAAGATAGTAAGGCCTGTTCATATGGAAATGCCCTCTTGATCTACAAAAGCGGATGACACGGGTATGGATGACATGAACCTTTCTGTAGTCCATGTCATATGAAATCAATGTTCTATCCTTCCCAACAAGGAAAATGAAATTCCATTCTAGGTGAACTGTAATTACTCTGTACTCCTCATCACAAAGCTCAGAACCAACTTTAATATTCATGTGTCCAAATAGTTCCTCTGTGTCCACAACATGCTTCAAAATCCAGTTACCAGTACAATAGTCTTCAAGTATCCACACTAAAAGCCAAGACCTATTGTGAAAATCAGCACAACACACACAGGTGACCCTAGGCTTGATGGATGGACATTTTAGCACCACCTAGTTTACGAATTGTCCTCCATGTCTTTCCCTCCATATCCATAGCAATCTATCATAGAGTACTCAACCATGTGCATAAACCATTAAGAAAAACACTTCTTGATTTTGAACATTGAACAATACTACCCTTGCCCTATTTAGATTCCTTAAAGATCCATGTAGTTTTAGATGAGTAGATCTCCACACCTACGCATGCATCCTCCACCACAACAAATTCAATCACATGAAAGTGCGAGGACGTTGGGTCAAAACCTAAGCAAGCCTAACCAACAGAACAGATGCTACACAGTAGTACATGCCATTTGTTGGTCATCGGATTGTAGACAACATAGTGATGTAATCCATCAAGCCTAACACACCAGCAAAGGACAAGGCCGCTGCAACAATCTAAGACTAGGACTTTTCAAGGGGGAAGGGCAAGAAGGACAAGGAGGGCCATTCACTGGTGATGCTGGTGAAATGATGATTGCCCTTCCACCAGCTGCCATAGAAGAAGCTGACAATAGTATATAAAAGCTTCTTACGTTGATAGGAGTCAGAGATGACGCGCCTCTAGGAGCGATAGACACACTTGTAGCAGCACAAGGACTAGATAGGGAGGTAGCAGAAGATGTCGGCAAGAACATCATCTGAGAGGCTATCCACTACATTCCTCATTTAGGGGGACTCCTTCATCTAGAAGGACACCACTAGCCAAAGAGATGAGGCCGCCCTACCATGGAATTGCATCAATAAACATTAGTAAGGAGATAAGTTTTGAGGATAAGGGACGATGATGCAAGTAAGGCCTTATTACACTTGCCTTCGGATCTGGTAGCAGTGAGCACGAGTGGCAACGCCGGTGATAGTAGTAGCTTGTTCACCAGTGGATCTATGTGGGCAATCTGGCAATGTGCACCGGCACAGAGCAAGGGCTGAGCAGTGCTGATGAGTAGGAGCTGGCAATGATGAACAACAGCAATGAGGAAAAGAAAAGCTATGTGTGTGTGGGGAGGACAGAGGGCGGCAGTGGGGTGGGGTGGGGGCAGATGTTGGAGTAGGTTGCTTGCTCTCTATGTAACTTTTACGGCACGTAGGAATTGAACTTTAATCAGTTCCGCATGGGAGGGTTCAAACACGGGATTAGAAATTTTGCAACTAAGCGGCGGTGAATGCTCAGTACCATCACCGACGGCTAGGTCCTATTACCACCTAGAGACCTCCATATGATATGGTGATGAACACTAAGGCACATAATCCCTGCACTTAAAAAACTAAGAAAAGCACAATTCTAGTACTCAGATTGAAAGGAAGCCAACTTGAGTTTGATGGTGAATAATAAGGTATATAAATTTACATTGAGGCGAAGGCCAAAACATGCACGTAGAAAACATAAGGAAAGTAGAGTGAGGAATGGATGGGAGGAACATGTGGTAGGACCATAGGAGTTTATATACATTTCAATAAATTGGTTACCCCTGTACTAGGGCCAAGTGTCTAGGAAAGTCAGGCTGCCTCCAACATATCAATTGATACTTGGATCTACTATCATTCATAGTTCAATAAATTGAACACTTGGTTAATCACCTTGTATTTAGTTCAAGAATAGTTGTACAATAGTAATAGATTTCAATCTGACACATCAATTGATACTTGGATGTACTAGCATTTACATTTTAATAAATTGAACACCTGGATAATCACCTTACATTTAGTTTAACAATAGTTGTACAAAAGTGACAGATTTTAGTCTGATACATCATAAATTGACACTTGAATCTACTGTGGTGAACTAAGCAACTTGCCAATATACATGCCAAGAACTGAGGTAAGTACAAAATAGGTTAAAGAAGAACAAGAAGCACATTTCTTTCTCAATGGTATGAAATCTTCCATCATCTTCGTTGGAACCCTGGCCATTTCTTCAATCTATGGCATAATCTCTTCCTTCTCCTATAGATGTTCTTCATTTGTTGTAACAATGGCCTCCGCCTTCAGCTCCCAAATCTTGTTATGTAAATCCAAACTCAAGGTCCTCAGAAACTTTCCATATGGGGGATTGTGCCACTAAAAGAACCCGCAATCTAAGTCGGGCTATGAAAAAACCAAATTACCATAAGTACAATGGGATTTTAGCATTTGCATTGCAAAATAGAATGAACAAGAAAGAAATCGAGTTACATTATTTGCCCTGCAACATCTATGGTATCAATGTCCTGGGTTTCCATCACTCCATGAAATCCACCGAGGCATCTTCAAGCCGCAGCGACACAAAAGTGGTGGCTAGTATACATAGGGGTGGTTCTCGACATGGCATGGGATGGGTGGCCCCCTCCTGTTGTAACCTCCTTCGCTAGAAGTCGGTGTTCTTCTTGCGATGTCGCCCTAGGATGGTGCCAACCACTGGAAGGAGTTGGAGCTAGATGTAGCTAGGGAACAGTCAGGGTTCAAAGAGTTGCACACTCTGAGTGAAGAGGTCGGCCCAGGTCTTTTGTCTACGCTTTTGCCTCCCACCAAGGTGCCAAAACATCCTTCAAAACCCTCGCACTCCCACCAAGATGAAATGTTGTGTCACCGCCGGTTCAAGGTACTATTTGCCTATAGAAGAAGACCTATTTTGGATCCTCTATGCTTACATAGAGGTGTATATGTGGACCACCATCAAGACCAACTGATTCAATTAACAATTCAATCAAAGTAATTGTTCAACAATTATGCAGTACTCATACATACTAATCCAGAGATTTCATCAGTACATATAAACTTCATTAACATAAAAGTTTCACAAATTCTAAGACTTAATGTCGGATGGGTAGGCAAGTACTCAATTGGTTGATGCGGTCCCGAAAGCCAGAGGTAGTGAACCACAACGAAGATGACAACATCTTCATCCACAGACGCATTGTATCTATGAAGTATGTCTACTTCCTATCTAGTCCTACAAAGCACAAAAATCTCTCCACAAATAGGGTCTTGAACCATTCTTGTCAAATTTTGTTGTCTGAGAAGGTGACAAACAGTAGCTTCAACAATCAACAGTCAGTCTGGGTGAATGCGCCATCCCTAAGTAGCAAACAACATCATCTGGGGTCCTGGTGCCACCCCTAGCCACCAAAACACAAGGTTGCTCACATTGAAATGGCTTCTTCTGAAGTAAGACATATGTTGCAATGAAGAAATTCCTAATATGAACAAAACTGATACCAGACCAAAAACCAATTGGAACCAAATGCAAATAAGGGGTGACCGAATCCATCTAACCTTCATGGGGCATTGTCCACGACTGACAATCCAAGGTGCTCGAGGCAGGGCAAGTATAGGCGACGAGTCAAAATGAAGATGAAGCAAAGAGTAGGGAGAATGAAGATGAAGCAACAATGGGTGGGGAGAACTAATTCATGTTGGGGGTTTTTAGTTGGTCGAACCACCGCCATGGCACCAACAGGACCCGAGGGGAGTTGAGAATGGGCCAGGCGCTTCTAGGTTTGTTGCCAAATGGACAGTCCAGATTGATCAGTGGCGAGAACGGACAGCATGGGATAAGATAAATAGTGTCCATATTAAGCCGACCATGCACTGTGGCTGAATCGCCACTGTGGTTTTGACCACATGTGCATGCAAAGGATAAGCTCGGATGGGCGAAAATATGTTGACACCGTCCGAACCACCATGGCCGGCATACAAATAGGCTCGGCCAGTGGTGCTTCGGCATCACCACCACCACTCCAAGCTCTGCTAGGAGCTAGAACAGCTCCTCTCCTCCTCCACTTCCCTTCTTCGCTCCTCCATCGAGCCCAGTCTCAATTTTCCCCAACTCAAGAGATGCCGTCACCATTGGAGCCGCTCCCCTCCTTCTCCTTCTCCACTGCTGTTGCTGACTGATTGGAGTAGCTGGTGAGTTCCAGAGCCCTTCCTTCATCTCCTCAGCCTTCTATTTTCCCCTATCTCCCTCTATGTTACCCTACCATCATGCATGTACCTCCATTGAGCAGCCATGGCCTTCGATCATAGCCGGTGAGGCTCCACTGAGCGTTGCATCACTACCCACGCACCCACACACACGTTCATGTAGTTAGTTGATAGATATAGGGCCTCTAGGGCTATTTCCACTACATACCGCTGTCGCACTGGCTCCGATGAGCCACCACCACCTCGAAAGCCCACCGTCCGATGTTGACTTCGCCACCTGCTATGGCACACCTTTCTGAGCCCTATCCACCACTCTGCCACCTTCACCAAGGACCGATGATGTCTGGCACCACCTACTCCGGTGAGCTCACTGCCACCCCGTCCGGCTACCGTTTCCCCCACTCCCCTCTTCTCTAGCTGACATGCGGGACTAGGTGATAACGGCATTGCCATTACCCCCTGTTACCACCCATCACCTCCCTCCCTCTCTTTTCTTCTTTAACATGTGGGCCATAGCCCTAACGCTGTCACCGCCTTGGCCCCACCTGTCACACACACACACGCCACACACACCCCAGCGCTGGGTACGAATGCGAAAATGTTGGGTACATCTGGTTAGTGTACACAGAAGGTTATAATCCACTTTTCTAGCTTAGAAAAATTCCCAAAAATTTGTAGATAAACTAGATGCATTAAGGAAGTTAACCATATAGTTTGCACACATTTTTATGCACTAGAAAATACATGTAAAATTCCACTTAGATACTTAGTTATAGAATAAGCTTCTAAAATAGATAACTTTTGCATCCTAGCTTCTTTTTATGTGAAACCATTCTAAAATTCATCTAAAACCTAGCTCTATGCATTCATCCTGGTACCACCATATTGTTCTATGTTTGCTTTTCCTCTTCTATTTTGTGTTTGGCGGTAGTCTTATTCGAATGCTACGCTGACAGACGACGGTGACTACAAGGAGAGCGAAGACCCCGACTACGAGAACGTGTCGGAAGGAGCCAACAGCGAAGGCAAGTCCTAGCTTCCCCTCTCATCTACCATCTTGCTGAATTATAACTAAATGTATAACATGCTTAATTATTATCCTAGATTATGAGCTCGGTTATTATGAAATAAATATTGTTGAATTAAGATAAATGTTATCTTGTTATTTTATGAGGTCCACGATATAGCTGAACTTAGGGATACTAATTCATGGAACTTAAAATTTATAAACCTGAAACTAAACCTCGACAGGAGGCGAGCGGGAATAACTTATGTGAGATAAGTTATCTTGGCTAGAATGCCTAGATAGGGTTTTTGTGGGAGATGCTCACCTCAGTCACATAAGGACTGGTTCATAGTCCCTCTCTCCTAGTGTGATATTACGTACAACCACATTTCTATATGGGTAGACTTGATCTCACACCTTGTTAGATAGAAGTATAATTCCTACTAGGAGACCGGTGCTGGCAGCGGAATATCAGGAGCCGACACGGATGCTATGTGATCTTCCATGGTCCGGCTGGTGTGGTTGCTATGTGATCCTCGACCTTAAGCCCCTTGACTTTGGCCAGTGTTTGAGCCCATATTATTATTGTTTATTTTGATGATTTGGTATCATCAGCACTATTATGTTGGGATGATGTGGTATCGTCCGAGATTATATGAAGGGATGATGTGGTATCATCCTAGGATTATGAGATGGGATGATTAGGTATCCTCCTGAGTTTAGTGTGTTTTCCAACCACTTAGAAACCACAGGTAGAGTTATATGGAAATCTAGGGTAGCACCCAAGTGGGTACAGAGTATCATTAGGCCTTTTTCAGTCCATTGATCATGGAGGGATTATGCCTATCCTATGGAGAAATTTGTACACCTCTACAGAGTCACTTAAACCTATTTGAATAGCCACGTCCTTGGAATGGGCAGATGCTAGGATGGGATACTATGATTAGACTTACTTTTATGTGTAATGAAACTGGTAACATAATTTGACACTAACCCGGGGACTAGCTGGAATGGTGTTGCTCCACTAGGACCCAACCCTTAATTATAATCAGCACTACACTTCTATTTCCACCTTATTGTTAGGGCTTGCTGAGTACATAAGTACTCACCCATTGTTGATTCATAGACTGAGGAGGAGCAAGACTACGATGAGGAAGTGCACCATGAAGATTAGGAGTTATGCGAAGAGTCCAATCGTAGGAAGATGACATCGAAGTTAGGGTTTTGACCACGCTCGAGCTTGCCTGTGGAATAGGTTATCGCTACGCTTTATAATACCATCGTACTAGAGACCACCATGAATAAATGCTGCTTCATGGTAGTAGAATTTCGCTAGCTATGTAAGCCTATGACTATACCCTTTGGGCCATCATTGTAAAACTCTATTTTAGATATCAATAAAGCTCAAAACCTTTTATTTTATATCTCTGTGTCATGCCTATTGATTTTTTGCGTACTTATGCATGATCCTGGAGCAAGTATAGATGCACCTAGGACTCTCAAAATGAGGGGCCAATAGCATGTGATGCTCTACTCCCCTCGCTGCCTCAGTAGGGCCCCTACAACCTCATCGGATGGTTGTGCTCCCTCACAGCGCGCATCCCACAGGTCGTCGGATGTGTGGTCCAGCAAGGTACCACCGTAGCTCTCACCCAGACGAGGCTCCAGCTTCCCCATGTCAACTTGGGTGTTGTGGTGCTGGGTGTCCTAGAGGATACCTCTGACAGTGCTCTAGAAGATGCTAAGGACACGGTGGCACCCCTAGTCCCCGCCGCCATGAATGTCGTCGATGACAGGTTGCTGCTAGGCGGTGAGTACCCGGACAAGGAAGAAGCATCTACTACTCCATTGGCTTCCCCATGATCTACATAAGAATTTGGTTGCAAAGTCTGTTGCTACGATTTTAGGGGTTCAACCCTTTAAACAACAATGCACTAGGAGCGCGCCAATCCACTAAATTTGTTATGATTTCGTCATTGCTCCGCTTCAACCCCCTTCATCTCGGTGGGGAGCATTCCTGTCGCCTATCTTCCCCCATGAGCCTAGTAGGCATTAGCCATTAGCTTCATTAGCCTAGGTCATGCCCGTTTGGCGTCAAGGCGTTAGCTTATCCTGTTCGGTGGTCATGAGAAGAAGCGACCAGGGTGGTTCAGCTCAACAACCATGAGGCTAGGGTGAGAAGGTTCACACGCTGAAAGTAGGGCAATTTGGGTGGAGCGTGCATGCCTCCTTCCCCATGGTGGTCTGGAGGCAGGGCGCTGGAGTGCAAGAAATGAACGATAAAGAGCTTAAAGATTTGAGAACTTAGTTGTTCGATGAACTCGTGTGTCGACCCATTCGCTGGACTAACCGTGCTATGCATGGCATTCCCACATTGAGGAGCGTGCATGGCATGCCATTGGTTTTTGGCTATAACTCGAAAGTAGATAGGCGGTCGACATGTGGGACACTAGGTGGTGGTTCGACATGGTGGGGCTTGGGCTCGGACCGCACTAGACCTACCATGTTGGGACCTTGAGATCTGCTCCCAAGAAACCCAACAGACTAGATGGCGCTGGGGCTCGCTACCCGCCGATGCAGCCTTGTTGAGCGAGTGGAGCTCACTGTAGCAGTCGGCAATGTAGGCCAGGCTCCCAAAGTTGAGGACCTAGCTTAGAGCAAAGGCACCGGCTACGACGAGGTCGGTTGCTCTGGCCACCATAGATCCTAAATCACACTAGACATGCTCCCCTACCTAGCACGCTAGCTGTCGTGGGGTCAAAACCATGGCAAACATTGTTGTTCATGGTAGTGTAAGTGTGCGTGTCTCCGATGGCTTGGGAGGACTCAAGAACACAAGAATCATAGGGGGCATGCAACGGTTTATCTTGGTTTGGGCCGATCGGTGCCCTATGTCTAGCAGCTGATGATCCTTATACTAATCAAGAGCACCCAAAATCTTGAGGTTACAACAGAATGTAAGGGAGAAAGAGAGAGATTTGATAGGGGATCACTCGGTGCTGATCCTAGGGATGCCTCGCCGTCGATGGAGCCTTCCCCCTCCCCCCCCCCTGGAGCCGAAGAAGCTGTGGGCGTCGTCCGGCTACTCTATTCTAACATGTTAAGTGTTAAGCTCTATCATCTTGGACTAGCCTCCCCTAGGTGCACCTTCTGGAGGCTTCTTAGTGGCGAAGGAGGCCAGCTGAAGGGGCTGACATGCGGGCCTAGGAGTCCTAGAGCCAGCGATGGAGTTTGTCTTCTTGTGTCATGCCCCGTGTGTGACCCTATCGGAGGAGTGGTTGATAGAACCACGTTGTAGGGCAGCGTCGGGGTGGCCCCCCGAGCCTCAGAGCTTGGGGCACACCTTCTTGTGCCTAGGCCCCAGCTAGCGCCGAAGGTCAGGAGGGAGCCAAGGAATAGGTTCATGCTTCCATCAATCAGGAACCTAAGGCTCAGTCGAGCCCTCGAGCCTCGAACAGTGGCAGCGGGCATGCTCGGGCTCGGTCGAATTCCATGGCCTGAGGGTACGCGCGAGCGTACCTGATGGGCATAGCCCCCGACCCCTGAGCAATCCTCGTGGGGTTGATTGGGGGGTCTCTCGATCGGGAACCTTTGATCCCGAGGCTTAACATACCCCTATGTTAGGATATTGTCAGCTAGTACGAAGCAAGAATGGAGAAAGCTACTTAGGCCCTGTTTGGCACAGCTCAGCTTCACTGGTGAAGCTATTTTTTAGTTTTAGCTTCATGAGCAGCTTTTTTGGTGAAGCTAAGCTGTTTTCTATGGAAACGCTACTGTGCGGCTGTTGTCCCATTCGGACAGACTCCGCACCACTTGACCGACCACGTGCCCGCCTCGCCTTATCCGCTCGCTCATGACCCACGTGCACCAGTCTCTCGGTCTCCTCGCCCTCTCCTCCACTCTCTCATTGCTACATCACACGCCATCGCCCCTCCCTTCCTCCCTCCCTCTATGACCCCATGCCACCCCTCTCTCCCTCCCCTCATCCCTCCTCTCCATGACCTCCATGTCACCAGAGAGGATGGCGACGGCGGCGGCTTCTAGGGAGCCGCCCCTTCCTCCCTCCCTCCCTCCCTCCCTCTGTGATGTCCATGCTACCAAGAGGAGGGCGACGGTGGCGGCTTCCGGTGAGGTAGGTGGGTCCTTCTCTGGATCTGAGCCCTCATCCTCCACTTCCTCTTCTGGATCTGAGCTCTCCTCCTCCTCTAGATCCTCTAGATCTAGATCTGAGGGACGACACGATGGCTAAGGTTCCAGCGAGCTCTGTTGCAGTAGCGTTGTTTTGCTGTTGCAACAAGTATTTTTTTTGTTGCATTAGTTTTTTTTCTGATGTTGCAACTCACATTGCGCTTTGTTTCTATTGTTGTAGTAGCTGCAACAAGTATTCTTTTTTGTTGCATTAGTCTTTTTTTTCTGATTGTTACATCTCGCATCGCGCTTTGTTTCTTTGTTATTGTAGTAGCTTTGTTTTGCTGATGCAACAAGTAATTTTTCATTGTTGCATTAGTTTTTTTTATGTTTGATTTCTTGCCTTTGCTTTTTGTTCTGTTTTTTGTTGCAGTAGCCTTGTTACGGTGTTGCAACAAGTAATATTTCTTTGTTGCATTAGTTTCTTTTTTTGATCTTGCATCTTGCGTTGAAGTACCTTTGTTCTGTTGTTGCAGCATCTTTGTTCTAATATTGCAGTAGACTTTGCTCTGATGTTGCATCTCGCATTGCACTTTGTTTGATGTTGCAAATAAGTAATACTTCTGATCGAAGCGTGGTGAGGATGTGATGCACCTAGCGGGGCGCGACGGGGGGATGGGCGGCATGACGGAACGGCAGGGCGATAGGGCGGCATGGTGGGATGGGCCACCACGAGGTGCTCCGTTGTTTTGGTCGGGATCGAGTGTACTATTCTGTGCGGGGGCATTCCGTGCAGGGGGCGTTCCGTGCGGAGGGGGGGGGAGGGCGGGCTCGTGGTGCATCCGGACACACCCCTGAATCTAGGCGTCCGAGTGCTAGGAGCGCCGGTTTTTTATCCTTGTTTAGCAAAACAGCTTCATAGAGACACCAAATGAATAAAACAACTATAATACCCTTTGTTTTTTTTATTTTTTTATCTCATCTACTTTTCACGGAGAGAGGATTACGCTTGACTGCTCTTCTTCTTTCCACTCCTGCATCCTTGTGGCGGCATCCGCTCATCTCGGGGACATCCGTGCTTCCGGCAGTGGCCTCGCTCACCCCTGTGCCCCTGACGGCCGCGTCCACGGCAACTAGCGCTCGTGCCTTAGAGGTGGCGCCACTCATAGCACCAGACACGGCCGCTCATGCTCGGCGGCGGTGGTGCTCGCCCCATGCCCCGGCGGCAGCGGCAGCTCGTGCCCTAGCCTGGGCAGGCCCTGATAGCTCCGGCCAGGCAGCGCTAAGCCTCCATGCCTCCGATCAGGTTGCAGCAGCTCACGTGCCTCCGCTCATCTTCTTTGCGTAGCACCAAGCCCTGATGGCTCACAGCGCCACACCCTGGCGGTCGGGGGAGCAACGCTCCGACGGCCACATCCGTAGCTTCCCCGACGGTGTCTGTATCCGTAGGAAGTCATCAGCGACCGCATCGATCCACATCGCCCCTAGCGGCTGTGCGGGAAGTGCCCTGGTAGCCGCACAAGCATCTTCCCCGACGGCGGCGCCTCCGGGCCATACGCACCGATGATAGTCCTTGCTCCCCCACCCAAAGGCACATGTAGTCTTTTGTCACTTTAGGGCCCACATGTGGCAGATGAAGCTAGAATAAGCTACTTTTTCAGCTTCATCCCAACTTATTCCTTTGTGAGAGGAGAAGAAAAACAGCTTTACCAATGAAGTTGTTTTATAAAATGGTGTTTGGCAAAAAAAAATAGCTCATAACAACTTATGAAGCTATTGTGAGCTGTGCCAAACAGGCCCGTATACTACCATGGAGCTTGCCTAACACAAAGGAGTCCGATGACTGCAGCCTGTGTTGCAGTAGTGTGGAGGTAACCTTGGTAGAGGATTAGGGTGATCAACTAGTGGCGGCGTAGGTAACAATAGGGAGGGCGCTAGGGATGGAGGCGGCACAACAGTAGCAAGGTCTAAACAAAAAGAAGAGTCTGATAGAACAGGAGTTGGTGGCGTTAATAAGATAAAGTAAACCCTAGACTGAAACCTATGGTCTAAACTGAATCATTTGTCCTAAATTCATCCTGATATCCAAATAGGACATTTAGTAGTCAAATTGATTCATTTTAGGGAGCTCTACACAGCCACGGTCTTCGATCATCCATACGACTTACGGTTCAAAAACTTAAAATTTCCTCCTCTCATTTGTCAGTTCGGTCAACAGCACTAATTTTATAAATTCTAGGGTCACAGGGATCATAACACATGTAGATCAAGCTCAAACATGTAGAACAACTCAGATCAAAGAAAACACAAGAAAGGCTCAAGGAGACAAGATCATAGAAGGGAGAGATTGAATCATAAGACCATATGTCAACTTGATTGATTATGGAGAGGAACAAGTTTACAAAGACATGGTCTAGCCTCCACCCTTCATCCTCCCTCTTATAGACCTAGAAGATAGAGCTAGAGGCAGCTACCCCTCTCTACTGCTAATCTCAGAGATAGTGAAAACTTGGCTAGCCTGTGCTAATGACCAAGCTGGGAGGGATATGATGTCTTGGACGGCCTCCATCATTATTTATAGGGCTATTACACATTCCAAGATGACTCTTAGATATTTTCCCTTAATCATTAACCCTGGGGCATAATGGTCCAAGTTGATTTCTGAATGCCGGAAGGTCATGATCCCTTCATGAAGTAGCTTTGCCTCGATGCAAGCTCTTTGATGATGCCATGTGCCACCCCAAGATCCTCCCCCAAGTTTTGAGGCCAATACCTAGCAAACTTGGCATCCGTGGTTTTGAGATCGAAATCATCAAACCCTACTAGTCGTGTATCCACTATGCCTCCTCCATGATCTCGACGCGTGTCATCGCTCGTCATCAGCCGCCCAATCACCAAGTCCTCGCTCACCCGCCTTGACTTGGTCAACCACCTTCTTGACTTCAGTCAACACCGTCTATGCTCCATCACATGTACACTTTGCTTGTCGATGTCACCAAGTGTTAGCCATCTATGGTCCATCCTCTGGCCCTCGATCCCTCGGTCCAAGCCTCCACGTCTGTCCTTCACCGCTCAAAGTCTATCGACACGAACTCGTTTGACCTTCTGAATTGCCATAGGCCATCTCAGCACTCAACACCTACATTCATAAAGACAAGAGACATGTTGCACACACCACTACTCACGCAATGGTTAGTTTGAACACTAAACCAAAGCTCGATGAACTCTTGACAATCACTCATCACACATGGGCATGTATCCACCATGTGTTCACAACTTCTTTACAAATTTCTACAATTGACTTGTAAACATTTTAAAAACATCTTAAATTAGCTTTCACGTTTATATTGGGACTAGTTAACCAAATTCCAATTAGCTAAGATAAACACATGACTGTTACATATAGAAATTATGAGTAGTGTTAGTATACTTAATGTGGGACTTTACACAAGTTATACATTATTGGCTATCATTTTCTGTTCTCATATATTATCGTTGATTTGAACTGTTCTTGAATGCATGGTCTAAATCAGGAATCTATGCCATAAAAGAGCAAGTTCTAAGGGGCTGCCTACCTCGCCACGGTACTCTCATGCCCCTTCCAATGCATTTTCAAGGACTTCTCTCGTTCAAACTCCCCCATCCATAGTTTTTTTCCTTCGCATTACTTTCTAATCCCCTGTGTTTTCCCGTGCTTCTCCGCTATCGTAGCTCCAATCTCTCTCTATCCCCCTCTCTCTCCAAATTCCTCAATCCCTAGAGCTTCCATCATTATTTAATATAGACAGGTGGACCCTAGTTATCAGAGCACTGCACGCACTATGGGCATGTTTGGATCGGCTCCTAGGCGTGTGATTCTGGATGCCTAGGCCAGAATGGCTGCCTGGCTGGGAGCTCGCAAACAGGCCGTATCATTACCCTATCATCCGCCTCTCTCTTTTTCCCCTATTTTTCTCTCTTCGCTCGGAGCACATGCCCAGGTGTACGTTGTCGTCTACCGACCTCCATCTACTAGCCCCCTCCCGTCCGCTTATGGTGCTGCCATGGTGGTTCATAAGAGAGACCAATATAAAAACTAGGATGAAAGGAAAAGACTTCACACATCAAGCAAAAATCTAAAACAACAAAAAAAAAGAACCCACAAGCGACCAACCAGGAGACTACCAGGGAAGGTGAAATCAAGAAATGAAAAATAATAACACAACAAAAGATGGCAAAATAACGCCGAAACCACCTATACTAAAATTTCTTAGCCGGCATGATTCATGGACCACTCACCACTCATTGCCACTAACTTATCTCCATCGCGGCCGGCCGCATTGTTCAATTTATCATGTGTTTTCGGAGTCCACAATGCACACATGGCCCCATTAATTGTATATGCCCACCTCAGAAACTTTCGGCGCTATCCAGAACGAATACTGGACGTAGCATAACCCAGCAGTCAACCGAATTCACCACATCGGAATGAGATTCAAAAGAACAGCATTAATCACAGCTTAAAAATGACTTTTTTTAAGTCACCTTATTTTATTTCCAGAGAAGACTAAAACGATACCTTCTAAAAAAAAAGATAACAGGCCATGGCGACAGCACCTTTTGCCATGACTTGCTGGAATTTGCTGCGGCTTGCACATCTAATTCAAGGAAGCATGTTAGATTCAATTCCTTTGTTCAAAACTCAAATCAGCAAGCCATTCTTCATGGAACTAATTGTTGCAATGTTCTAGGCCATCTGGTCTGTTCGTAATGATGTCATCTTCAGGAATCATCATCGTTCAGTTCAAGCTTGTAAGCTGGTTTTCAAGCAGGAATTAGCTTGGGTTAAGCTCAGAGCTAAAAGAGATATAGGCACTCAGTTACAACTATGGCTAGACAACTTTGTGTAATCTTGTATATTTTCTTTGTTTCTTTCTCTGTATCATGAGTTGTACTTGGAGATTTGTGTACTTAAATTTTAATAAAATCCAGTAGGGGGCAACCCCTCCAGTTCCCCTAAAAAACCGCTTATGATAATAATCATTTTCAGAGATAATTCATATAAGCATCCATCTTTGAAAATAGGATTTATACCTTGCCCTTTATCTCTAACGCATTGGCGCCCTAAGGCCAGTCTCAGTGGAGAGTTTCATGACGTTAGTTTCCAAGACGGCCATGTCATATAGAATGAAATGAAACATAGATGAAACACCTACTCTCGATGGAGAGTTACATTCTATAGTTCATAGACATTTAATTTTATAACTCATAGAGAGTTGGTAATCGTGCCAAGAGAGTTTCATCCCTATGAAACCCACTTCTTCTCTCTCTTATTAAAAACATTGTCACATCATCGAAAGCGCATATGTGGTAGCTCATTAAAAACAAATGAAACTCCAACTGAGACTGGTCTAACTCGTTCTCTCCGTGTCACTACTCATCGACCTCTCTCTCACTCGCTCAGCTCGTTTTCTCCCATGGAGTAGATGTATTTCTCGTCACCAAATAGTAAATATTGGATGTAACATGGCAGGAAGAACTAGGTGATAGCACACAATACACGAAGTTTAGAAAGTGTAAGGCCCCATGAGGAGGTAGTACCCTACGTCACGTATTTATGGATTGTATTTATTCACACCTCATATGTCGAGGTGTCGTATATATACTAAGGCTCTGAGTACCCTCGCTTCAAGGAGAACATTCCAAATTAGACAGGATGGACTAAGTATGCAGAACGAGAGGCCTTAATGGAACGGGGGCACGGGGTACCTATACTACTTGGAGGACAAGGCATCAACTATATATACTTGAAAGCCAATCAATATGTAGAGATCCACTCAGATCTGACTCCTATTTCCTTGGAACAAACTGGAAAACCGCCGGATACGATTAGGATTGCTCTATGTAAACCCTACTACCGGACTATATAAGGAGGGCTAGGGTCCCATTGCTCTTACAAACATCAATACCCCTCAAACCTGAGTGCATAGCACATAGAGAAGTTTTCTTCATTGGACTTAGGACACCTTGTATCTAAACCAGTATAAATTTATGTCTCGTGTGTTACTCCTCTTTTTCCCCACTGGCCACGTCAGATCATACAATGGTGATGTGCTGGCTGACACTAATGACTAGTTTGGAATATACTAGAATATGTTGTGTTGTATGATATGCCGATGGGCCCACTGTCTCACCAGATCATATGGTGCAGCATATAGACTTGGCCAACTGGTTACAAAGTCCAGCTTGGCCCACCAGATGATCTATCAAGGTCACATAGTTCTCCATCGAATCATATGGTACACTCCAGTAACCATGACACCAAATCACTAAGTCAAGTTGAACTTTCAACAGATGATCCGTTGTGGTCACACAATCCTCCGATCCACCAGATCATACAACGCTCACATGGTAACTAGAGCTAAGTCCCTTCAACCCAAGAAACAGTACCACCAGACATTCATCCATGAGTCAACCCTACCATTCGGTGTATATCTAGCCTTGTTTATAGCCCGTTTCAAGTTTCATCTCAACCAATCCAATTTCTTTGAGATTTTTGACTTAAAACCATCTTGATGGGCCACTTGCCATCATCAAATCGATTGATAGTTAGCCTATTGTGCATCCACTTGCTCTCTCTTCGACTCTGTCAAGTTGAACGCCTTGAACTCTTCTTAATAGTATAGCCAAAGAAAAAAATTCCTAATACACAAGACTAGCAAATGTCACCATGCATGCAACCTACATTCACTCTATAGTGTCCTTAGTCTTCACAAATATCTTTTGCACCATGCTTCATTCAATCACCAAGCCTTAGGCCCAAGACACTTGTGGCCATTCTTAATGTGACTAACGCAAATGCATTCACCACTACAAAACACATGTTAGTATTAATACATCTTCTCATAAATAATTAAAATCTCATAATCACCACAATGGAGCCTAGGTATGTTCAACAGGGAGATTAGATGGGGCAGGCAACCCCTCAAATACCTTTTATATACCACATTTGCAAACCTCATAAAGTGGGAAAAGGGTATATGTATAAAACTTGGTCACAGGTAAAATAAAGTGTCCATGCTCCTTATAGTCACAAAAGAGTGCTTATTTGAATAAGGGGGGAATTGTTTTTTTTTTTTGCCATGCAACTCTAAAACTAGAAATTTTGTACCACCGAACTATCAAATCAGAATAATTTGGCCATCTAACTAGTTTCGGTGATGGTTTTGTATTTTCTAGAAACAAAAAAAATCATTTTTTCCTATAAGTTCATAACTAATTTATTTTAAATTTGAAAAAAATATGAAAGCAGAATAAAAAAACTTTTATAAAAATATGATGTGTCTATGGGTTGTAAATTTGGAATTATTTGTATGTATTTATGACCATTGTTTCATTGTCTATATTCATGCTCATTACTTATGAAATTCATCATTTGCGCTATATTAAACCTAGAGATCGACCAAACGAATACATACTCCGAATAGAGTACTAAATACTATGCACCGGTTCGCAAGATTTGTTGGACAAGTTTTTTTAGACGAAAGAAGTATTATATTAGATTATAGCTGGGTACATCATAACGTTACAAACACTCTGAAATATAATGCATATATCCAGAAAGTGATTTTCATCTATATTGTACTCACAGTTGTGAATAGCTCCAAATCTCAAATCCAAACCTATATGACACTTTGTATGGATGACCAGCACAGGCAAAACACTCGGCATAAGGCCTGAGAACAGCTACCCAACGGACGATGGCAAACACTTTCTTGTGTCTTCCTTCTTTCTGCCACCGAAGATTGAGGACGACTGATCTGAAACTTATTCTCCCTATTTCTTCATCGTGGCTAGATCTAACCACAACAAAACGGAGAATAGACCGGAGAAAATTATTCCATGGCGGTGACATTATCTCCTCCTTGATGTCGCCGTTCGGAAAGAAAAGTCTCAATGTCGTTATGATGAGGAAGTTGTTGACGCTATAGTTGTCGCCCTCATTTTCAACGAAACCGCCATGGAAAAAACGAATCCAGCCTTCGCTATCGCCGGACAAAAGGATGATGAGATAAATCCCCAATACAAGAAAGTGAATATGGAGAGACATTAACTCTAAAGACTCTACTGGAAAAAAAAAATTATTAAAAAACAATGGATTTCCACTCCCTCCGGGCTCTGGCGAGATACCGGAGGGGGGATGTGACCGGTGATGATAGAGGCGGCGCTAGGATGAGTCACGAGACAAAGCGATTTGTTGGATGAGAACCAATGCACACCATATGCCCTCCCGAACATTCACACCCACTCAATTTCTTTTTCACGCAACAGGACTGCACGATGTAGCCACATCGATCTACGTTACGTGACGGGACCAAAAGCAGGGTTCATTTGCGGCGAAAGTAAATCCATGTAATAAAGAATTTGGTGGCGCGGTCTTGTTGAGAAGAACATGGGTAGATAGATGTCTCTGGCCGTGGAACCTACGCAGATCCAATGAACTCAGCAACTAGCAAGCAGCAACCACGTACAGGTTCAATGAACAAGACGAGAGGGAGATCCAGGCCGGGTAGCCACATGGGCATGCACGCAGCACCCCGTCCGCCGGAATGATTGGGTGGCCGCCTGATCTGCTTTGATGTGCAGGCGAAGGCAACAGTAGCTAGGATAGGATGCTGCTCTAGCGGTCGCCTTCGCTGCGGCCTGGCTTGGCTTGGATAGGGGCACGCGCGCATGAGCAGCCTGCTTGCCTGAATGAGGCAGACACAGACATCGCTTGTGCCTAGATTCCCGCGGGAAGAAATGCTTGTCCATCCGAGGACGAGGAGAGGGTTGACAATGCAACTTGACAATGATATGAATATATATATATGCTCTCAATCTCAAAGATCTTTTTCTAGTATCAGATTTTTCAAAAGCATCTGGATGCATATCTAATTCTGAATGTAGCTGAACGCATTTGTTTTGCTTTTTTAGGAGCCTCCAGTATCATCCTTCGTAACAGAGTGGCATCTTGTAGCATAGACTCATCATTGGTGTGAAACTGTGAACGAACATATATACCAGCCGGATCAGATTCAGATCGGAATGATCCCATGGAGTCCACCGGAATCCGAACCCATGATTGCCAAAATCCAGCAACTTGGAGGAATGCCTCCTATCTATCTATCTATCCATCCATCCATCCAGTGAAGTGCGGCCTCCCGAATGCTGCCCATCATGCGCTAAAGTCAGGGATGATTCACCATCCATGGCCACAGTTCTCGCATGTTCCAAACCCCTGGCCCTCTCTCTTTCTAATGGAGGTCTACCTGGACGCTTCACGCAGCCACAAGTCCCCGACCGCATCCTACCCTACTCGGCCTACTCGATCTTTTTTATCACACACACTTCATTGTTTGGGACTTGGGAGGATTCTTTATGCATGTAACACACTGTCACACATACGGTAGTAGTAGCACGGGGGCGGCAGGAATCGTAGAAAAAAAAAAGGCAATTTGTTTGCTCACTGTCACTGAGGAATGCTAGCTGCTCCTATATATTGAGTCCTGATTGGGTTTGGGATGTTGATTGGTGAGAAAGTGCTTATCATGACCTAAGCTAGTGCACTATCATAATTTCCTTTCTGCACAGGAAAGGCGAATTTGGCGGTATGGTGTAAAGTTATGCTGATCCCACTTTATACCAACTAATTACAGCCTGCTTATGAAAAAGTTCGTGCCAATTGGGCTACTAGCCATTTGGTTCTGTTTCATCAGCAGATTTTACCTCTCGCCTTTTCTATCTACCTTTGCAATTGCCAATTGGCCACCCAAGTCGTTATCTCTGAGACTCTGACTGACCAACAAGGATGGTAAATGGTACAATTCACTCGGTGAAAAAGAAAAAATTCACCCGGCGGTGCCTCTTGGTGAGCCTGAGAAGCCACAATCAGATGTCCCATGAGGATTAACTATTATTACAATTTACAAGACAGTTAGGAACACGCATTCAGAAACCCTTGTTAGGGAGGAGAAAATAGAGACAAAGCCCAAAGCGAAGCCAGTTTGGGCCTCCGCTTGCCAAATTACACAGCCCATTTTCAGCCATTTAATTTGCCAGTAGATAGATAAAACAATGATGGATCCAAAGCCCAGCGGGCCACAGTTGACTTCACCTAAATAATCCACAGGTGACAAGACAACACAGCACGTCATTAGACAGACTACACGCATCCATCAAACAGAGTACATACACACTACACACTAGTAGTAGTACACCAGTACAAGTACACTACACGTTGCCATGTGTACAGCTACCAGCAGCTGACCAGTGACCGTAGCCACGTATGCATAGGCATAGGCATAGCTGCACTTATTTTTCCTCGCCAACGGCCAGCCGGCCGGTGATGAACTGATGATATGGCCTGCATGCGCGCGGCGGCGAGCGGGCTAGCTGCTTGATCATCACATGGACTGCACGGCCCTGGCCATGGCGTAGGCTGCGGCGGAGGCGAGCGCGCCGACGACGGTGGTCTGGACGGCGCTGAAGAAGGGCCTGTCGCCCGTGAAGCGGCCCTTGACGAAGCCGAAGAAGAGCAGCGCGGCGAGCGTGACGGCGACGGACACGGCCATGGCGCGCCCGGCCTCCGGCACGACCATGTAGGGGAGCAGCGGCACCAGCCCGCCGGCGACGTAGGACAGCGCGATGGTGGCGGCGCTCACCAGCGCGCGCCGGGGCTCGGGCTTCTCCAGCCCCAGCTCGAACTTCATCATGAACTCCAGCCACGCCTTGGGGTTGTTGCGGAGGGAGGTCACCACGGGGCCGTACTCCTCCGGGCCTAGCCCGTACTGCGACAGGATGTCCGCGATCTCGGCGGCCTCTGCACATGCATGCATGCGAGATGTATATTAGCCGTCAGAAGAGAAGAAGGTGCATGGGCTCGTCGGGGCGCCACCGCGCGCGGTTGCTTTGCTTACCGACGTCGGGGACGGTGTCGATCTCATCCTGCTCCCGCTGCAGCTCCCGGTTGTAGTGGTCATCCTCGCTCTTCGCCGCCAGGTACCTGACAGATACACGCACGCACGCACAGCAACTGAAAAGGTTAGTTTTGGTGGGTGGGTAGTTGGGCCCAAACGTCATTTGGGCTCAGATTAGTACGGGCCCAAATGCATGAGTGCAGGCCTATTTACTCTACAAGCTGTTGCAAACACAAACAAACAAATAAATAAAAGAGCACTTTGCATTGCAAACAAAGTTTTCTGAATCTCTCTGTCTCTCTCTCTCTCTCTCCTGTGGGTTTTTTTGTGGAAGGAATATGGTGCTAGTTTGCCTCATAAATCTCATGGACAACATTGAAAACCTGCTTGCACTGGGTCTGTAGGCATAACTGTAGGCAGTGTTCAAGTGACATTTTTTTAATTAGTTACCGGTCCTAACATGGTTGGATCAGCTAGCTAGTACTAATTCATAAAAAAATGGTTGAATGTGCCACTCTGTAAAGGCATGTGTCTTTATGTTTTTGGAAGAGAAGTATTGTATTTAGAAACGTCTAGCTAGGTTGAGTTCAAGTTTGTACTAATAAGTTATATAGATTTCAGTACCAAAACCACACTTCCAAACGTGCCCTGAGGCCAACAATACTTTCAAATTTCAAGGAAATTGGTTGTGACGAGAGAGAGAGAGACACTACCGGAAACCGGCGATTTGCCGAGTGCCAGAGGCTTTGCCGAGTGTATTTTATTGGGCACTCGGCAAAGACCGTGTTTGCCGAGTGTCAGAAAAATACACTCGGCAAACAAAAACACACGGCAAAATACGTCTTTGCCGAGTGTTTTTTTCTGGCACTCGGCAAAGAGGCTTTTTGCCGTGTGCATTTTTTTGGCCCTCGGCAAATCAGTTTTTCGAAGCAATTTTTGAGGCTCTAAATGAATTCAAATGAAAAACTTTTCAACTACAAAGTTGTATAACTTCTCAAGATCTACAAAGTTTATTTTGGTCATTTCTTCATTTGACAAAGCGACAATAAGGTTGTTCATAAAATCTACATCACTCATATCTCTCATATTAGTTTCATGAAAGTAGAAGACAGATATATAAGATTTGTGAACAATGTTACTACCACTATGTTGGATGAACAAATGACCAAAATAAACTTTGTAGATCTTGATAAGTTATGAAATTTTGTAGTTGGCAACATTTTGATTAGAAATCATCTTGTCATGCAAAAACGACGTTTGAATTTGAAAATTTTAAAATTTGAATTTTCAAAAGACCTCGGATGGAAAAACTTCCTAAATGAAAATTGTAGATCTGCAAAAGTTATGAAACTATGTAGTTGACAACTTTTTGATTTGAAATCATCTTATCATGCAAAACTACGTTTGAATTTCTCAAATTTAAAATTCAAATTTTTCAAACGACCTCGGATGGAAAAACTTACTAAATGAAAATTGTAGATCTCAAAAAGTTATGAAACTTTGTAGTTGACCACTTTTTTTATTTGAATTCATTTAGGGCCTCAAAAAAGCAATTTACTCTCAGTTTGCCGAGTGCCTTTTTTCTGGCACTCGGCAAAGCCGTATTTTGCCGAGTGCCTATGTTTTGGCACTCGGCAAAGAGGCATTTTGCCGTGTGCATTTTTTTGTCCTCGGCAAATCAGTTTTTCGAAGCAATTTTTGAGGCCCTAAATGAATTCAAATGAAAAACTTTTCAACTACAAAGTTGTATAACTTCTCAAGATCTACAAAGTTTATTTTGGTCATTTCTTCATTTGACAAAGCGACAATAACGTTGTTCATAAAATATACATCTCTCATATCTCTTATATTAGTTTCATGAAAGTAGAAGAGAGATATATATGATTTATGAACAATGTTACTACCACTATGTCGGATGAACAAATGACCAAAATAAACTTTGTAGATCTTGAGAAGTTATGAAATTTTGTAGTTGGCAACATTTTGATTTGAAATCATTTTGTCATGAAAAACGACGTTTGAATTTGAAACTTTTAAAATTTGAATTTTTCAAAAGACCTCGGATGGAAAAACTTCCTAAATAAAAATTGTAGATCTCCAAAAGTTATGAAATATTGTAGTTGGCAACTTTTTGATTTGAAAATATCTTGTCATGCAAAACTGCATTTGAATTTCAAAATTTTAAAATTCAAATTTTATAAACGACCTCGGATGGAAAAACAACCAAAATAAACTCTGTAGATCTCGAAAAGTTATGAAACATTGTAGTTGGCAACTTTTTGATTTGAAAACATCTTGTCATGCAAAACTGCGTTTGAATTTCCAAATTTTAAAATTCAAATTTTGTAAACGACCTCGAATGGAAAAACTTCCTAAACTAAAAGTGTAGATCTCGAAAAGTTATGAAACTTTGTAGTTCACAACTTTTTTATTTGAATTCGTTTAGGGCCTCAAACAAACAATTTACACTCGGTTTAGTATAATATATTGGGAACTAAAACGGAATCTAGACACAAGTGACAGTGTGGTGTAGTGGTAAAGGAGGTTCCTGCGTAGCAGGAGGTCTCGGGTTCGAATACCATCGGGCGCATAGCTGTGAAATTTACGCGAAAAAAGCCGAAGATGGATGGGCGCTGACCGGTGGGGGCCTCCATCAATTAAAAAAAAATTACATTTTTTTGGGGTAAAAATTCTCATTTTTTTCGGGTTTTTTTTCGATTCCAACTTTGCCGAGTGTCCGCCCTTTGCCGAGTGTCTGGCACTCGGCAAAGCCTTTGCCGAGTGCCCGACAAAAAACACTCGGCAAAGACGTATTTGCCGAGTCATTTTTTCCCGAGTGTAATTCGCCGAGTGTTACACTCGGCGAACAATTCGCCGAGTGTTTTATGCCTTTTGCCGAGTGTTTGGGACACTCGGCAAACTCAAGGAGTCCGGTAGTGAGAGAGAGAGAGAGAGAGAGAGAGAGAGAGGTGTTATGCATGTAATGAGTACCATCGGAAAATGTTTCCGAGCATGATAAACACCCTTTTATAAATTAATTAACTGGTGATTAGGAGTTTTTCTGTTGTACTATTTTGCCACTGATTATCTTTGCATAAACTCGCAGTAATCTCCATTTTGCGCAGGGGAATACGAAATTGAAACCAACAGCTGCATGCATGATCTTTAACAACTTTGGGGAAGAAACAAAGGCAAGTGAAGCCAAGATGAGCTCAGCATCAGTTATGCTTTGCATTTCGGGTTGCTGACCGCACCACGGCACCAGTGAACTGAAGAAGCATGCATGGGGGGGGGGGGGGGGGGGGGGTTGATGCAGTTCTATTGATGCGTATATAGCTTACCCTCCGAGCCCCATGGAGATGGCGCCGGCGGCGACCTCGGCGAGCCCCGCGGTGAGCACGAGCGCGGAGGAGGCGTTGGCGCCGGACAGTCCCGCGGCGAGCGCGAAGGGCACGGTGAGGCCGTCGGAGACACCGATGATGATGTCCCGGACCACCTCGCCGGCGGTGAAGTGCTTCTCGGTGTGCTCCTCCAGGAGCAGCCGCTGCTTCTCCTCGTCCTGCACGAACGTCTTGCCGCCGTTCAGCACCATCTCTTCTCTCGCCTCAGTATTCTCTCTCTCTCGCACGCTCAAGAAAAACAAAAGATCGCGCGCTTAGCTAAGCGCTCGTTTGATTAATATTCAAGTTTCGAGTGATTACTCAGCAAGTGGACTGTGGTGCTTGTGCTAAGATCTTGCTGCTGCGAGGTTTTCTGTGTTGGCGAGGCGAAATGGGCAGAGCTGGGAGGGGATTTATAGGGGTTAGCACGGCCGGAAATGACCAACTTGGACATAGGGTGGTGGTTGCGGTTGCTTTTGTGGCTTTACAGTGGGTGGCTTCACAAGGATTCAAATCAGTGTGAATTACCGTTTACTACGCTGATTCTCTTTGGCATCTGACTTCATATTTTCTTAGGAAAATTACAAAAAATAAAAAAAAATCCTACTCGGTTTCACTACAAAAACCATCCTATATATAGCTGATTCCACCTGTTTTCACCAAGTCACTAGTGTTCTCTATCAAAACTAGATACTTTTAAAGTGAAATCCAACACTTTTTAGAGCCTCCACCAAAAGAGCTAGTCACTAACGAAAGCTTAAGCATGATCACACCGTTTTTTGTTACTTTCCAAATTTCTTGGTTGTGAAATGATGAATATTAGAAAAGTCCAAGTTCCAGAACAAGCTACTGCCCAGCCCAGCGGCCGCGAGCGTTAGCCGTGTCGCCGTCTGGCGCCCGCGCCGTGCGGCGCACTAGGAGCAGCGTCACTCCAGCAGCAACCTGCCAAAACCACCAAGCTTTAGGTTGGGAAATGGATCGACGCCATGCTGATGCTGCTACCGTAGTCCGCAGGGGCCAGGACGCGAAGATATGGACCGTAAAAATATAGAAGCTGGAGCTTAAGGGCGAAAGTTTACGTACAGCTGCCTACATGCATTTTGGTTCAACCTCGACTTTTCATATTTTCTCCCAATATGCATGCTTCCGCAGGTGGGCATGTATGGTGTTTTCACGTACTGCCGTTGAATATAGCTTGAACCAACTGTGCACGCACATGCTAGCTTTCCGTGCTGAAATTTCGTACATATGGTTTAGCAGACTAATCTTTTCTGCAATAGTGTAGCACTTTAGTTAGAATCTTCATTGTACGTACTGTCAACAATTTTGCACATGTGCCATTAATTTTTACACAGGATTCACATCACATCTAAACCATGCAATTCTCCCAAGCCATGATGCAATGGCTACGTACACCTAGGCAATCAGTGAGTCACCCTTTTATCTCGTATCCGAAAAAGGAACGACGGGCATGCTGGTGATGCCCAAAGAGGGGCCTGGCCCAAATTAGCAAGCCTATAAATGCTTATCAGCTCTTAACCCTAGGTGATTATCACTGCTGCCGCACGCCGCTTGGCCTGCTGCCGTAGGGCTCCAGCCGCCGGCATGGTTCCTGCTGCCGCATGCCGCTTGGCCTGCTGCCGCACGTCCTGCTGCGTCAGGGCTCCTGCCAATACAGCCGCCGGTCAAGGTTCCTGCCGTCGCCGCCGCACCTGCAGTCTTCCCCCGATCAAAGGTTGATCGTGAGAATCTTCGAGTACGTGTCGTGGAGTGCTAGCACGCTCCGGTTCATCATCCCATTCCGTACGTGTGGACTACCGTAGAGGTGTCGCTAGGTTGCGCACTTCGTTAGATTGTACGACTACTTCCTCGACGTTAATCGGATCGACTACTCGCGCTTCATCAAGACTTCCGCTGTGACGCGCGACGAGCGAAGGTATAATCTATGATCATCTACTCGCAAGTGATCCTGTTTACGTGGTTAATTCTTTGTGTGCTAGCGAGTAACATACCGCGTTTTCCAACAGTGGTATCGGAGCTGTGCTTGTGCTGTTTTTTATCTAGATTAAATATTTTGCATGGTTGGATGTAGATCAGATCGTTTTGGCGAATAGCGTTACGCGCGAATTGAACTATTTTACTCCGTTCTTGCTTCCTCATTATATGACTGGCTAACTGGCCATCTTTACGATGGCGCGCGAGCATCGCGCGGCTGACCACGAGGTTGTGAGTTCATGTAGCAAAACAGTCAATACGCGGCGTGAATGGCTATGTCGGCTAGAACGCCATGCCTGTTAGCTTGCTAGCAGCATGCGAAAAAACTGTTCTATCCGTTGTCGGCTGACGGGACCAGATCGTGTTTTAATTAAAAAATAAATGGGGACGCGTTGCATCGTTCGTAGAAACGCCTAACTCGTTTTTGCAGAGAATGATGTGATGGTATGGCCTCAAAATCATGTGATGATCTGTGTGTAATAAATTTGTGTGGCTTGCGTGTCACAAATTATTACAACCGGGTTGAGGTTGTTCATTTTCGGCCTGCGTGCCACTCCTGTGATGTAATTTATAATTTTAATTTAGCTACTAGCGTGTATTAGCTGAATTAGATTATGTAATTCATTGACACGAGCCAAGCGACTCGGCAACCGTCGTACCTTGGAGAAGGCGCCCAAGATGTGACGTCTTGGCGTAGGCGTGCGGACTGGCGGTCGTCGACATGTGTTGATTTTCGTTGGACGAAAAAAAGGCCATACTATCACAATAATTTGATTATCTGTGTTGATTACTATTATGCACCGCCTGTTATGCGAATGATGAATCCCTCACGAAAAATTAAGATTTATGCCCTTCCAACAGCTGCACCATTGGGATCTTGTTAGTAGGTGATGGTTCTACCAAAGCAGGGTGTCATCTTCTACCTTGATTCATTGGGTGGTGTCAGACACCACCCAATAGTGTTGGTTTACTTGATAGAGCTATCAAGTCGGACTTGGGCTTTGGGGAATAAGTGTTGGAAGCCGAGACATATGTTGTCGCCCAACAAATGAGAGTCGCATTGGATGCGATTGGCAAGTGTTGCCTACCTTTTCACTATGAAGCTAGCGGTGATGCCAAAGCTCACTAGTATCACAGGGAGCGTTGGATCTCGTCCTGCTATGCAATGCCGGGGGACGTTGGCACAACATAGCAGGAATTCTTTTATCAAAGGTGTTAATAAAAGAAGTGCTAACGGCTGCGTATCTTACTGTTGTAGAAAATGTCGAGTGCATCAAACTTCAATCTACGAATGATCCTAGATAGAGAAAAGCTAAACGGAACAAACTTTGTTGATTGGAATCAGAATCTAAGAATTGTTCTCAGACAAGAAAAAAGGAGTATGTTCTCGATATGCCTTACCCAGAAGAGCCTCAGAATGTCGCGCACACCACTAGTGCATATCGTGCTTATGTGAAGCATGCTGATGATGCGGTGGATGTGCAGTGCCTGATGCTTGCTTGCTTGAACTCTGAGTTGCAGAAGCAATTTGAGAGCACTAACCCGTGGGGTTACGTGGCATGTTCGAAAACCAGGCGAGGGTCGACAGGTTTAATACCTCAAAAGCCCTGTTTGGTTGCAAGCTTGCTGAAGGTGCTCCAGTCAGCCCTCATGTGATTAAGATGGGTACATTGAGAGCTTGCAGAGACTGGGGTTTCCCCTCGATTACGATCTTGCCACCAATGTGATACTACAGTCCCTGCCTGCTAGCTTTGAACCGTTCATCTTGAACTATCACATGAATGGTTTGATGAAACCGTTGACTGAGTTGCATGGGATGCTTAAGACGGCAGAGGTGTCTTAGGAAGACTCCTGGTCATGTGATGATAGTCCAGAAGGGTAAGAAGCGTAAGCGCCCAGCGAAGGCTAAGAAACCTGTCGAAAGTGGGACTTCCAGGCAAGCGTCCAAGGCCAAAGAAAAGAAAGCTGGTGCCTCCCTGACGATGCTTGCTTTCACTATGGTGTAAAGGGGCATTGGTCGAGGAATTGCAAGAAGTACTTGGAAGATAAAAAGAAGAAAGGAGGTGTGACCTCCGCTCAAGGTATTAATGTTATTGAAATTAATCTTGCTACGCGTTCTAATAATGCATGGGTATTTGATACTGGTGCAATGATTCACACTTGCAAATCGTTGCAGGGGCTGAAAATAAATAGACACTTTGCGAGAGACGAAGTGGATTTGCGCGTCGGGAATGGAGCAAAGGTTGCTGCATTGGCCGTCGGCACTTATCCATTGTCGTTGCCTTCTAGATTAGTGCTAGAACTCAATAATTGTTATTTTGTTCCTGCATTGAATAAGAACATTATTTCCTCCTCATGTTTAGAGGATGATGGTTATGAATTCATAATAAAGAACAAGTGTTGTTCCATTTTTATGAATGGCATGTACTATGGGAGATGTCCTATTGTGAATGGGCTTTACGTTCTTGATCTGGAAGATGCAGAAATTAATAGCATTAGTACTAAGAGAACTCGTGTAGATAACTCAAATCCTACTTACTTGTGGCATTATCGTTTAGGCCATATAGGAGAGAAACGCATAGAGAGGCTCCATAAAGATGGTCTTCTCGATTCTTTTGATTTTGAATCGATTGAGACATGCAAGTCATGCCTACTTGGAAAAATGACTAAGACTCCCTTTGTTGGACAAAGCGAGAGAGAAAGCGAGTTATTAGACCTAATACATATTGATGTATGTGGTCTAATGAACTCAGTCGCAAGAGGTGGTTTTCAGTACTTTATTACCTTTAGTGATGACTTGAGTAGATATGGCTATATCTATTTGATGAGGAATAAGGCAGAATCTTTTGAAAGGTTCAAAGAATTCCAAAATGAAGTACAGAATCATACCGGCAAGACAATTAAATTCCTACGATCGGATCATGGTGGAGAATATTTGAGCCATGAGTTTAGCGATCATTTAAAGAGTTGCGGAATTGTTCCACAACTGACTCCTCTAGGAACACCGCAATGGAACGGTGTGTCCGAGCGGAGGAACCGAACCTTGTTGGACATGGTGAGGTCTATGATGAGTCAGGCTGATCTTCCATTGTATTTTTGGGGCTATGCACTAGAGACTGCTGCGTTTACACTAAACCGTGTACTATCTAAGGCCCTGTTTGGTTGAGCTTTTGGCTTTGGCTTTTGGCCCCAAAAGCCAAAAGCCCAACCAAAGGGGCTGCTTTTGGAGGGTGCTTTTTCAGAAGCAGCTGCTTTTCCGTAGTTCATTTTTGAAAGCTGGGTTGACCCTGTTTTTGGCTTTTGGCTTTCTGCTTTTTGAAATTGGTGGAATAAAAAGCTCTTCCATAGTTGTTTCAAGAGAGATAAAGATAAAATATATATTTTATACTTGTTTAACCAAACAGCTTTCAGCTTTTCTACAGCTCACAGCCCACAGCAGCTTTTCCACAGCTCACAGCCCACAGCAGCTTTTTCCCACAGCCACAGCTCAACCAAACAGGGCCTAAATCTGTGGAGAAGACGCCATATGAGATATGAACTGGGAAGCGTCCTAGTTTGTCGTTCTTGAATATTTGGGGCTGCGAAGCCTATGTGAAGCGTTTGACACCCACTAAACTCGAGCCCAGATCTGATAAATGTGTCTTTGTGGGGTATCCTAGGGAAACCAAAGGATACTATTTTTATAATCGTCAAGAGAACAAAGTGTTTGTTGCTCGAAACGCTGTCTTTCTTGAGAAAGAGTTTCTCTCGAAAGAAATTAGTGGGAGCACAGTGCAACTTGAAGAAGTTCAAGAAACACAAGAAAATGTTTCTGTTCCCATTGATGAGGTGCAACATGATGAATCAGTGATGGTCGCTGACCAACATGATAAACCTCAACCACAAAGATCAATACGGGCACATCGCGCACCTGATAAGTACACGCTACTGATTACAGGGCAGAAGGACATCCTATTGTTGGACAATGAGGAGCCTAAAACATACACAGAAGCATTGATGGGACCGGAGTCTGAGAGATGGCTTGATGCCATGCGATCCGAGATGGAGTCAATGAGAGAGAATCAGGTTTGGAACCTGGTTGATCCACCCGATGGCGTGAGAGCCATTGAGTGTAAATGAATTTTCAAGAAAAAGATAGACGCTGATGGAAAGGTTCACATCTATGAGGCATGACTGGTAGCCAAAGGTTTTCATCAAATTAAAGGTGTTGACTATGACGAGACATTTTCGCCCGTTGTAATGCTAAAGTCTATTCGGATCCTTCTAGCAATTGCTGCATATTATGACTATGAGATTTGGCAAATGGACATCAAAACAGCTTTCCTTAATGGAAACCTAAGTGAGGATGTGTACATGACACGGCCTGAAGGTTTTGTCGACCAGCAAAATGCTAGGAAAGTGTGTAGACTTAAGAAGTCCATATACGGGCTAAAGCAAGCATCCCGGAGCTGGAATCTTTGTTTTGACAAGGTAGTCAAATCGTTTGGCTTCTCACAAAATAAAGAAGAGGCATGTGTTTACAAGAAGGCAAGTGGGAGCGCACTCGTATTTCTAATCTTGTATGTGGATGACATACTTTTGATTGGGAATGATATTCCGCTTATGGAGGATGTCAAGGCCTCATTGAGAAAGAGTTTCTCTATGAAGGACCTTGGAGAAGCAGCCTACATACTAGGCATAAAGATCTATAGAGATAGGTCTAAACGCTTAATTGGATTAAGCTAGAGCATGTACCTCGACAAGGTGTTGAATAGGTTCAACATGAATGATTCCAAGAAAGGATTCATACCTATGTCACATGGTGTAACCTTGAGCAAGACTCAGTGTGCGTCGTCGCCTGATGAGCAAGAAAGGATGAGTCGGGTGCAATATGCTTTGGCTATTGGCTCGATCATGTATGCCATGTTGTGCACACGCCCAGCCATTTCGTATGCTCTAAGTGTTACGAGCAGGTACCAATCCAACCCGGGTGATGGTCACTGGGTTGCAGTAAAAAATATCCTAAAGTACTTCCGAAGAACTAAGGATATGTTCCTAATTTATGGAGGTTCGAAGGAGCTCGTTGTAAAGGGTTACACCGATGCTAGCTTCCAAACTGACTAGGATGATAGCAAATCTCAATTGGGATATGTCTTCTGCCTCAATGGTGGAGTAGTGAGCTGGAAAAGTTCCAAGCAAGAGACAGTTGCAAATTCGACAATAGAAGCCAAGTATATTGCAGCTTCGGAAGCTGCAAAGGAAGCTATATGGATCAGAAAATTTATTTCTGAGTTGGGCATGGTCCCTAGTTGCTCCAGTCCGATAGACCTCTATTGTGACAATAGCGGTGCTATCGCACAGGCAAAGGAGCCTAGGTCGCACCAGAAGTCCAAACACATACTACAGCGATATCACCTGATTCGAGAAATCATCGATCGAGGAGATGTGAAGATATGCAAGGTGCACACCGACCTGAACATTGCAGATCCGTTGACTAAGCCACCCGACAAGCAAAGCATGAGGTGCATACGAAGTCAATGGGCATGAGATGCTGGCATAACTGACTGGCACTAGTGGGAGGCTTATGATGATGTATTCCATAAAGGTAGTAATAAGATGATGACATCATGTCAACGTTTGTAATCTGCTTTTTTAGTGATATGTTCCATGACTTTGCCATTATATGTGATTAGTGAATACGTGATTCGTTAGTGAAACTCCATGATACAACATTGACATTGTACTAAAAATGGTCCCCAGCTTCCATCCATCATGCGGGACTGTGACGTAGAGATAAGCTGGTACATGTGTTGGGTGGATGATCTTGTTTCATAGGTCATGGCAATATGGGATATTGCGTCAACAATGTAGGCATGTGTTAGGAACACGGTGCCGGATAGACCCATAACGAGACACCGCGAATACGCTGTTATCGGTGAATCTCGTAACGACACGCATATTATGCTCTTAGACCTGAGATCGGTACAGAGTCCTGGATTGTGGAGCATCACATTTTGGGGTTGCTAAACGCTATTCCGTAACTGGGTAGTTATAAAAGCAGCTTTTGGATGTGGTTGAAGCAAGTCGTAGGGTGTACCGAGTCAAGAAGGAATTTGCCCCTCCCGTTTCAGGGAGAGACTCCTCTAGGCCCTCTCGATGTGATGAACTGAAAGCGCATGGCCATGCCTCGACTAAAGGTTAGTCGATCAGAAAAGTTCTTCACTGAGCGAGAAATGGCTAAGAATAAGGGTAGCACTTCATTTGCCTTACACTTGGCTAGGTGTCGTGTGGCAGAAGGATATAATATTGGCAAGTGTTATAGGTTATGCAAGATATGATCTTCGTGAACCTTCGGGAGTCAGTACGCCTTGCTAGAGGCCAATGCTAACTATTGATCGGAAATGGTTTCCGAGTCATGTCTGTAGGTTGCATGAACCTACGGGTCACACACTTAAGGGATTGGAACACATGGATACTTGCATAATTAACTCTTGTGCAAGTGGGAGACTGCTGGTAATGCCCAAGAGGGGCCTGGCCCAATTAGCGCTGGCCCAAATTAGCAAGTCTATAAATGCTTATCAGCTCTTAACCCTAGGTGATTATCGCTGCCGCAGGGCTCCAGCCGCCGGCAAGGTTCCTGCTGCCGCACGTCCTGCTGCGTCAGGGCTCCTGCCAGTGCAGCTGCCGGCCAAGGTTCCTGCCGCCGCCGCCGCACCTGCAGTCTTCCCCCGATCAAAGGTTGATCGTGAGGATCTTCGAGTATGTGCCGTGGAGTGCTAGCACGCTCCGGTTTGTCGTCCCATCCCATACATGTGGACTGCCGTTGAGGTGTCGCTAGGTTGTGCACTTCGTTAGATCGTACGACTACTTTCTCAACGTTGATTGGATCGACTACTCACGCTTCATCAAGACTTTCGCTACGACGCGCGACGAGTGAAGGTATAATTTATGATCATCTACTTGTAAGTGATTCTGTTTACACGGTTAATTCTTTGTGTGCCAGTGAGTAGCATACCGTGTTTTCCAACGAGGCATTCACAGACAAGCGGAGCAGACAACCTGCGCCAAAGCTATTTTGTACTAAAAGGCTCCAACTTCTCCCAGAAGCCCCGTCCAGGATAGACTCCGCGGCTTCAACTGAGCTTTCGATGGCCCCGTTTGCGTGTGCCTGCCACAAGCCGGCTTCAGTAGTTTACTCTTGCCACTGGGTTTCAGGGAGAGGTAGGTTAACACGCCGATCCAGCTGCACACGACACGATGTGTGATCTGTGCAGGCCACTGGGGTCGAGACAAATGTTTAGGTGATCGAGATTAATTAGTACTATTTGAACGGAATAGTGAAAGTACCGTATTCAGTGGCTACTGGCTAGCTACCCTTTGATGGCAGGGAGGGTCGTTATCTAGCTTCCATGCTCTCAAATGGGATGATATTTAAGGGCACCCGGAAAAATAACATACTCCCTTCGTCCCGAAATAAAAGTCGTTCTCACTTCCCGAGAAGTCAGCTTTTTTAACTTTAAACAATTATATATAAAAGAATATTAATATTTATAATACATAATTAGTATTATTGGATAAATCGTTCAATATACTTTCATAATAAATTTATTTGAAAATATAAATGTTGCACGTATTTTCTATAAATCTAGTTAAAGTTGAGAAAGATATCCCATAATGTCCTTCTTTTGGGGACAGAGGGAGTAGACAGTATTATAGATCACCTGTCTAACAATCTATATTTGGTGTAGCAGCTACTATAGAGTATGCACAACAAAACCCAAGATCTTTTTGTCTATAGTTGAGCATTGCAAGCATGACGAACTCGTCAGGATTAATAATACACAAACAATTAATGAGAAATGAGAAAGGCCAACAAAAGAAAGGTGATATCCAAATTAATCAAGGTGCAAAGAAAGGAGAGGAAATTAAAGACCAAATCCAAGTGCACTGTTGGTTTGAGTTGGCGGCGGGCCACCACGGCGGAGCTAAGCCGGTAGGGGGAGTGTGGCCGCCACACGCCTCATGCCCTTGTCGTCAACCTTTTTTCATGACCAAAATGGTGAGGTGAGGTCAGATGGGATGATATGACAGGAGCTTTAGTTAAAAGAGCTAGAGACCAAAACAAGAGCAGACAAGCGAGGCTGACCTGGAACAAGATTGCATCGAGATGTTCAAATCGTCTTTTTATTCCTTTCTAGCACGAACGTTGACGCCAACTAGCCGCTGTCTCCACGCAGATTATATTCCAGCAATCTGGTGATCATATCGATTGGACGACTGGTGATCTGGGACTTTGATTTGGGTGAGAATTTTTTACTTTTTGCCAAACACAGCGACGATTTAAGGTGCAAGCATGGCCTCCGGATTGCTTCAACTAGCTCATTTCCATTTGCTTTTGTTTCTCGGTTTCTCATTTGTGGTACCAGTAAGAGGAATGATTGTTGCTTTTTTTTCGCGAGCTACGAAGGAAAGATTGTTACTTTTTTTACGTTCTGCCATGCATATCGCAGTGACATTTCCAGACGTGCTTCAGGGATTACATCCTCCACATGAATATATATACTCTCTTTTCTTTATTACATATAAATATGCAATCCATTTCTGCTCCTCCTAAGCTACCACGTAAGCAGGGGCCCGATGACACTCGACTTTTCTGTATATATATTCATCCTGCCGCGCCAGCCGCCAGCCATGATTCATGGTGTCCGTGGAGTGGTTGGCTAGGGCCCGGTTAGTACATAGGAGTCGTAGATAGATTCAGTAGTCTAGGTAAGAACGAGTGTGTCAGCCACGCGACCGTTGCATTAAGAATATTAGTAGGGCCTTATTAGGTTTGAGGAGTGCCACCACGACTTGTCATGTCGTTGTTGTATCGTAAGGTATGTTTGTTACCGATTAAAATCAGATCCACGGCTGCTCCACAACGAAAATTGAAGAAAAAAAATCCGTTAAACGCCTCTTGAGAATCGACGATTCTTTTCACAGCAGGAGACACAGCCACCGTGAAAATGAATTATCGCTTGTGTTTCTCTGCCACGGGTGGGAGGCCACGGTCGTGGTACCGCACCGCGCGGCCACCACAACGCGGTCCCAAACATGCTCATAGTATTAGTTAGGATGCATCTCATCTTTGATAAAGTGTCCATCTAGTATGTATATCCTATACTAGCCTATAAGATCGTTGTAGAAATCAATATTTTTTAGACAAAACCGTTAAAATTTCTATTAATATATATAGAAGAAGAATATACAAGATTGCAATCCTATCTTGCTATCAGTAAATAGCTAGATGATCCACGTTAGTTCTCACAAGACACGATACAAAAGAAAAGGATAAATTATGGACATTGTCACATAAAACAGAAAACATGGCTGTAATTTCCCTACTACAGGATAGACTTGTTGTCCCGGGCGGTAACGGCATTTAGTCCCGGTTACCACGCCGGGACAACGATCCCGGGATTAAAGGTGGAACCTTCAGTCCCGGGTCATCGAGCCGGGACTAAAGAGGGATCTTTAGTCCCGGTTCATGTTACCAACCGAGACTAAAGGCCCTCCAACCGAGCAAACGTGGCTGCACCCTTTAGTCCCAGTTGGTAACCCCAACCGGGACTAAAGGTTCCTTTTTTTCTTTTTTTTTGTTTAATTTGTTTTCAGTTCAGTTACACATATTTGTTTAATATATAATATGTTTTTATGTACGTATTCTACGCTGCTAATATAAATACACGCATGCATATAATTATATCTAATTCTCATCTCGAGCATTATTATATTCGAATAAAGTATGAAACTATATATATTATAGATATATATGTATATATACAACACTTTCATAATCTTGTTCTCGAAAATAACGATATCAATAAACATTTAATTTACATCATTTATTCCTTAGGATCAAAGTAGAACTCGCCGTTGGGATTTAGCACTTTTTCTAGAAGAAATCCTGCTATTGACTCTTGAACTGCTTTCAGATGGTCTTTTTGCATGACCCTTTGTTTCAACCATTCAGTCTTGCATTTGAAATAAAAGAAAAAGTATTAATACATATATATATATATATATTCATTTAAAAATAAATAAAAAATTGATATATACCTCTAAGGACATCTTTAGGAGTTCTTCTTATGTGTGCACTGGTAAATTCACAAACGTAGTATCTATACAAGTTATTACCCGGTTTCTACCGCAAACACCACTGTACGAGAAGAAGATTATTCTCATCATCTCACACGTAAATTGAAGTACGATATAGTAATTAAACACGTGGGGAAGTATATATAGTACAACTTACTGGTATTTCAACTACATTAAGTGGTGCCTTGCAATCCTTGTGGTGTTGCCGAATAAACTCTTTCCAAACCCTGTGCGACCAATAATGTGCGATCGTTAATAAATTATGGCAAAGTCTATTCAATAATAGTTGTGCGCGAGAGATCAAAATTACCTCTGGATAATGTCTATCATATCTTGGTATAGTGCCCGCTCTTTTCTCAATGAGTCCAAGATTACTAACCGACTTGAGTTTAACTCAATGACAATGAGTATCCAGTGAAACCTGCATTGGTTTATATACACACGTACATGCATATAAGTTATATTGATATTACATAAAATGTGTAGACTACATTATTATTAACACTTACTCAAAGTTGTACGGGAAAAGTATTGTTGTCTTGTCGTGCTGCTTCACGAAGAACCTCATGATATTTGTCTGTGCTTCAGATACCCAGTGCTCCTTGACAATAATATCGGTTTTGAATACGATATAAGGATCAATGAAGCCAACACTGGTGTCTTGTATTCTTTGGAGCTCTGACATCTAGAATCTGTATATAAATATAAGTTACATGTGAGGATAATTATATACACGTACGCATGGAAGTGAGTTTATTAAATAAAAGTAAGAATCACTTATAAACAAAAGGAGCTAATGATTGATTTGTCCAGAGCGTCCAAGTGGTATAGTTGATGCAATTCTTCGAAACTAATATGTAAGATGTCATCGCCACGGAAGTAATGATGGTCTCTAAATCTGACAAAGATCCACTGTTCACCCCTGCCACACGCCTGCATGTACCACTTGTTGAGAAAGTACATTTGTGTACCTAATTCATTCAGAGCCGCAGGATTGTACAGACTTTTGCCAAATTTATAAGTCTTCCAGGTATCAACTTCCAGGTTCTGGATTGGAGCTTTGCCCGTCAATTGATCCAAGGTTAAACCAGTTAGTTCAAAAAAAACATTAAGGTCTTGAACCGACACTTCTCTAGAGTTGTCTGGTCAATAGACTTCTATGTTGGAACCATATTCATTAGCAACAATAAGATTTTGCATTGGTTGCTTCTGTTGTCCGAGCTATGGGACATCCTTCCCTGATGCTCTTTTCCTTTTCTTATGTGCATCATGTGACTTCACGAGGGAGCGGTCATAGTCTGATAGTGGCGGAGGCTTATGAACTTCAAGCATCTTTTTCTTGTGAGCTTCGACCTTCTGCCTCAGTTGATCTCGTGGTATGTAAAAGTACGGCTTCTCCTTAAGCTTCGCTTGTCTCTGCTTTTGGATATCTATAAAAAATCTTTCACTTTTTTGTCTTCTTCAGCTGCTATTTGCTCATCAGTCTTTTCAGGAAGTATTTTTTGAGAAATAACTCTTTTTTTGGGGGTCTTCTTTGCCGCCGGGACCTTAGACGTCTTTGTAGTGCGTCGCTATGGAGGGGGTGGGGGCGGTGTTGGAGACCAGCGTGGAGGCGATGAGGCCGGTGTTGGAGTCCGGCGTGGAGGCGTTGGAGATCATTGTGGAGGCGGTGGGGCTGGTGTAGGAGTTGGAGATCGTTGTGGTGGCGATGGGGCCAGTGTAGGAGTTGGAGATCACCGTGGGGATGAAGTCATCTCGCCCCCCACGACGCTGTGATGAGATGGGGAATGAATGATTGGGCTAGGCTGGGGGGGGGGGAGACCCTGCTACAAAAACAAGTTGTGGGTCAATTATATTTGAAGCCAATATAAAATTAATGGAAAATAATATTTCATTCACTTTCATTCGTACCTAGGGTGAGGTAGGGGAAGCAGTGGCGCCCTAGGAATGATGATGAAGCGTTTGCGCCATTGAATAAATGTCTTCTCTGCTTCTCCTAGTGTCTTCTCCCCATCACCGCCTTCAATGTCAAGAGGAACATTGTTGTAACCTTTGAGCACTCTATCGACCAAGACGCTAGCATATCCAGGTTGAATAACTGACCCATGGATTCTTGGTGTCTTCGTTCGGTCTATTGGAGATACAACCCCGATAGCCACCATGATTGATGCATTATTACCATCTGGAATGTGCAGCTCACATGTTGTTAGAGGCTCGGTAATGTCATCAACAGGGAAGCGCAACCCAGCGTCACCTTGAATAACTAGTAGCTCCGTGGAAGCACAACTGCTTTTCATCTGACCAATGGGGCTAATGGTGACTCCCGGCATTGATTGCGATTGCATTTAACTCATTGCTAGCTGCACTTGCCTCTTGATCTCCTCCTGCATTCTTGCCTCAAGAGATTTTTCTCGTTCATGTGATTCAAGCAATGCTTGTCATGACTAATTAACAAATTGCTCCAATACACGGATTCGGTCTGCCTCCTCATCCTTCTTTCTCTAGCAGCTTCTGTAGGTATCCTTGTCTGCTGGGAATGCTTGTAGCCACGGAACCGCCCCATAGCCTCTTGTTCGACCACCATGTTCGAGATTCTCTAGGGCATATGTCAATTCATCCTTTTCTCTGTTGGGCTTGAAAACACCACTATCAGCTTCTTCCCTAGCATGAGCTAGTCTCTGTGTTGCTCTCTCAATTTTTTGGCCAAAAATTAGCTTGCCAGTGTCTGGGTCTAGGCTTCCCCCATGAGCGTAGAACCAATTCTTCGCGCGTTGAGGCCAGTTCTTCTCTATTGTTTCAGGTATGATTCCCTTGGCAGTAATCTTTGCTTCTAGGTTCTGCCACTTGGGAATAGCACTCCTATAACCACCTGATCCCATGCGATGATAGTATTGCTTATGTCGGGCATTCTACTGATTCCTCATCACACGTTCTCCACTCTCTTGAGATGTCTTGTATTGTACGAAGTCATCCCAATGGGACTCCAACTTGACAAACACCTTAGCATTGAAATCCGGCGTTTTATTCTTCAAGATAAACTTTTTATACAATGTCTTCTTCCAACTCTGGAACAATGTTGCCATCTTCTTCATTGTCCAATCCCTCACTAGCTCCTTCAAAGCATCATCTGCTTGTAATGTGAAATGCTGAGTGATATCTCTCCAAGCTAGGTTCTTGTCACGATCAGATACAAAACTAACATTAGGAGCGGATATCTTCTGCTTCTATTCACGAGCACTAACTGGGATCCTATCCCTTACAATGAACCCACATTGATTGACATATGTCTGAGCATGTGGTCCCAATGGTTTGCCGGTGTCGGTGTCGAATTCTGATATTATGAAACGACCCTCTAATGGTTTTTTAGCCCTCGGACTTTCCTACTCTTGTCGGTGGTTGATGTAGATCCAGAGACTGGCTACATGAGTAGAAACACAACGATTAACAACAAATATACGTACGCATGCATCTATAAAGAGATGATAGATAATCGAATATACCTCGCTAGTATTTTCTTGCGCGATAATTTGTTGATCTTCAACCACTAGGATATTCAGGATATCCTCATAATCAGCAAAGTACTAACTCATGTTATCTACATCCGTATTGGTGTTGGCGTTGATAATATCCGCCATTATGTCATCATTCAAGTTATCATCCAGAGCAGCCATTTGTATCTTCAGGACATAGATAGAATTACTATAGCACATAACATAAACATGGAATAAGTGCTTTGGAATCGAATCAAAAACACTTTCGATCCAAAAACATGGAAATAAGTACATGTATATATACACATAGAATGATACAATTTTCTCTCTCTCTCTCAACACGTAGAATAAGTGCATATGTATATATATCTCTAGATATGCATGTGATAACACATAGAATGTCTCTCTAGATACAATTTTCTCTCTCTCTCAACATATGGAAATAATTAAGTACATGTATATATACACATAGGAATAATTAAGTACATATATATATATATATACATATAGAATCTCTAGATAGAATTAATTACTAAATCTAATTAAACCTAACATGTATACATAGATAGAATTACTAAATCAAAATTAAATCTAACACATATAGAGAGAGATAGAATAATAATTACTAAATATATCAAAAACTATAATAAAAACTATCTAAATAAAGTACTAATTAAATTTTAATACATTTAAATCTAATTAATATATATCAAAAACTATCTAAAAAACTAAGAATAAACTACTAATTAAATTTTAATACATTTTAATCTAACATATATATCAAACACTACCTAAAAACTATCTAAAAAAACTATGTAAAAAACTATCTAAAAAATATGGCTGAGCTATAGCTAGCAGGCTAGGGGCGTGCGGATGGCCATGGCGGGCTTGCTGGCTGGCCACGGGGCCGAGCTGAGCTGCGCGAGGACGACGTACGGTGGAGACGATCTCGACGGCCGCCGGGCGGGGCTCGACGACGAGGCCGGGCGGGGGTAGACGACGACGGCGGCGCGACAGAGCTCGACACGGCCGGGCGCGGCAGAGACGAGATCGATGTTGTAGATCGAAAAGTAGAAGATGAATAGAGGAACCGTTCGATATATATAGGCCAGGACCCTTTAGTCCCGGCTGTTAACTCCAACCGGAACTAAAGATCCTTTAGTTCCGGCTGGTAAGCAGAACCGGGACTAAAGGTCCAACCCTTTAGTCCCGGCTCGGCTTACCAGCCGGGACTAAAGGATCTTTAGTCCTGGTTGGTGTTACCAGCCGGGACTAAAGGTATTTTTGGACGGGCAATTCTGCCCACCCCTTAGTCTCGGTTCTTGGCCTGGGCCGGGACTGAAGGCCTGAAAATTTTGGCAGCCCGCCAAAGTAATTGGAAAGGCATGGGATTTTGATTTCGTTCTCCTTGTTTAATACTAATTAATTCTATAGCAACTTCAATACTTTGCAATATTTATTTTAAAAAATACTATTGATTAAATAATTATTTATTGTAAATAGGAAAATTTTGTAACCTAAAGTTTTTAATTTCTTTTATGAATATAGAATATAAATGTTACTAATACTAAATATTTTGTTAATGCAAAAATATATTTGTAACTTAAAATTAATAAAACTAATATTATTCGATAGGAAATTTATTATCACATTATTGTAACATCAATGTTTCAATTTTTTCTCGGTTTTTTGACCAAAATGACAGAAAATTTTTGTTGAACCTATAAAAATAAAGAAAATATAGTATTTTTGTTCTACAACTTTTTCAAATGAAAAAATGGCCTATATAAGGATTGTAGATCTTGATGAGGTGAACAAACTTGGTATTCAAAACTTTTCAATTTAAGACAATCTAGGGTTCTAAAAACTAGTTTGTAAGCATCGAAATTTAAAAATCACAAATTTGAACCGTCCAAACTATCTCAAATGGAAAGTTGACCAGAACAATAATTGTAGATCTTGATGATTTTAACAAACTTGGTATTCAAAATGTTTCAATTTAAAGTCATTTAGAGTCCATAATACTAGAGTCAAAGTGTTGTTTTTTCATTTGACCAAATTTGACTTGGTCAAACTTGCTCAAATGAGACACTAAATGACCTCAGATGAAAAATCTCTGAATACCAAGTTTGATCATCTTAGCAAGATCTACAATTGTTACATAGCTCATTTTTCCATTTGAGAAAGTTTTATCAAACACTAGTCATAAATTCTTGAGTCTCATATAGACTTTTTAAAACTATGTCATACTTGTGAAATTTGAACTATATTTTATTCAAACTTTCTCAAATGAAAAATAGCCTATATAAGGATTGTAGATCTTGATGAGCTGAACAAACTTGGTATTCAAAACTTTTCAATTTGAGACAATCTAGGGTTCCGAAAACTAGTTTGTAGGCGTAGAAATTTAAAAATCACAAATTTGAACTATCCAAACTATCTCAAATGGAAAGTTGACCAAAACAACAATTGTAGATCTTGATGATTTTAACAAACTTGGTATTCAAAACTTTTCAATTTTAAGTCATTTAGAGTTCATAATACTAGAGTCAAAGTGTTGTTTTTTCATTTGACCAAATTTGACTTGGTCAAACTTACTCAAATGAGACACTAAATGACCTCAGATAAAAAAACTCTGAATACCAAGTTTGATCATCTCAGCAAGATCTACAATTGTTATGTAGCTCATTTTCCCATTTGAGAAAGTTTTATCAAACACTAGTCATAAATTATTGAATCTCATATAGACTTTATAAAACTATGTGACAACAGTGCATCGTTATATCATGTGGGCACAACAGTGAATTTCTTCTTGATGTATGACCCTTGGTTATGATCTTGTCATAACCATGGAGTGTCTTCATCATTTAACATGATGCTTGGATCTTTCTTCACTATGAAGGGTGGAATTCGGACATTTCTTTCATAATCTTCTGACTTGTCTTCAATTCTCACTATATTTATTTTTTCAGAAAGAACTATGTGGCGCTTTGGCTCATTGATCATTGAGTTGATGTCTTTGTTTTTTCCTCTCTTTGATTTTGTAGACATGTCTTTCACATAGAACATCTAACTCACATCGACAGCAAGGACGAATGGTTCGTCTTTGTACCCAATATTATTGAGGTCCACTGATGTCATTCCATACTCTTTGTCGACTATTACCCCTCATCCGATCAGCTTCACCCATTAGCACCGGAACAAAGGGACTTTAAAATTAGGTGCATAGTCTAGTTCCCATATATCTTTTATGCGGCCATAATATGTTTGTATATTCCCATTTGGATCTGTGCCATCTATGTGAACACCACTATTTTGATTGCTGCTCCTTTTATCTTGGGCAACTATGTAAAATGTATTCCCATTTATCTTGTACCCATGGTACATGAGGATATGCCACGATGGTTGCCTAGCCAACAAATATAGTTGCTCATCAATATTGTCATCGCCTTGATATTCTTTTCGCAACCAACCACTGAAACTTTCCATGTGCTGACGCCTAATCCAAGCTTCAATCTTCCCTAGAAACTTAGATCATAAGAACTCCTTATGTATCTCGATGTACGGATGAACCAATGACGAGTTCTGAAGAACTATGTAGTGTGCTTTATTGAAATAATCATCTTCCAAGCCAATATATGTTTTCTTCCCTAAAGTTCCTTTACCACTGAGTCTCCCCTCGTGTCGCGATTCGGGAACGCCAATCGGGGCAAGGTCAGGAATAAAGTCAACACAAAACTCAATGACCTCCTCTGTTCCATAGCCCTGGGCGATGCTTCCTTCAGGCTTAGGACAGACTTTCACATATTTCTTTAAGACTCCCATAAACCTCTCGAAGGGGAACATGTTATGTAAGAACATAGGTCCAAGAATACTAATCTCCTTCACCAAATGAACTAGGAGGTGTGTCATGATATTAAAGAAGGATGGAGGAAACACCAACTCAAAGCTGACAAGACATTGAACCACATCATTCTGTAGAGTAGCTAGTTCCACTAGATTGATTGCCTTCTGAGAAATTGGATTGAGGAATGCACATAGCTTCATGGTGGCTAGACGTACATGTGGAGGTAGAATTCCTCTTAAAGCAACTGGAAGCAATTGCGTCATAAGCACATGGCAGTCATGGGACTTTAAGTTTAGGAATTTCTTCTCTGACACATTTATTATACCCTTTATATTGGAGGAGAATCCCGATGGGACCTTAATGCTGCTTAGACATTCGAACATGCTCTCCCTCTCTTCTTTGCTAAGTGTGTAGCTAGCAGGACTTAAGTAATGACGTCCATCATCTATCTTCTCTGGATGAAGGTTGTCTCGTTCTTTCATGCCCTACAAGTCCTAGCGTGCTTCAAGTGAATCCTTTGGCTTCCCGTACACACCCATGAATCCTAATAGGTTCACACAAATATTCTTTGTCAGGTGCATCATGTCGATTGTGTTGTGGACCTCTAGGACTTGCCAATAGGGTAGCTCCCAAAAGATGGACTTCTTCTTCCACATGGATGCGTGTCCCTTAGCATCTTTGGGAACAGATTCACTGCCTTGTCCCTTTCCAAATACTACTTTCACATCCTTGACCATTGCGAGTACATCTTCCCTGGTTCGGTTATGAGGCTTCTTCCGGTGGTCTGGCTTACCTTTAAAATGCTTACCTTTCTTTCTTACTTGGTGATTCAAAGGAAGGAATCAACGATGGCCAAGGTACACGACCTTTTGACATCTTTTCAAATATATACTGTCAAGGTCATCAAAATAATGTGTGCATGCATTATATCCTTTGTTTGTCTGACCTGAAAGATTACTTAAAGCAGGCTAATCATTGATTGTTACGAACAACATTGCTCGTAGGTCAAAGTGTTCTTGTTTGTACTCATCCCAGACACGTACACCTGGTTTATTCCATAAAACTAGAAATTCTTCAACTAATGGCTTCAGATAGACATCATTGTCGTTGCCAGGTTGCCTCGGACCTTGGATGAGGATCGGCATCATAGTGAACTTTCGCTTCATGCATAACCATGGAGGAAGGTTGTAAATACATAGAGTAACTGGCCAAGTGCTATGACTAGTGCTCTACTCCCCAAAAGGATTCATACCATCTGTACTTAAGGCGAACCTTAAGTTTCTAGCCTCATTTGCAACTCTGGAAATTCCCTGTCTATTGCTCTCCACTGGGACCATCAGCTGGGTGTCTCAGCATATTGTCTACCTTATGGTCTTCTTTATGCCACCGCAACAACTTTGCATGGTTTTTATTTCTAAACAAACGTTTTAAGCGTGGTATTATAGGAGCATACCACATAACCTTGGTAGAGATTTTCTTTCTAGGACGTTGTTCACCCTCGACGTCACCAGGATCATCACGCCTGATCTTATACCGTGTTGCTTTACATACCAGGCATTCATCCAAATTCTCGTATTCATTGTCATGGTAGAGGATGCAATCATTAGGACATGCATGTATCTTCTAGATTTTAATCCCAAAGGGTAGACAACCTTTTTTGCTTCGTACGTAGTGGTGGGCAATTCATTTGGCTTTGGAAGCATCTTCTTTATGAGGTTCAATAAATTCCCAAATGCCTTGTCGGATACACCATTCTTTGCCTTCCACTGTAGCAATTCCAGTGTTGTACCCAACTTTTTTTGCCTCTCTTTGGCCGTCGGGTATAGCAACTTCCTATAATCCTCAAGCATGCGCTCGAACTTAACTTTCTCTTTTTCACTTTCGCATTCTTGTTGTGCATCACAAATGCCATCGCCAAGAGCATCACTGAGATCATATTCTGCCGCTACCTCTTCTTCATCTCCCCCCATTGTAGTATCATCAAAGACACCATACTGAGCAATAATATCATCAATGTCTAAATCTTCTCCTTCACCTTCTTCCATCATGGCCCCGCTTTCTCTAGCGTAGTCCAACATATATAGTTTGACATGAAACCTGACTTAAGCAAATGTGAATGAAGACTCATTGAGCTTGAATATTCCTTTAAATTCTTACATATGGCACATGGACAGCACATGAAACCATCCCGCTTATTTGCCTCGGCCACACCTAAGAAATAGTGCATGCCCTCAATAAAGTCTTGGGAGCGGTGATCGGCATTGTACATCCAATGTCGTGACATAATCTGCATTACATGACAAATTATGAAAACCTTGAACATAATTAAGTATTTTATTACACAACATAGATGACACACACACGGTTGATTAATTAACTAAGCCTGGCTACAACGTAAGCAATCCCAACTATCACTAAACAAACTAAAACTACAATGTACTTCAGTAACATAATTATTTCGTGACCGTACGCAACTAAAACAGACAAATCATTCTTCTATTGAATATCAATAAGCTTCTCCTGCTGGCTCACTGCCTCATCATCAGCAGCCGCTACCTCAAGCGCACCCGAATTCTACACGTATGTAGCATAATCTTCCTCCCAGTACCAACTATCGCATCCATTGCCCTCCCACTGAAATTGAAGCCAAAAAATATTTAGTCAAAAATATTAAAAAAAAAAACAGGTCAATTAGCCATAATAATCAAATGCGTAAGAAACTCACATCGCGATCCGGGCACTTGTAGAAAACACGACCCTTGTTGGGTCCCTTTCTCTTGACTCGGTACTCCATCATAATTTTCTGCTTACACTTGCCGCAGATAATGAGAGGGAGTTCTGGCCTCAGTCGTTTCGCAACCGAACAAGAGGCCGAGGATCTAGTACCAGTTGTCATCTACTTTCTATACTTATTTTTGCAAACTAGTGTAAATTTCACATTTTCTAAAATAATATATTTAAACAAAACTAAAATTATTTATTTATCTAACTAAACCATGAAATATGTACTATCTATAATAGAAAAATACCAAACTATCAAGTGATTTTACTATTGTAAATCATCATGTGATTTTGAGCTAAAAATGACATAGAAATCACATAGCTCAAAAACATGTTTCAATAAATAACCATCCGTACTAGTTGACCTTGCTTACGTGATCATCTCGGTAAGCATTTTTCCACCGGACGGCACCGTACTTGGCCAAGGAAGAGCTCCGATTCTACGAGGAAGGGAACACAGTCTTCCACGACCGTTGCCACTCTCCCTCGTAGAATCAAAGCTCCTCCTTGACGTCCGTTACCGCTTGGCAGAGAACATGCTCGCCGAGATGAACACAGTTCGCAAGTTCAACTAGTACGGATTTTCTATAATTTTCTAACTATTTTCTTAGTTTTTCATTTCATGGAAAATTTAATTCTAAAAAATAAAAGGCATGATTTCTAAGTATTTCATTTCATGGAAAAAATAATTCTAAGTGACCTGCTCGATATCAGCGAGCTCGCAGGCATTTAGGTTGCCGAGGATAGTAACATTTGTAGATGACATTTGTAGGTCTGAAGTTATCAAATATCCATCAAATTATAGCTCAAAAACATGTTTCAATAAATAACCATCTGTATTAGTTGACCTTGCTTACGTGATCATCTCGGCGAGCATTTCTCCACCGGACGGCACCGTACTTGGCCAAAGAAGAGCTCCGATTCTACGAGGAAGGGAATACGGTCTTCCACGACCGTTGCCGCTCTCCCTCTTATAATCAAAGCTCCTCCTTGACGTCCGTTACCGCTCGGCAGAGAACATGCTCGCCGAGCTGAACACGGTCCGTAAGTTCAACTAGTATGGATTTTCTACAATTTTTTAACTATTTTCTAAGTTTTTCATTTCATGGAAAAATTAATTCTAAGATCACGTAAGCCGCTGGGGACGAGGATGGCGCGTGCTCCAGCGAGGATGAGCGAGGCGTGATTTTGATGAACTAATTTAACTTTTGTTTATCCAAACATATATGCAAATCATCATATGATTTTGAGCTAAAAATGACATATAAAATCATAATAAAGTCCATCATATAAAGTTACACATGCATCTACATCGCAAAATGAGATAAGCTACTAATAAAACATAAGAGGATTAAGTTTGTTACCTCCAAAATCGAAGAGCAACACCAATGGAGGGGGAGAGAGCAAGAACAACAGCAAGCTGAAGAACAGAGGCAGTGAGTTTGAATGGAATGGCTCGGGCTCGAGGAGGAAGAAATGAGCTGGTCTATAGGTCAGGATAATTAGTCCCGGTTAAGGGGCCAAACCGGGACTAAAGATTAATCTTTATTCCCGGGGCATCACCCAAACCAGGACTAAAAGCTTTAGTCCCGGCAACCTTTAGTCCCGGTTGGTAATACCAGCTGGGACTAAAGATCCCTGCCCCGCGGACGACCGTTGGGCAGGAACCTTTAGTCCTGGTTGGTATTACCAACCGGGACTAAAGGATCCTTTAGTCCCGGGGGCAAAAAATGCCGAGGCTAATGCTAAATTGGGACATCATTCTAAAGTCTGTTCTCTAGTAGTGTTTAGTGGGGCTCTAAATCATGATCATCAATATAATAGACATAAGATTTTTTTACGAATCATAGTACAGAAGCAGACACTCATACATATACGTACACTTATCCCTATGAGGCCCAACGGCGCCACAACAACTGCGATCAGGAGCCCAAGGGAGGAAGGCGTCATGACGTCGGCACTGCCTAGGCCATCGATCTAGACCCCAGCAACAATAGCCTAACGGGGAACAGGAACGCCTCGGTCCCCGGTAGGCTACCCGCACGTCGAACATGCATTCCGGTGATCTTGGAACCGCGATGGCGATTGGTGGAGCTCAGCGATGCGATGGAGAGAGGGAGACAGAGTCTGTCTCCCCAGCGGCCGCTCGTCCCAATGGTCCTAGATCTCCATCGACAAGTGAGTACATAGATTAGTACGGCTAAGGTATGTTCTTTAGGTGGTTTGGATGGATGAACATGGGAACGAGGACGGGGACGACGAATGGAAATTCATCGATGACTGTGGTTGTCGGCCTTTATTCAATCCTATAGTGGACCTCTGCCCCATTGGTTCGAAGACTAAATTCTAGGCATTGGAGGACGATGATGACTCCGATGAGGAGGTTGCGTCCCAATCGCCATTGACGTCGGACATGGAACGCCATGCTGTTGTTCATGGTTTCACCAAGGACCAGTTATTTGAGCCGGAGCTAGCGCTGCGAGACTTGTCGGTTCATCGGCGAGTAGAACAACCTGTGTCTCCAACATCCTCGGATTTGAAAGTTAAATTTGTGCAAAATATCTTGAAGGCATTGATGGACGTTCATCGAATGTCGATGCACCTTGGTCCGGGAAGCTTCCGCGGCCTAGGCTATCGCCTGTGATGACTCTGAGGGCTTGTGAGGTGAAGGACATCCACAGCCACCGGCCAGTGTTGAAGGGTACTCTAGCGGAGGTTCTACGGTCGTCATCATCGGTGACGAGTGAGACGCTGGTCAGCTACGGCGATCGGCGATCTGAGTTTGAAATTCAATTTGCATGTGATCTGATTCCTACTCGAGACAAGCAATCATGCGCTAGATCTATTTCAGTCATAGGGACGGGTGAGCCTTCTAAGGCCCAACGTGAGCCTTGTGTTTTGAGCGGATGTGGTCGCAGAAGGGGTCACGTAGGGAAACTAGCATCGCGCTTCCGACTTGGCACCTATGACCTGGACGTGATCAACAAGCTAACCCTAGCCGCCACTCCCTCCTCAGTTCATCCTTCATACGTGCAAGTTGTGCGTGTAGGCATGGCGACACCAGGAGTAGGCGGCATAGTCAATGACGGTGGTGGCGCTGGAGGAAGGGGATACGGAACCGGTCACAGCGGAGGGCGCGTAGGCGGTGGTGGTGGTGCGCGTGGTGGCCGAAATGGTTATGGTGCCAGCTATGGGTACGGCTATAATCAGGAGGTCCTCGGTTCAACCCTAACCTTGGGGCTCATCCGCCGAACTATGGCCCTGGGTGGGATTATGAATGGGGACGAAGAGGATGCTTTGGCGGCAATGGTGATCGCGGTTGGAACGACGGGATCCGACAGGGGCACAACTACCAGCGCCACGCCCCACATCAGAATCAGCAGCGACCACCGCCACATGGTCCACAGCACCAGGGGCCTCACCACCTGCCGAACCAACAGCAATAGCCACAGCATCTTCAGCCTCAGGTGTCACTGCAGCAGCCTTTACCTCCACAGCAGCATGTGTCATAGGCACCTCCACTGTAGCATGTGTCTTTGCAGAAACTTGTGTTGAATCACCCTCACATCCTGGTGCAGCAACCAGTGAACCAGCAACAGTACACCTCTCAAGCTCCTCCAGCGGTTTTGACCACAGTGTCTTCGGCTCTGCCGGGGATGGGGGTTAAGCAATAGCAAGGTGCCAATGTGGAGCAGCAGCAGCTAATAGGAAAGGGCACAGGTACAGAACAGGGTGTCAACGCAGTAGTGTTGTAAGGTTCTCAAATTTTGCAGGGCTCTTCTTTGGCGGCCGGACCAAGTGATGTGCGGGTTGAGAACTCAGTGATAGAAACAACAAATACGGGTGCTGCGGGTGTCTCTCAGAAGACAGTCACCACTAAAATATGCAGAAGATGTGGTGTAAAGGGCCACTTGATGTTCGAGTGCACAGCGATAGTGTTTTGTGAAATTTGCAGAAGCTCCGATCATGCCATGAGTCAGAGCCCGGTTCTCAAGCAACCGAAAACAGTAGCCCAACTGGTTGGACAGGCTGCAGATGCTCTTGCCAGTTTTCATATTCCACATGCACCAATTCAGCCGACAAAGAGAGATTCGAGGTTGGCTCTAATCTCGACTTCTGGTAAGAATCTGACAGAGGAGGATGTCGCTGCTTTTTTACATGTATCGGTTTCTTATACTTTTGCTTGGGAAGTCAAAAGGCAAAGTGGCTCTGGGTTTAAGGTCCTTTTTCCTACAAAAGGTGATCTCACAAAGATGACGAGGTTCAATGCAGAAATGAAGGAAGGTGTGACTCTCAAGTTTCAAGAAATCAAGGAAGATGAGGAATACTTTGGTCATGCTCTACCAGTAGTTTGGATGCGTGTTTTGAACCTCCCAACAATTTTAAAAGAATATATGATTTTGTGGGCTTTAGGAACTCTTTTTGGAGTTACACAGAATGTTGATATGGTGACTTCCAGAGCAAGTAGCTTTGGCCGGTTTGCAGTGGCAGTGCTAGAACCTGAAGCAATTTCGACAAAGCTAGATGTCATCATTGGTAATAGGTACTTCCGGTTACTTTTTGAGGTTGAGCCTTATCTTCCAAATATTGGGCTCATAAATATTTGGAACACCCGAAATGATGGCAATGTAGATCATGGCAATGGGGCACCAAAAGATACTGAGATGGGAGAGACACAAAATCATGGTGATAATACCGCCTTAGGTGCAAGTGTAGCAAATGCAAAGAACAATATTAGTATGGGAAAACAAGTAAAGGATCCGGAAGCACAGATGGATATTGATCTTTCGGAGGATGATTTATTGGGTGAGGAAAATGAAGTTAGTGAGGCGGCACGGAATTTTATTGGGGTTAAAAAATGTCACTCAGTGAATGTGAGGACTGCAGCTTCTCTAACGTTGTTAGGTTCTTCATCAACACCAGCTCGCTTACCGCAACAACCAAGTCAAACGCAGCAGCAGCAGCCTGTTCAAACGCAGTAGCGCACCAAGGGGGTGGGGGTACAGGCTACGGGTGCTTTTGTGCCTACAGGTCTTGAATCACAAAAAAAATTACAACCAGTAGTCTTCCGTGCTTGATGAGGAACAGGATGAGGCTCCATTGCTTCTAGATGGGGCAGCAGAAGGTGTGATTACGATTGATGATCAACACCTTGGGATTCTTTCTAATGCTATGGTAGAAGCTGGCCTGTCAGCTGATGGTGGAACAAAGAAAGAGCTGGGAAGTGTGGTGACAATGGTGGTGCTATCAGATGGAGAGCTTACCCCAGTAAGGTGTAGCAAGCGAAATGCGGATGTCGCTGATGTACACGCTCTTGAAAAGGCAGAAAAAAGAATTGCTTACAGAAATGTCGAGGAACCCCAAGGTAATGTGAATGCATTAGTTAATTCAGTTTCTTCCTTTTCTAGTGATCGGATTGAGCATAACTTAGGGGTGATCAGGATTACCATGGGGGATGGAGAAAAAGTAGTTGCTAAGTCTGTAGCTCTTATCTTAGATATGGAAAAAGAAAGATTAAAACCATCTAATGTTGTTCATTCGATTGATAAAGAATTTGAATCGGAGGAGGATGAGATTGATCCTGATACTTCCACTATCAGTCGACTTTGTGGCGACTTGACAGAGGAGGTGATGGACGATAATAGTGTAGGCCTTGATGGAGTACTAGTTGATATACCCATCAAGGTGGCAAAAAATAGAAAAAAGAAACTCCTCAATAAGAAGGTACCAGCAAAGAAAAAATTATTCCAAAGAAGGGCTTGTTTTGGAATTGCAGAGGTCTGTGGGACCTAGCTAAACGCACTTTCTTACCTGACGTGGCTAAAGATAATAGACTTGATTTTATAGCTTTATCAGAAACCAACAGAAATAGTTTCTCGACTCAGGATCTGGAAAATTTCTATGCTGGGGCTGATTTTGTATGGCATTGGCGGTGCCCTCGGGCATGTCCGGAGGGATGCTAATGGGTATAAATCAAGAGTACATTGAATTAGAAAATATTGTCGATGGAGAGTACTATATTAAATTTGTTTTAAGAAATAAGATAGATGGTTTCGATGGGCTCTTTTGTCTATATACGGTGCAGCACAGGAAGAGCACAAAGAGAATTTTTTGTCAGAGTTAGTACGAGCATGTACTAGCAGCGGGAATCTACCTTTCATAGTAGGAGGGGATTTCAATATAATCAGGAACCCATCGGAAAAAAATTCAAGATACAACAATAAGTGGCCGCTCATCTTCAACGTCATTATTGAAACTTTGAATCTAAGGGAATTAAAGATGACAGGTAGAAAATTCACTTTGGCTAATTATGCTGAAGTGCCAACTTTGTAACACCCCAAGTGTTTGCCTTCCACATTTGCACTGCATTTCATGAACATGAGCATCATTCATCCCTTCGTGAACTTATATCACATGCAACATGATTTCGAAACATTGCAACATGTTGTATATTTCATGTGTGTTGTCTCTTTTATGAAATATAAAGTGTGCAACACTTGAGTGCAACATGTGCCACTCACTTAGTGAAACAAGATTAGTTAATACTATGCAACAAGATCATGCAACATGTGAAACATGACTATGAAACATTTGCAACATTTCTTGTGTTTTTCATTGTTTCAGTACATACCTTGATTGATTCTTGTGTGACCAATGCATGGTGTGGCTAGAAATGCTTGTAAGTAACTTAGTTACACATAGAATGCCTTTTGGAACATTGTTCATGTTGATCATTTTGCCTAATTAGGTTTCCAAGTCATGGTTGACCAATTTGGACCGCTCCTGTGTTTGACTGTTTAAAAAGTGTAGCTTAGGATGTTTGCATGTCTGGGCAACCTAAAGCAAAGTTGTAGAGAATTATATAAGGAACAAACTTTGTTTAGAAGTCAAGTCTTGAAAATGTGCACAACATGTTCAAAAAGGTCCCACAAGTCAGAATTTGTGCTGATTCAACACTTGGAAAATTTCCTAAGTCTAAAATGCAATGTCAGTTTGATCGAGCCGACTTTGGCTTGATATAACTCGTGATCCATTTAGAATTAGGTCTTGGTCCTTTAACATGAATTGTAGCCGGTACTTAGGGCTACAACTTGTATCTAGACTGTTTTCGCTGTTAACCAACGGATTAGGAGAAGAAGGGCCATCATGTATCGCTGTCAGGCGCCGTTGGTTCATTGAAACGAAGCTACAGTGACCGACCATCTTCAGACTGTCACCGCCGCGTGTACGCCGTGCGTCGTCGGCCGTCTGATCGCGCAGGCCACGCGTTGCGGCCGTCCTGGCGCCGCTGCCACTGTCCATTGCTAAAGCCGCGCCTCTCTGCCCTTCCATTCACTCCTCCCTTGCCTCCTCTGTTCGTCCGAAGTGCAACAGCGGAGCCATCGCTCCACCATTGCCGCCGAGAGCAAGCGCCGTCGCCTAGCTCACTCGCCGCCACGAAAACGCTGCCACCAATTAGCCCAAAGCTCCACCATCATCTCACCTAGCTTGTCCAGCACGCCGTTGGGCCGATGAACCGAGGTAGGGGTCGCATTTAGCCTTCCGCGGCCGTCCGGACTTCGCCGGAGTTGGAGCTCCCCATGGCCATCGCTGCACCGCTTCTCTCTTCTTTCCCTAGCTCCCGTATCGCCTTCCCCGTCATGCGCTGTTGCTCAGGTGATGATGTCACCTCCCACGCCGGTCCAGCCAAGCCGAAACATGGCCGCGCGCCGCCGTGCGCCATGGCCGAGCCGCCGAGCTCCGTGGCCGGGGTACCTAGAGGTCGGTAGGGTTTGCGGTTAGGGTACCAATCGACGCAGTAGGTCTAGGCGGTCACGTTGGTGCCGTTCTCGTCGTCGGTGAGGTCACCATCGGTGAGCTACGCCGTCTTCCGCGCGTCGCAGCCGCCTCCTCTGCTTCGCTGTCGCTGACCAGTGGGGTCGGCTGACGGCCGGGTCCCACACGTTAGTGACTGAGTTTGTGAAGATAGTTCAAAAATACAGTTTTGAATGCTTATTTGATATTTTTGTATCTCCTGATATGTAGATCCAAATTGGATGGTTCCAATTTTGTGAGACTCACAGTTAGGTCTAGTACTTAAGAAAAATATGTCTTGAGCATATTATGTAGAAATTTTGGATGAATTAAATAGGAACTTGAAAAGTGTTTTTGTATGCATGCAAACTTGTTTAAATCATATCTTGAGTTTCTGTGATCCAAAAATTATGAAATTTTGTGGGTAAGCTAGTCTTGTATAGTAGAAGCTTTGGTTAAAATTTGAGAGTCATTGCATGTGTAGTTTTTGAGTTATAGATTTTCCTTTTATCATGGGTAGATACTTGGGTGAATTTTAGTAAATTATTTATGAATCCGTTGGCCATGAAGATTGTTGGAGTGTATCCTAGTACCCTAAGGATGCTAAGAAAAATATGAAATCTGTTGCTTGACACTTTTCACTAAGGTTTCCTAATTATGCCATTTTAAGTCATTCTGCCTTACCATTTTTGTGTAGGTTGTTATACTTACTCAAATGGTGTGAAATTTGTATGATAGTCTACTTGGAGCATGTAGTGTCTACTGTAATTTTTGTAGAATTAACGGTGTAGTTTTCATATATGTTTACTATTTCCACTAATTAATTAAATAAATTAAGAAAGGTATTAAAAGAAATGTTTTGGGGATGAACACCCTACTTTCTGGTGTGCTTGTGATATGTGTGATATGTCAGTAAAGTTGGTTTTGTCCAATTAAGTGTTTATATCATAAGTTAATAATTATTTGTTGCATCATGTCCCTCTGGACAGATCTGGGGACTTTGGAAAGTTCCCCATGATAATTTGGTTTTATGTGATTGTGATGAGTACAAAAGCTGTAGATAACTTATGTATCTAGCTCCTGTCAAAATTTGAGGGCATTTGGCCTAGTAGTTTAGAAACTACAGCTGTTTAAAGTTAGGTTCCAGTCTTTGCTTGTTCTCTGCCTTGTGAGGACAGAGTTCTATTGATTTATGAGTTTGACCTGGTAAAGGTTAGAATCATGCTTTGAGGTCTGAAAATGTTTTGGTAGACAATTTTATAAGCTTTCCAGGTTGTCTTGTTGCATATCAATTGGATTTATAAATCTCCAGTTATGGCTAGTTTACTGTACCGATATATAGTCTCCATTTGGTTGTAATACAAATGCTTGAGTGTATGCTTGTGCAATGTTCTCATTGATTGTTTTAGGGGTTAGCCTAACTTGAGAATATACTTAGGTGCAGGTGCTAGGTCATTAACGGAAGATGAGCAATTATACCTTAGGTTATATAAACGTGGTAAGTGAAAGTGATTTGAATAGGGCTTAAGTTGGAATATGCAAACTACAGCGAACATGTGCATTCCCCGAGCATCCCCGACATTCGTACATGTGCATCCATGATATTTATCTTGCGCATTCATGCAATAGGTGTGCCGGAGGGAGTGATGTTGCTGGAGTTCGAGGGAGCCAACCAGGAGGAGGAACCCGAGGTGCAGGAAGCCGACGAAGCAGTCGCCGCGGAGGAATTGCCCGAGTGCCCTGACCACCAGCCTTCCTCGTTCCTGAAAGGCAAGCCCCGGAGCATATTAAGCCTCCCATGTTTTACAAATACATTGAGTATCTTTTATTGTTGATGATGCATTAAGTATAGGAATTGGTTGGAACCAATTGCTGCATTATATATCCTTCCTTGTCCAGATGTCGCACTGGAATCCTATTTAAGTTCAGGAACGGGTTAAATGCTTAGCCATGCTTAGTGCGGTAGAAGTCAGGTGATTTCCTGTCACCTGCGAGCTTTAGGATGAGGTGGATCACGGTTGGCTATATTTTCTATCGTGGAAAAGAACCATGTGAATAATGAATTAAGACCGGGCAGGGTCTTGTGTAGGTTTGAACATAGTGATTCCGTCTGAGTCGTTTAAGGACCGATATGCAGTACGTCCTTATGTCATGTTGAACGCAGCCTAACACTTAGCTAGCCAGATAAGTTGTTCCGACCGCGAAGCCTAGTAGCTTGACTCAGGCCGAGGACGCGAGCAGTGGCGACATTCTGGAGGTAGTAAGGATGTGCGGAGAGCCATTGGCATAAGTCCAAGGCGGGTTAGAGTCCCGAACAACCTTGGCAGAGTGGTTCTCTGAGAATGTCGATCTATTCGGACTCGCGACTCCTGAATCGTACCAAAGGTGACTTGTTGCGACCCTGACGGGGGAAGCAGGGTTTGTGTTTAGGAATACCCCTCCAGCTGGATAGGAATCGATTCGAATTGCCGTCTCTCCCGGATAGTGAGAACTTGACTGAGCAGCGGCAACGTAGATTCAATTAATTTAACAATATGGTTAAATGGATGATGATAAGGTTGCCACAGTGAATACCTGATATGGTTATTAATGTTTGCACCCTAATAAAAATGATTGCTTAGTACAGGTGCTAATATAGATGACAGGTTAATGGCTAAAAAGTCACTGCTAGTTAGGTTAAGAGTTGATCATTATTACTTATGCTTTTCTGCAAAAAGAAAGTGTCAGCCAGCTCCACTACATTAAGCTATGCATAATCCTTGGTGTCATTTGTTTGGTTTTCGACGGGTAAGTCTAGCTGAGTACATTCCCGTACTCAGGGTTTATTCCCTCTTGTTGCAGATGACCTCCTATATCAGGGATTCTGCAAGTATTGTCTCCACCCGGCGGGTGATGAGGACTAGATCATGGGCATGATCTCCTTTCTCTTATCTGAATGCTTTTGTGGTCCGTGATCAGCAAACCAGTATGTGTATTTGAACTCGGTGTGTGAGTTAAACTATTTGCTTCCGCATGTTTACAAGACTTGTTTTGTAATAACAATGACTCTGTGATGATGTAACCTATTTGCGAACGTATGAGAAATGTTGTAACGTACGATATGTTATGTTGAATTACTGTGATCTTGGTTGCATGCTAGTTGGTTTGAAATCCTTCGAGATTTCGGTTGACTACCGGGTTTATATGGGCTCAAGTTCAAGAATTTGATCGTTTCAGCGATTGTTTTTGTACTTGTGCTCTTATAAATTGGTCGGTTCTGTGACAGCTGGTATCAGAGCTAGATTCAACATTAAACATGTCTTACGGCTATTTAAAACAAAAAGCTTTCGTTGTTAAAATGGTTTTCAAAACTTATAGTTATATATAAGTGTTCAAAAATCAAAATTTGTATGGTATACTGGTGATCACATCCCTTATAGCCCACTTAAGGACATCTAGGTGGCTTATATATAATTACTAACTGGGGGAATTGATTGTTTCTATTTCGTCGTCCATGCGGCGTGATATTGCATGGGTGCCATTCGTTGAATGGTAATGTATGGATCAATTGCCTCTACGCTAAGGTAAGTGTGAGTTGAGAGAGCATGACCGTCCAACCGTCGGTCTAGGGGAGAGCTAGTTGTGGTTACTGGAGTATTTACATGTTGCATACATGTATATATGAAAGTACTTAATTGTGGGTACATTTGTCGGGTAGTTTGGATGCCAAAGTATATATATCGGGGGATGTATATATGGAAAATATCTTAGTACTGTTTGTGTAATTAGCATTATATCTTGTTGGGTTGGGCTGCAATGAAGTTTTTCTGCAGGTACGCTAACAACGCACCGTGTAGATCGACTAGTTACCGCTAATTGAGAGAACGTATGTATGCCACCGTATATTCCGCTAAAGCTTAAATTTTCTTAGGTTTGTGAGGACGTACGGAACGAGCATGCATCATATTCACTCATGACATTCATATTGCATTACTCCCTCCCTTATAATTGCTTATCCCAAGTATAAAGTGAAATCTCTCGGCAATAAGTTAGAAGGAGAGGAATACCCAGAAGAAGTCCAAGGTGTCTCCAATGTGGACAGTAATCACTTCGACGAGTGGTTCGTTAGCAAGTCTCATGAATTAAGCTTTTGCAGTCATACTGGTAATATATTTTAATTCGCTCCCTTCGGGATGCGTAACGTTGGTGAAGTTTAAAACTTGTCATGTTGGAATGCACTGCGTATGGCGCTAGTAATCTACTTGATGATGTGGTGATTGGAGAATGAATTATTGCCTCTATTTATTGTATGAAGTTTTCATTCTCGTCAGTAAATACAGTTTGGCACGAGTATGTTGTTCCTCTCCAATGTGCTGACATCATCAATAATTACTGGTTGCGCATTGTGCAGATGCCTCGTACTCGTTCCACCGGTGCGAGTGATGATGATGATCTTCCGCCACCACCACCCACACCCACGGAACTTATAGCAATGCTTGCGGAAGGACAGCGCACTATGGCCGAGGCCCTCCGTACGATTGCGAATCGTGATGGCCGTGGTCCACGACAAGGACCGGATCCAAATCAATACAGTGATTTCAAGGATTTCCTTGACACGAAACCCCCAATCTTCAAGGAGGCTAAGGAGCCTCTACAAGCTGATGAGTGGTTGAATACTCTCGAGCAGAAGTTCCGTCTGCTCCACTTGACTGAGGTGCTAAAAACTGAGTACGCATCGCACCAACTTCATGGGCCTGCTGGCATCTGGTGGAGTCATCATCGGTCCACTATGCCTGCTAATGCCCAAATCACTTGGGATCAGTTCAAGTCTGCTTTTAGGGGAAATTACATTCCTCCTGGTCTTATGGCGATCAAACATACAGAGTTTATGAAGCTGACTCAGGGAAACAAGAGCCTGATTGAATACCTGCAAGCTTTCAACAACCTTGCAAGGTATGCTACCAAGTTTGTGGACACAGATGCCAAGAAGATTGCAAGCTTCAAGCGGGGACTTAGCCCCAAATTGATGAAGACCATGGGCAATTGCAAGTGCGCTCATTTTAATGAGTTTGTGAGTGATGCTTTATCGCAAGAGAACAACAATGCTGTATATGCGGCTTCGAAAAGTCGTAAGAGGGCCTATGAGGCGGGTGCCTCACAATCTAAGGCTCCCGTCGCACAAAGGACTCCATTCCGTCCTCCAGCGTCAGCCGCCAAGTTTCGCCCACCGCAGAAGAAGAATCCCGCCAAGACGGGGTTCCGCAAGGCATTTACAGTTGCTCTTCCCAAGGGCACTACCAGTCAGGGCAGTTCCAGGGCTCCACCAAGCAATATGCCATGCTGGAACTGCAACAAGACAGGCCACTGGGCAAGGGAATGCCCTTACCCTAAGAAGAATAATTACCAGGGTGGCCGACAAGGACAAGTGAACCACACTAATATTACTGAGATCCCTTCAGGTGAGGTAGTGACTGCCGGTAAGTTTCTGATTGACCAACACCCCGCAGTTGTACTATTTGATTCAGGTGCTTCGCATTCCTTCATTAGTCCATCATTTGCATCCAAGTTTATGCAGAAAACATATACTGTTGAGGGTGAGGGCTATTGTATTAGGGCTGCCAGTGGTATTATCCCAACCAAGCTGGTAGTTGGGGATGTACAATTTGTGATAGAGGGGCGAAGTTATTAGGTTGATCTGGTAGTTTTACCGGGGCTAGGTATCGATGTGATATTGGGAATGAACTGGATGAGCCATCATGGAGTGCTTATTGATACATCGACTAGGGTAGTTATGCTCAGAGATCCTGGTAATCAGGAGGGTTTTCTTGTACAGTTACCCCAAGACATCAATCTTTCTTGCACAACCAATGCGGTGCAAGCAAAGTCTCTGGCAGATATCCCTGTCGTGTGTGACTTTCTGAATGTTTTCCCCGATGATTTGCCTGGATTGCCCCCGGATCGAGAAGTAGAATTCAAGATAGAGTTGCTTCCTGGTACAGCTCCCATCTCTAGAAGGCCATATAGAATGCCTCCTAATGAACTAGCTGAACTTAAGACCCAGTTGAATGAACTGCTAAAGAAAGGCCTTATCCGCCCTAGTTCATCTCCGTGGGGGTGCCCAGCCATCTTTGTGAAGAAAAAGGATCAATCTCTACGCATGTGTGTAGATTATAGACCTTTGAATGCAGTTACAATCAAGAATAAGTACCCTCTGCCACACATAGATATATTGTTTGATCAGTTATCTAAAGCAAAAGTCTTTTCCAAGATTGATTTGAGATCTGGGTATCATCCAATCAAAATTCGGCCTGAGGATGTCCCAAAAACTGCATTCTCTACAAGATATGGTCTATATGAGTACCTGGTTATGTCTTTTGGATTGACTAATGCCCCCGCACATTTTATGTATCTGATGAATTCAGTGTTTATGCCCGAGTTGGACAAATTTGTGGTGGTATTTATAGATGACATCCTGGTCTATTCTGAGAATGAAGAAGATCATGTTGAACATTTGCGAGTGGTTCTTACTAGATTGCGAGAACACCATCTGTATGCAAAGTTCAGCAAATGTGAATTTTGGCTTCGTGAGGTACCTTTTCTTGGACACATGTTGTCCGATGGTGGAATTATGGTTGATCCCACCAAGGTGCAAGAAGTATTGAACTGGAAGGCTCCCATCTCGGTGCACGAGGTTCGGAGTTTTCTAGGGTTGGCTGGCTATTATCGTCGCTTCATCCCGGATTTCTCTAAAATAGCCAAGCCTATGACTCGATTGCTGCAAAAAGACATGAAGTTTGTCTGGACTCCTGAGTGTGATGCGGCTTTCCATACCCTGCGAACTCTTCTAACATCGGCTCCGGTTTTGGCGCAACCGGATATCGAGAAACCTTTTGATGTGTTCTGTGATGCATCAGGTATTGGGTTAGGAGGTGTTCTTATGCAAGAGGGTAGAGTCATCGCTTATACCTCTCGCCAACTTCGGAAGCATGAAGTGAATTATCCAACGCATGACTTGGAACTCGCTGCAGTTGTTCATGCTTTGAAGGCCTGGAGACATTATCTACTTGGCAATGTGTGCAACATCTACACTGATCATAAAAGTCTCAAGTACATCTTCACTCAACCAGAGTTAAATATGCGCCAGAGAAGATGGCTCGAGTTGATCAAAGATTATAACCTTCAAGTGCACTATCACCCGGGCAAGGCAAACGTCGTCGCGGATGCCTTAAGCAGAAAGTCTCATTGCCACTCGTTGATTGAGAGTGATGTCCATTTGTCAAAGCTCCTTCATCCTACAGTCCTGCACAACATCACTGTCAGTTGTACTCTATAGAGTCAAATTATCGAGCTACAGAAGATAGATGCAGGTGTGTTTCACATCAAGCGCAAGATGAAAGAGCAAGAAACCAAACGTTTTCGAGTAGATGAGGAAGGCGTGTTATGGTTCAAGGATAGGTTGGTAGTTCCAAAGGATAGAGAGCTTAGAAATCAAATCATATCCGAAGCTCATTCCTCTAAACTATCTATTCATCCTGGTAGTAGTAAAATGTATCATGATTTAAAGCCTTGATTTTGGTGGACCAAAATGAAGAAAGAGATAGCCGCTTATGTGGCTAGGTGTGACACTTGTTGTTGGGTCAAGGCGGTACACATGAAAGCTGGATTACTTCAGCCACTCTCTATTCCAGGTTGGAAATGGGAAGAGATAAGTATGGATTTTATAGTTGGACTCCCTACCACACAGAGGAATTTTAACTCAATTTGGGTAATTGTGGACCGACTGACCAAGTCGGCACACTTCATTCCTGTCCGCATAGACTTTCGTCCAACCGACTACGCGGAGTTGTACTTCAACCAGATAGTCCGACTTCATGGGATCCCTCATACTATTGTCTCAGATAGAGGACCACAGTTCACTGCTCGCTTTTGGGAGCACTTACACGGATTATTAGGGACTAAGCTCGTAAGAAGTTCTGCCTATCATCCGCAAACCAATGGGCAAACTGAATGAGTGAATCAAATCTTAGAAGATATGTTGAGAGCGTGTGTCATCTCGGCTAAGGGCTCATGGGAAAAATGGTTACCCCTAGCTGAATTCTCGTACAATAATAGTTATCAAGAGAGCATAAAGATGGCACCGTTTGAAGCTTTGTATGGCCGGAAGTGTAGAACCCCGTTGAACTGGGTAGAAGCCGGTGAAAGGAGATATTATGGAATTGATTTCGTTCAAGAAGCTGAAGAACAAGTCCGTACTATCCAAACCCACATGGCCGCAGCTCAAGCTAGGTAGAAAAGTTATGCTGATCGATGTAGAAAACCTATAGAGTTCGAAGTTGGAGACTTCGTATATCTGAAAGTCTCACCTATGAAAAGTGTCCAACGATTTGGTGTGAAGCGAAAACTTGCGCCGAGATACGTTGGTCCATTTGAAATCATTAGACAAAGTGGTAAAGTGGTGTACAAGATTCAATTACCTCCTGAGATGAGTGCTATCTTCAATGTCTTTCATGTATCTCAATTGAAGAAATGTCTTTGCATCCCTAAAGAGAGAGTTCCATTGGGGGATATCGAGTTAAAATCTGATTTGACCTTTGAAGAAAAGCCGGTTCGAGTGATTGACACTCGTGAGCAAGTGACTCAGAGTCGAGTAGTCAAGTTCTACAAAGTCATGTGGAGCAATCAGGGTAGTGAACGCGATGCAACATGGGAAAGGGAAGACTATTTGAGGGATGGTTATAAGGAATTCTATCAACAATGGTATGCTTTTTAAATCTCGGGATGAGATTTTTATAAGGGGGGAGGGCTGTAACACCCTAGGTGTTTGCCTTCCACATTTGCACTGCATTTCATGAACATGAGCATCATTCATCCCTTCGTGAACTTATATCACATGCAGCATGATTTCGAAACATTGCAACATGTTGTATATTTCATGTGTGTTGTCTCTTTTATGAAATATAAAGTGTGCAACACTTGAGTGCAACATGTGCCACTCACTTAGTGAAACAAGATTAGTTAATACTATGCAACAAGATCATGCAACATGTGAAACATGACTATGAAACATTTGCAACATTTCTTATGTTTTTCATTGTTTCAGTACATACCTTGATTGATTCTTGTGTGACCAATGCATGGTGTGGCTAGAAATGCTTGTAAGTAACTTAGTTACACATAGAATGCCTTTTGGAACATTGTTCATGTTGATCATTTTGCCTAATTAGGTTTCCAAGTCATGGTTGACCAATTTGGACCCCTAGAGCTCCTGTGTTTGACTATTTAAAAAGTGTAGCTTAGGATGTTTGCATGTCTGGGCAACCTAAAGCAAAGTTGTAGAGAATTATATAAGGAACAAACTTTGTTTAGAAGTCAAGTCTTGAAAATGTGCACAACATGTTCAAAAAGGTCCCACAAGTCAGAATTTGTGCTGATTCAACACTTGGAAAATTTCCTAAGTCTAAAATGCAATGTCAGTTTGATCGAGCCGACTTTGGCTTGATATAACTCATGATCCATTTAGAATTAGGTCTTGGTCCTTTAACATGAATTGTAGCCGGTACTTAGGGCTACAACTTGTATCTGGACTATTTTCGCTGTTAACCAACGGATTAGGAGAAGAAGGGCCATCATGTATCGCTGTTAGGCGACGTTGGTTCACTGAAACGAAGCTACAGTGACCGACCGTCTTCAGACTGTCACCGCTGCGTGTACGCCGTGCATCGCTGGCCGTCTGGTCGCGCAGGCCATGCGTTGCGGCCATCCTGGCGCCGCTGCCGCTGTCCATTGCTAAAGCCGCGCCTCTCTGCCCTTCCATTCACTCCTCCCTTGCCTTCTCTGTTCGTCCGAAGTGCAACAGCGGAGCCACCGCTCCACCATTGCTGCCGAGAGCAAGCGCCGTCGCCCAGCTCACTCGCCGCCGCGAAAACGCTGCCACCAATTAGCCCAAAGCTCCACCATCATCTCACCTAGCTCGTCTAGCACACCGTTGGGCCGGTGAACCGAGGTAGGGGTCGCATTTAGCCTTCCGCCGCCATCCGGACTTCGTCGGAGTTGGAGCTCCCCATGGCCATCGCTGCACCGCTTCTCTCTTCTTTCCCTAGCTCCCGTATCGCCTTCCCCGTCATGCGTTGTTGCTCGGGTGATGATGTCACCACCCACGCCGGTCCAGCCAAGCCGGAACACGGCCGCGCGCCGCCGTGCGCCATGGCCGAGCCGCCGAGCTCTGTGGCCGGGGTACCTAGAGGTCGGTAGGGTTTGCGGTTAGGGTACCAATCGACGCAGTAGGTCTAGGCGGTCACGTTGGTGCCGTTCTCGTCGCCGGTGAGGTCACCGTCGGCGAGCTACGCCGTCTTCCGCGCGTCGCAGCCGCCTCCTCTGCTTCGCTGTCGCTGACCAGTGGGGTCGGCTGACGGCCGGGTCCCACACGTCAGTGACTGAGTTTGTGAAGATAGTTCAAAAATACAATTTTGAATGCTTATTTGATATTTTTGTATCTCCTAATATGTAGATCCAAATTGGATGGTTCCAATTTTGTGAGACTCACAGTTAGGTCTAGTATTTAAGAAAAATATGTCTTGAGCATATTATGTAGAAATTTTGGATGAATTAAATAGGAACTTGAAAAGTGTTTTTGTATGCATGCAAACTTGTTTAAATCATATCTTGAGTTCCTTTGATCCAAAAATTATGAAATTTTGTGGGTAAGCTAGTCTTGTATAGTAGAAGCTCTGGTTAAAATTTGAGAGTCATTGCATGTGTAGTTTTTGAGTTATAGATTTTCCTTTTATCATGGGTAGATACGTGGGTGAATTTTAGTAAATTATTTATGAATCCGTTGGCCATGAAGATTGTTGGAGAGTATCCTAGTACCCTAAGGATGCTAAGAAAAAATATGAAATCTGTTGCTTGACACTTTTCACTAAGGGTTCCTAATTATGCCATTTTAAGTCATTCTGCCTTACCATTTTTGTGTAGGTTGTTATACTTACTCAAATGGTGTGAAATTTTTATGGTAGTCTACTTGGAGCATGTAGTGTCTACTGTAATTTTTGTAGAATTAATGGTGTAGTTTTCATATATGTTTACTATTTCCACTAATTAATTAAATAAATTAAGAAAGGTATTAAAAGAAATGTTTTGGGGATGAACACCCTACTTTCTGGTGTGCTTGTGATATGTGTGATATGTCAGTAAAGTTGGTTTTGTCCAATTAAGTGTTTATATCATAAGTTAATAATTATTTGTTGCATCATGTCCCTCTGGACAGATCTGGGGACTTTGGAAAGTTCCCCATGATAATTTGGTTTTATGTGATTGTGATGAATACAAAAGCTGTAGATAACTTATGTATCTAGCTCCTGTCAAAATTTGAGGGCATTTGGCCTAGTAGTTTAGAAACTACAGCTGTTTAAAGTTAGGTTCCAGTCTTTGCTTGTTCTCTGCCTTGTGAGGACAGTGTTCTATTGATTTATGAGTTCGACCTGGTAAAGGTTAGAATCATGCTTTGAGGTATGAAAATGTTTTGGTAGACAATTTTATAAGCTTTCCAGGTTGTCTTGTTTCATATCAATTGGATTTATAAATCTCCAGTTATGGCTAGTTTACTGTACCGATATATAGTCTCCATTTGGTTGTAATACAAATGCTTGAGTGTATGCTTGTGCAATGTTCTCATTGATTGTTTTAGGGGTTAGCCTAACTTGAGAATATGCTTAGGTGCAGGTGCTAGGTCATTAACGGAAGATGAACAATTATACCTTAGGTTATATAAACATGGTAAGTGAAAGTGATTTGAATAGGGCTTAAGTTGGAATATGCAAACTACAGCGAACATGTGCATTCCCCGAGCATCCCCGACATTCGTACATGTGCATCCATGATATTTATCTTGCGCATTCATGCAATAGGTGTGCCAGAGGGAGTGATGTTGCTGGAGTTCGAGGGAGCCAACCAGGAGGAGGAACCCGAGGTGCAGGAAGCCGATGAAGCAGTCGCCACGGAGGAATTGCCCGAGTGCCCTGACCACCAGCCTTCCTCATTCCTGAAAGGCAAGCCCCGGAGCATATTAAGCCTCCCATGTTTTACAAATACATTGAGTATCTTTTATTGTTGATGATGCATTAAGTATAGGAATTGGTTGGAACCAATTGCTGCATTATATATCCTTTCTTGTCCAGATGTCGCACTGGAATCCTATTTAAGTTCAGGAACGGGTTAAATGCTTAGCCATGCTTAGTGCGGCAGAAGTCAGGTGATTTCCTGTCACCTACGAGCTTTAGGATGAGGTGGATCACGGTTGGCTATATTTGCTATCGTGGAAAAGAACCATGTGAATAATGAATTAAGACCGGGCGGGGTCTTGTGTAGGTTTGAACATAGTGACTCCGTCTGAGTCGTTTAAGGACCGATACGCTGTACGTCCTCATGTCATGTTGAACGCAGCCTAACACTTAGCTGGCCGAATAAGTCGTTCCGACCGCGAAGCCTAGTAGCTCGACTCAGGCCGGGGATGCGAGCAGTGGCGACATTCTGGAGGTAGTAAGGATGTGCGGAGAGCCATTGGCATAAGTCCAAGGCGGGTTAGAGTCCCGAACAACCTTGGCAGAGTGGTTCTCTGAGAATGTTGATCTGTTCAGACTCGTGACTCCTGAATCATACCAAAGGTGACTTGTTGCGACCCTGATGGGGGAAGCAGGGTTTGTGTTTAGGAATACCCCTCCAGCTGGATAGGAATCGATTCGAATCGCCGTCTCTCCCGGATAGTGAGAACTTGACTGAGCAGCGGCAATGTAGATTCAATTAATTTAACGATATGGTTAAATGGATGATGATAAGGTTGCCACAATGAATACCTGATATGGTTATTAATGTTTGCACCCTAATAAAAATGATTGCTTAGTACAGGTGCTAATATAGATGACAGGTTAATGGCTAAAAAGTCACTGCTAGTTAGGTTAAGAGTTGATCATTATTACTTATGCTTTTCTGCAAAAAGAAAGTGTCAGTCAGCTCCACTACATTAAGCTATGCATAATCCTTGGTGTCATTTGTTTGGTTTTCGACGGGTAAGTCTAGCTGAGTACATTCCCGGACTCAGGGTTTATTCCCTCTTGTTGCAGATGACCTCCTATATCAGGGATTCTGCAAGTATTGTCTCCACCCGGCGGGTGATGAGGACTAGATCATGGGCATGATCTCCTTTCTCTTATCTAAATGCTTTTGCGGTCCATGATCAGCAAACCAGTATGTGTATTTGAACTCGGTGTGAGTTAAACTATTTGCTTCCGCATGTTTACAAGACTTGTTTTGTAATAACAATGACTCTATGATGATGTAACCTATTTGTGAACGTATGCGAAATGTTGTAACGTACGATATGTTATGTTGAATTACTGTGATCTTGGTTGCATGCAAGTTGGTTTGAAATCCTTCGAGATTTCGGTTGACTACGGGGTTTATATGGGCTCAAGTTCGAGAATTTGATCGTTTCGGCGATTGTTTTTGTACTTGTGCTCTTATAAATTGGTCAGTTCCGTGACAAACTTATGAAAAGTTAGACCGCATTTTGGTGACAACTGAGTGGGAACAAAAATTTCCTTTAGCTACTATCCAGGCTCTCACCCGAGAAATCTCCGATCACACACCACTTTTACTAGATGGAGGAGAACCATCTCACAGAGGGAATGTTAGGAATTTTAAATTTGAGTTAGGGTGGTTGACAAGGGATGGTTTTTTTATCTAGTAAAAGAGATTTGGGAGTCGGAGTACATGACCTATGGACCGGTGGCAAAATAAGATTAGAAGGTTGCAATGATTCCTTAGAGGTTGGACTAGAAATTTAGTTTCCCAAAACAAGAAACATAAATTAGATTTGTTGGCTAAGATAGATAATTTTGATAGAAAGGCGGAAACAAGTTTGCTGCCACCATAGGAGGTGGAACTTAGACATCATCTTAAAGGGCAATTAACTAAGTTGCTAAGAGAGGAAGAGATGTATTGGATTCAACGATCAGAAGCAACAAAGTTATTGCAACGGGATGATAATACTAAGTATTTCCACTTGGTGGCAAATGGGAGACATAGAAAAACAAAAAACATATAGCTAGAACAAGAAGAAGGAATTATTGTTGGATATGCGAACTTGAAAGATTACATAACAGATTATTATAAACGACTGTTTGGATCTCATATACAGAATTCTTTCTCAATGGACGAGACTTTGAGGCATGACATACCTCAAGTGTCGGAGGCGGAGAATGAAGTATTGGTGGTTCCATTCAGTGAGGAGGAGATTAGATCGACAGTCTTTGATATGGAACATAATAAGGCATCTGGCCCGAACGGCTTTCCTGCAGAATTTTACCAATTCTTTTGGGATGTTGTCAAGCGGGATTTGATGAGCCTTTTAAATGAATTCCATGTAGGGAGACCGCCTATTCATAGTTTAAACTTTGGGGTAATTACATTGTTACCCAAAGTTTCTGATGTGATCCGAATACAACAATATAGGTCAATTTGTCTTTTAAATGTGTCCTTTAAGATTTTTACAAAGGTGTTAAACAATAGAATTCTGAAAGTGGCAGATAAAGTGATAGGTCCGACTCAAACGGCCTTCATTCCAGGACAATATATAATGGAAGGAGTTGTAATATTGCATGAAACAATTCATGAGTTGCATAGGAAAAAACAAGATGGAGTGATCCTAAAACTAGATTTCGAAAAAACGTATGATAAACTAAAGTGGCCTTTTATACAACAAGTCCTCAGGATGAAAGGATTCTCACCAGTTTGGTGTGAATGGATTTCAATAATCATGACTAGAGGGAGTGTTGCAGTAAAGATAAATGATAATTTAGGCCATTATTTCCAAACAAGAAAAGAGTGTGGCAGGGGGATCCGTTATCTCCAATTTTGTTTAATATAGTGGTTGATATGCTGGCAATTCTTATTTCATGAGCAAAAGAGGCTGAACAAATTCAGGGAGTGGTTCCACACTTGGTAGATGAAGGACTTTCAGTCCTTCAGTATGCGGATGACACTATCATCTTAATGGACAATGATCTAGAGCGGGCCAAAAACATGAAGCTCCTGCTTTGTGCTTTTGAACAATTAACAGGACTCAAGATCAATTTCCATAAGAGTGAGTTGTTTTGTTATAGAGCGGCCAAAGATAATCAAAATGAATACAAACAAATTTTTGGGTGTGATGTGGGATCGTTCCTGTTTAGATACCTAGGAATTCCTATGCACCATAGAAAACTCATGAATAAGGACTGGAAACATGTGGAAGAAAGATTTCAGAAGAGATGGAGTGGTTGGAGGAGTAAAATGTTGTTAGTAGGAGGAAGGCTTGTACTAATCAACTTGGTTTTAAGTAGTCTTCCCATGTTCATGATGTCCTTTTTTGAAATGCCTAGAGGGGTTTTGAAGAAATTGGATTATTTTAGATCTTGGTTTTTTGGCAGAGCGATGAACATAAGAAAAAATATAGATTGACAAAGTGGGAGGTAGTGTGTACACCCAAAGACCAAGGAGGCTTGGGAGTCATAAATTTAGATGTTCATAATAAGTGCCTCCTAAGCAAGTGGCTATTTAAATTGCTGAACGGAGATGGTGTTTGGCAACAGTTACTTAAAAGTAAATATTTAAGGGATAAAAGTTTAACACAGGTTCAATACATGCCCGGGGACTCTCAGTTTTGGGCTGGCCTCATGAAGGTCAAGGATGAGTTTCTTTCGATGGGCAAGTTTGATCTAGGTGACGGGACCCAAGTATGTTTTTGGGAGGATTCGTGGATTACGCCACGCCCTTTAAAAATGATCTTCCCGGCATTATACAACATTGTGAGAAAGAAAAGTGCATTTGTTCGGACTATACTGTCTATGACACCATTAAATGTAGCTTTTAGGAGATCTCTGATGGGGCCTAATCTGCAAGCATGGTACAATGTGGTGCTCATGGTTGCAAATGTTCATCTAACAAACCAGAGAGATCGCTTTGTGTGGCGGTTGCATCAGAATGGGTTGTTCTCAGTAAATTCCATGTATAGAGCATTGCTAGGCGTTCAGGCTTTACCATATAACAATTTTATTTGGAAACTAAAACTACCTCTCAAAATTAAAGTCTTTATCTGGTATTTGTACAAGGGTGTAATCTTAACAAAAGATAATTTAGCCAGGTGACAGTGGCAAGGAGATACGAAGTGTTGTTTCTGTTCTTCCAAAGAGTCTATACAACATTTACTCTTTGACTGTCATTATGCTAAATTTATGTGGAGAATTGTTCAAGTTTCATTTAACCTAAATCCTCCAAATAGTATACACAATTTGTTTACAAGTTGGTTGGAAGGGTTAAACAAGAAAATGAAATCTAAAATTCTTGTAGGGGCAAGTGTTATTTGCTAGGTGCTTTGGCTAACCCGTATTGATATTGTGTTTGACAAGGCCATAGCACCATCTTATTTGCAGGTTATCTTCAAAGCGACATATTAGACCAGGTTCTAGTCACTTCTTCAGAAAGAGGAAGATCGCCATTCAGTGAAGATGGGTTGTAGGACCATTGACAAAGCCGCGATGGAGGTGTTTGCAAGACACGGCTATAGATTTAGCAATAGAATTGCGATCTAGTTTTTTCCTTCTCAAAATTTTGTTGGCTTTATGGCTCAAAACTTTGTTTTTGAGATTCCTTGGACCTTTTTAGGTGTGTTTGTAATAACGAACAGTCATATGCATTAATCGATGCAGAAGCTAGGATATTAATATATTCCCTTTTCTAAAAATGATGACTTAATATGTTAATTAGACTGAGGCCATGGTCATGTGCAATGATGATGTAATCATAAGTTCTAGTAACTATTACTGAGGTTACACACATGTGTGCAATGATGATTTACTTATTGACTTGGTAACTATTTTCTAAGGCTAAGTTTTTTTGTTTCCTATCCTTTAATGCCTGTGATAAATCTATGCACATCCTTTTTTAATGAGGAAAGATATAAGTTGATGATCGGTTCTAGTGAGGTACTGGGCAATCTGTCATTGCTTCTTGCTGATCCGTTTATTCTTCAATGGCCTTTAATTGCTTCTTGCACTTTTGTGCAATCTGTACTTTTCTATGTACATGCTCAGATCCCCGGATGCTCCTAGAACAAGATCAAGTGGCTAGTGTATCATCTCAACTCAATGATCAAGCAAGTTCAAGCAATCAAGTTCCAATCCTCCAACCAACAAATATTGTAAGGGATCATCCTTTGGACACTATCATTGGTGATATTTCAAGAGGTGTGCAAACTAGATCAAGATTAGCTTCATTTTGTGATCATTTCTCATTTGTGTCATCCATTGAACCAAAGAAGATAGATGAAGCATTGAAGGATGTTGATTGGGTGAATGCTATGCATAAAGAATTGAATAACTTCATAAGAAATCAAGTATGGGAATTAGTAGAGAGACTAAAGGGACACAATGTGATTGCAACCAAATGAGTCTTTAGAAACAAGCAAGATTAAGATGGGATAGTAGTAAGGAACAAAGCAAGATTGGTAGCATAAGGATATACACAAATTGTAGGTCTTGACTTTGGAGAAACATATGCCCCGGTTGCTAGATTGGAAGCAATTATAATCTTATTAGCCTAAGCATGTGCCCAAAACATCAAGCTCTATCAAATAGATGTTAAGAGTGCATTTCTCAATGGTTACATCAATGAAGAAGTGTATATTGAACAACCTCCCAGTTTTGAAGATGACAAGAAGCCTGACCATGCATACAAGTTGAAGAAAGCATTATATGGATTGAAGCAAGCACCTAGAGCATGATATGAGAGTGTTTACACCAAAATTTGGAAGAAGATGTTACAGGGACCCAAAAGCTCCCAAGATCATGTCACCAAGGAATCAATTACGTGCAGATCGGGACTAGCTGATTTAGATGCAGAAAATGGAATCGGCTTTCCACAGATAGCGCCAGCAGATAACAACAGATTCTACGTTCGGCGCTAGGACAAAGCATGCCGGACTCTAAAAAAGGAAAAGATTAGAGTCCAAGTTATCTTAAATTAGGAATGTTTTCTCTAGGGTAAAAAATTGTAATAAGTCATGCTGAGACAGGAGTCATGCACATGGCCCGGGTATAAATACCAAACCCCGGCTATTGTAAAAAGGAATCAATCAATCCAAATACAAGTCAATTACTTTTTTTTGGCTCCGGCCACCCCTTAGTTGTAGAAGTAGAGTAGATCTTGGTGAGTTCTTCAGCGAGTACGGCTGTATCGATCCGGTTGACTTCCACTGCTTGTCTGTAAGTACCGTCATGGTTTATACCTCTGTTCATATGGCTGCATCGATCCGGTCGACCCCCACTGCGGCTCTGGTATAAGCTAGTTATCGACTCTTGTTTAATTTAAGTATGGCCCGTGTGATTTTGCCTCACACCCCACTGCTTGAATTAGATCAAGGTCAAGTTATCGGCTCTACCTTAAAATGGTAGTCTTTGGTAGATTCATTAAGTTACCGATGTTGCTTATTGCTTTCATTATTTATCTAATTACAGCAATATCATTCTGTCCGATTGAGATTGATTTAGATCATCCTTATATCTTATTTGACCCATCGTTTGCTAACCTAAAACTGATCCAATCTACACCTTAAACGATGAGTTATGTCTTATCGGCTGTTTTACATCAATCTTGATCGTGCATAACATGTGGTTAAGGCATGTTGCATCTTGAGTAGATCTATTGGCTAGAGAGAACCGTTCCACGGCCCATTATCATAGCCTGTGTGATTCTGCCTCACACCCCACTGTTAGCACCGTGGAGTGGGGATCGATATTTAGTAGATCTATTCCTGGTAAGGCATGACTTTAACTGTGCGTTATGCCTGAATTGGTTGTTTTAGCCGATATCGAGTGCTTTCACGAATAGTTCGTATCACGAGACCATTGAAGTAAAGATAGGTTGAAAGATATGTTAGCCCCATGATCTTATTATTGTATTATGGCCTACATGATTCTGCCCCATGCCCCAATGATATTAGTAATGAGTTAGGGTCATCGAGTCTATTGTTATATCTACGGCCTGTATGATTCTGCCTCATGCCCCACTAGTCATGATGATAGATGAGATCTAACATGTTCATTAGATTTATCTTTATTAAACAGTTAAGTGGTGTTGAATTGTTTCTTTATATAAAAGGGGTTCGGTTAATTATAATCATTGGCTCAGCATAAACCGATCATTATTGGCATCTTATTGCCATTGATTACTATCTGTTCGATTAATAATATTTATCCTGAATGATAACCGATTCTTCTTACACAACCCCATAAGCTCTAACTGAGTTATTCTCATGAATGTACTGGAATTGACTATTTAGTCGATCTCCTTTCATATCGGCTCTCATAGCCGCACATTCGGGACTGTCTGGCAACACCGGCAAGTTCTGCCCTTAATTACTGATGAACTTTCCTCCTTGTCAATTATAGGGTCAAACTGACTGGCACATCTCGGGAGGATCGTGCAGGATCGACCACCCCTGTGCTGAAGCTAGATGGATCTGCTCCATTGAGCGGACCCTTTCGGCTTGCTGCGTGTGTCCTCGGCATGGGGCAAAAATTCTATGTTGACACATGTTTCTGGCATGCTCAGTGGGACACCATAATCATCATGGCAGTTCACAACAACAATGACATCCTTATGCTGCATTATGAAGATCTACCTGATGGGGATAAGGGTATCATCAGCAAAGCTATAGAAGAGTTTCAGAACAAATGTTTGTTGTCCTACACCAAAACATTTGACAACACAATTGTTTAGAAGTTTCCACTACCAAGAGTTCTATTACATGGGTAGACGGACACAAATGAAGCTGAAGACTGGTGTTTCTTTAAAGAGATTGTGGACAAATCTATTCGTGATGCCATGTCGAGCCATAACGAAGCTTTCAAGGACATACTCCATAACGCCTTGAAAGAGGTGATTCATGGATTTCCAGTTGGTCAAGGCGGACCGGCCTATTACAACATTTCAGATCTATCGACCCAGGCGACCAATCAAGTTGGTACCAGCCATCAAGAAGCAGCACCGGTTGATAGTGGTGATGTCCAGACAGTTCAGGGTTCATCTGAACAAACTCAAGGAACTACTGCAAATCAAACACAGTACCATCCTGGACCACTAGTACAGTATGTGCAACAGCCGGTGGGGCAAAGTCATAACTAGGTGATCAATTTTGGCACATCAGGCCACATACCATCGTCCGCTCAAAAAATAGCACCGTCAGTTCAAAGGATCCATAAAGATATAGATCCTTATATCTATAATCAGAGACTTCAAGCAGCAAGCCAGCAAAGGACTCAGCAGATTGAGATTCCACAAGGGTATCACTATGGCACAGATTATAACACCCTCTACATGATGCCAAATATAGGATATCAAGGCATGCAGGATTTCAATTCACAGATGAGTCAGCAGGTACAGATGAATCCAAATCTATAAGCTGATGAGTTATTGCTAAGGGTGACTAAGATGATGAAGAATCAGTTCGGTCTGAAGCCAAAAGGGTTGACCTTTTCATACAAATGTCCATCCAGAATGGTATGATTTGGTCACTCTTCCAACAAATTATAGGCTCCTAGAATTCGCTAAATTCACTGGCCAAGACAGTACAAGCACGATAGAACATGTTAGTCGGTATTTTACACAATTAGGCAAAGCGTCAGCTGAAGATGCCTATTGAGTTCGTTTCTTCTCTCTATCCTTATTAGGGCCAGCCCTCACTTGGTTTTCAACATTGTTAGTCAATTCCATTGCCAATTGGGCTGACCTGGAGAAGAAGTTTCATACATATTTTTATACTAGGACTGGAGAAAAGAAGATTACCGATCTAACAACCATAAGACAGAAGACTACTAAATCGGACACTGAATTTCTTTAGAGGTTTCAAGAGACTAGGAACTTGTGCTTCTCCTTAAACTTGGCCAATGATCAACTAGTTGCTTTGGCTGTTCAAGAAATGCTGCCGATGTGGAAAGAAAAGCTGTTGGGACAAGAATTTGACAACTTGGGACAATTGGCTCAATGAGTAGCTGCTCTTAATAGCCAATTTCAGAGTATGCATAGAGATACCTGGTTCCAGAAGAGTACCTTAGTAGCCAAAGCTTATGATCCATACTTAGTCGATGACAGCTTTGAAGATGAAGAAGAAGAGGTTGTTGCAGCTGAATGGAATTGGGGCAAAAAGAAGTGATGGTGCCAAATCCTTGGGGAAGAGGAGTCGAGGAGAGCTATGACTTTAATGTCACCAAATCAGATAAACTCTTCAATTTCTTGCTGGAGAAAGGGCAGATCAAGTTGCCTGATGGTCATGTCATGTTGCCCCCTGATCAGTTGAAGAATAAGAAGTTCTACAAGTTCCATAATGCTACTTCTTATTCCACTAATGAATGCAGAATCTTCAGGCAGCATATACAGAGAGCTATTCAATAGGGGAGGCTCAAATTTGATACGCCCCGGGAAATAAAAGTTGATAATCCTTTCCTAGGAGATCAAAACATGGTTGATGCTAGGCTATTCAAAGGAAAACTAAGGTCCTAACATCAACCAAATCAAAAGAAGCAGGAACAGTCGATCCCAAGATGCAAATATCTACTGACGAGTACAGAGAAATTAGGAGACGTCATGCCGAGCAAAAGAGTTGATGCGAGTAGGGAAAGACGTTAAGAGCAGAGACGATGAAGCCATGGGTCACATCTCGGATTCTATTGAATAAGTGGTAGCGGTAGAAGGAAAAGGATTATCAGAGGTGGTTAAAAGATCAAGCATACCAGCATCAATTGAAGCAAGAAAGGTATGAAAAGGAACAAGCCAAATTACTTTGGAATTGTCCTTTCTTTAGACATTGCTGGAATGAAGGTTTGAAATTACCTACCAGACAAGACTGTCCAGAATGCAGCAATCAATATCGGAAGTATAGGAAGTCTCAAACCAACTATCGGTCTATCCATGCTCAAGATGCATATCATCATAATAACATGGATCGGGGCTTAAAAAATAAAAGTGTTCATGATTGGCTTGGAAAAAGAGTCGTTGATTAGGACTGGGCTGATCATGAAGAAGAAGGCACTGAAAGAAGATATGTGTGGCAGGAAAGCCAGTGGTGCCCAGGAGGTTTAACAAGAAACTAGAAGAGAAGGGTGCAACGCTTAAGGAATAAAGAGATGGAACAGGCTCAGGCATCTAGTAAAACTCAAGTGGGGCGTATCAAGCAAATAGCCTATAGAAAGCAACCATCAGCTAATATCCAAATGGTTTTTCTATTGCCATCAGAGTTCAGAGTCAATGGTGAAAACCAATAGCTCATCCAAGCAGTTGGCTTTGAAAATTTGTATTAATGGATAATCTAATAGATGGTACAGATGGGAAACTAGGACATGGCTTCACATCAGCCAATGAATTAGATGAAGTAGATATTGGTCCTAGAGATAGACCAAGGCTGACGTACGTGAGTGCTAAGTTGGATCCGGAGTATAAGCGGGAATTAATTGACTTGTTAAAGAAATTTAAAGATTGCTTTGCTTGAGAATACTATGAGATGCTTGGTTTAGATCGATCAATTGTTGAACATCGGCTGCCAATCAAACCTGAATATCGGCCGTTTAAACAAGCTCTGAGGAGATTCAACCCGAACGTGCTTGATGATATCAAAAAAGGAGACTGAAAGGTTATTGGAAGCAAAATTTGTCCGACCATGCCAATATGCAGAGTGGATATCGAATGTTGTCCCTGTATACAAGAAGAATAGAAAATTGAGTGTTTGCATTGATTTTAGGGATCTAAATAAAGCCACACCTATGGATGGTTATCCGATGTCGATAGCTGATATGTTAGTAGATGTAGCAGCCAGCATAAGGTTATTAGCTTCATGGATGGTAATGCAGGATACAACCAAATTTTCATGGCTGAAGAAGACATAGCAAAGACCACTGTCAGGTGCCCCGGCGCAATTGGTCTATTTGAGTGGGTTGTAATGACCTTTGGACTAAAGAATGCTAGTGCAACATATCAAAGGGTGATGAATTACATTTTCCATAAGTTAAGCGACAGGATTGTTGAAATCTACATCAATGATGTGATGATAAAATCCAAAGGATACAAAGAACACCTGGCTAATTTATGTGAGACTCTAGAATGCATGAGGAAGCATGGTTTGAAGATGAATTCTAATAAGTGTGCTTTTGGAGTATCAGCCGAACAATTTTTAGGATTCATGGTCCACGAGAGGGGAATCGAAGTTGGTCAGAAAAGCGCAAAAGCCATTGATGAAGCAGTTCCCCCGACTACCAAAATAGAGTTGCAACCTCTGCTTGGTAAGATTTATTTCATTAGAAGATTCATTTTGAATTTGTCGGAGAGGATCCTACTGTTTTCTCCCTTATTGAAGTTGAAGAATGATCAAGAATTCAAGTGGGGTAATATACAACAAAAAGCGTTCGAAGAAATAAAAGAATATATGAAGTGTCCACCTGTGCTGGTCCCTCCTCAGCAAGGTAAGCCATTTAAGTTGTACATATCGGCTGATGACAAGATAATTGGATCAGCCCTGATGCAAGAATTTGAAGGAAAAGAGAGTTGTTTTCTATCTAAGTAGAAGACTACTGGATCCAGAAACGAGATATTCTCCCACCAAAATATTATGCTTGTATCTATATTTCTCTTGCACTAAATTACGACACCACTTATTATCGGCCGAGTGTACAGTTGTTTCCAAGGTTGATGTGGTTAAGCACATGTTATCAATGCCAATACTGAATGGAAGAGTGGGAAAGTGGATTCTTGAGTTATCGGAATTCGACTTGAAGTATGAATCGGCTAAAGCAGTCAAAGGACAAGTAATGGCTGATTTTATCACCCAACATCACAAGCCAAGCATTAGTTATGTAGAGCCAATGCCGTGGATGCTGTTCTTTGATGAGTCATCATGCAAGCAGGGTGGTGGCATTGGTATTGTTATTATTTCGCCTCAGGGGGCAAGTTTTGAGTTCGCTCTTCCAACTAAGCCATTGATTACAAACAATCAAGCGGAATACAAAGCTATTCTCAAGGGACTGCAACTTCTTCATGAAGTAAAGGCCGAAGCAATTGAAGTATTTGGAGATTTGCAGTTAATTATTAATCAATTGATCGGCCTATATGAGTGCAAAGAAGAAACTTTGAAAGGATACTATGACGAGTGCCAAAAGTTACTCAAGGGATTTCTTCATAACTCTTTCCAACATATTCCGAGGGCACAAAACCAAGAAGCTAACCGTCTACCTCAAAGTGCATCAGGATATCGAGTGTTTCAAGAAGTCTTGAGTAGTGAAACCTCAACTGATGATTGGAGAGTTGAAATAGTCGCCTACCTTAGAGATCCGTCTCAAAAAGTTACTAGGAAGCTAAGGTATAAATCAGCTAAGTATGTTTTGTTAGATGATCAGTTATATTATAAAACGGTCGATGGGGTATTGCTCAAGTGCTTGAACCAAGAAGAAGCTAAGGTGTTGATGGGTGAGGTGCATGAAGGGATATGTGGAGCTCATCAATTGGCTTATAAGATGAAATGGATTATTCACAAAACTGGATATTTCTAGCCAACGATACTGGAAGATTGTTTTGAATATTACAAGGGGTGTCAGGACTGTCAATGTTTTGGTAATGTTCAGAGATCGCCCACATCGGCCATGAATCCAATAATCAAACCATGGTCTTTTCGGGGTTGGGAAATTGATTTAATTGGCCAGATTTTTCTGCCTTCAAGCAATGGACATAAGTTCATATTGGTAGCAATAGACTACTTCACTAAATGGGTGGAGGCAATTCCTTTAAAAACGGTAACCTCAAAAAACATGATTGATTTTGTCAGGGAACACATTGTGTATCGTTTTGGGATTCCTCAAACTATAACTACTGATTAAGGGACAATGTTCACATTAGAAGAGTTTGGGGATTTTGCTGCTAGTATGGGGATTAAGCTATTGAATTCCTCCCCTTACTATGCCTAGGCTAATGGTCAAGTAGAGGCATCCAACCAGATTATGATTAAGCTGATCAAGAAAAAGATTGAGGAACAACCAAGGAAGTGGCATTCGACGCTAAATGAAGCACTATGGGCATATAGGATGGCCTACCATGGATCAATTAAAACGTCACCTTACGAACTTGTGTATGGCCATAATGTTGTTCTTCCTTGGGAAGTTTAGACTAGATCGAGGCGTGTTACACTACAGAATGATTTGTCGGCTGAGGTTTACAAGAATCTTATGATAGACAATTTGGAAGACTTGAGTTGCCTTCGACTATGTGCTCTTGAGAATATCGAAGGCAATAAACTAAGGGTTGTGAAATATTATACTAAAAAGGTCAAGATTAAGCAATTCTTCGTAGGAGACTTGGTCTAGAAAGTGAAATTGCTGATCGGATCAAAGGACAGTAAATTTGGCAAATGGTCACCTAACTAGGAAGGACCCTATCAGATCAAATGTTGTGCGCCTAGTAATGCTTATATTTTGGAAACATTAAAAGGAGAGGAAGAATTTGGTCGAGCAATCAATGGGAAATATTTAAAGAAATATTATCCTAGCGTTTGGATCAATACTTGATAAAGATATGTTCAATCGATAGCTTTAATAGTCGATATTGAAAAGATATCGCCTCTAGTGCAAAAGATGAACCCAAAGGAGTAAAAGCTGATACAATGTGTATCGCCTATAGAAGCAAAGTAAACACAAACAAAATAATGGGTATGAAGCATGAAATAATGGGAAACCACTCAAGGCGAGGAAGTTATTTGCTAAACATCACCTATTACAAGCTACGTGCCAGAAAACACTTTGCCTACTATATCGTCGGCCAGAGTATTGAAAGCTATAGAGTCAGTAGCATTCATAAAATCTTCAACCAAGAGCTCATGTTCCCCAGGGTGCACTGTGTCTGGAAAACCATGAGGAAGAAGCCAAAGATTATGGCCTAAACGGGCTTGTGCAGCAGTCAACGCCATGGTGGCGCTATGACGAACGCCATGAAGGGTGACCTCCCTGACACGATTCAAGATGTCATGCAAGCGAACCACCGGAACAGCGCCCCTAGCATTAACAAATCCCGCTGCATGATCCGTGGCTGATCGAAGACTCTCCAACTGAGCAGTTAGATCTAAAATATTTAAGGAAAGAGTGATCAGAAATCTTGAGGGTAAAATCAAGAAGAAACAGAGAAATAATGGCAGACATCTCACTCATGATTCTAGCTTTAGCCCTGGCCAACCTTTCCCTCACTAGGCCAACCTCGGGGGGAGATCGGTCTTCAATCATGGCCAAAGCCGATTCCGCTAGGGAGAGGCAGATGGCTAGATGCTAGTCGGTTCGATTGATGGAGGCCAGCAGATTGTCATTACTAATCTGTTGCCTCAGGTGACGAGGAAGCTGGCGGTGGATTGGTGCCAAAGATGACCCCGAGGGCTAGGCAGAATTGGCCCTTCAATTCGAGGCGATGGGGGCACCCCAAGATGCGTCCTCTTGACGATGAGGGCATTGGCATGATGATGTGGATCCATTGAGGGCTTCTTCAGCAGACCTCTTGTTGTTCTCCATGACCTTGAACCTACAAAAAGGCAGAGGATGTACTAAAGATGAAGAGGGGTTGAGACGAAGAGGGTTGTTTTTTTTATTCGTGGCCATAGCCCGTATATATAGCCCGGGAAAGCAAGAAGATAGGTTTCGATGGAGGTGTGAAATTGAAATCAGAAAACAGAAATAGATCAACACTCCAGAAATTCAGGGGACGGATAATGAAGCAATAACGGACTCGAATTTATTACTTCCCCATATTACAAAATATCGTGGGGTGGATACATTGACCAGAGATTAACCCACCAGAACTTTTTTGGATTGAAGGGAGTCTAGATTTCCACAAGGCCGACACTCATTGTGAACCAAGTCGCATCGGCCCATCAAAAATTATACTAGAAAAGAACAAAGTTCGCCCGCCTAACATATGCTCAACAGATTTCTTGATAAATTGAGGAACTTTGGAAAAGAAGCCTAAGGCTGTCCCAATGGGCGTTGAAGGAGCAACAAGGGGAAGATGATCACACCTTCTAGCTCTTGCAAACACTAGAACAGCCTTGTGAGCATGGAGAGAAGACTCAGGTGATATCATAAGAATTCTTCTAACCACAATGGCTGGTCTTCTTGCCCAACGAGGCATTACAATAAGCGATACAATCGCCCTATGCACAAGAATTCTTCTAGCTGCTTGAAATCTTCATAAAATAGACCATGGAGGGTCCAGCGGAATCGGGAGCACTCAAGGGAACAGATGGAAGAAAAGCATGGCTGAATTGTTGAGTTGCTCTCGCCAAGGTCAGATATGCATTTATAGCTGGCCTAGAAAGATGAATCCAAGTGCCCATGAAGCAGTGATGCTCTTGTAAAAAGTTTTGAGGCACAAGCTCATGGGTGGATGCAGGCAATGACAAACAGCGGACCCCAGATCAAGGTTCTCTACCCGTGACTGTAGACCAATCAGGTATACAGATATGATAATTTTGGAATAAAATTACTTTTATCCCAAAATTGGGGGCATGTGTTTACACCAAAATTTGGAAGAAGATGTTAGAGGGACCCGAAAGCTCCCAAGATCATATCACCAAGGAATCAATTATGTGTAGATCGGAACCAGCTGATTCAGATGTAGAAAATGGAATCGACTTTCCACAGATAGCGCCAGCAGATGACAACAGAGGCTACGTTCGGCGCCACGACGAAGCATGCCGGACTCTACAAAAAGGGAAAGATTAGAGTCCAAGTATACCTCTGTTCATATGGCTGCATCGATGCGGTCGACCCCCACTGTGGATCTTATATAAGCTAGTTATTGACTCTTGTTGAATTCAAGTATGGCCTGTGTGATTCTGCCTCACTCCACTGCTTGAATTATATTAAGGTCAAGTTATCGGCTCTACCTTAGAATGACAATCTCTGGTAGATTTATTAAGTTACCAATATTGCTTATTGCTTTCATTATTTATCTAATTACAGCAATATCATTGTGCCCGATTGAGATTGATTTAGATCAGCCTTATATCTTATTTGACCCATCATTTGCTAACCTAAAACTGATTCAATCTACACCTTAAACGATGAGTTGTCTTATCGGTTGTTTTACATCAATCTTGATCGTGCATAATGTGCGGTTAAGGCATGTTGCGTCTTGAGTAGATCTATTGGCTAGAGAGAACCATTCCACGGCCCGTTATCACGGCCTATGTGATTCTGCCTCATACCCCACTATTAACACCATGGACTGGGGATCGATATTTAGTAGATCTATTCCTGGTATGGCATGACTTTAACTGTGCGTTATGCCTAAATTGGCTGTTTTAGCCGATATCAAGCGCTTTCATGAATAGTTCGCATCATGAGACCGTTGAAGTAAAGATAGGTTGAAAGATATGTTAGCCCCATGATCTTATTATTGTATTACGACCTGCAAGATTCTGCCTCATGCCCCACTGATATTAGTAATGAGTTAGGGTCATCGAGTCTATTGTTATTTCTATGGCCTGCATGATTCTACCTCATGCCCCACTGGTCGTGATGATAGATAAGATCTAACATGTTCATTAGATTTATCATTATTAAACGGTTAAGTGGTGTTGAATTGTTTCTTTATATCAAAAGGGGTTTGGTTAATTATAATTATTGGCTCAGCATAAACCGATCATTGTTGACATCTTATTGCCATTGATTAATATCTATTCAATTAATGATATTTATCCTGAATGATAACTGATTCTTCTTACACAGCCCCATGAGCTCTAATTGATTTATTCTCATGAATATACTGGAATCGACTATTTAGTCAATCTCCTTTCATATCGGCTCTCATAGCCGCACATTCGGGACTGTCTGGCAATATCGTCAAGTTCCACCCTTAATTACTGATGAACTTTCTCTCCTTGTCACATGCACGGTCAAACTGACTGGCACATCTCAGGAGGATCGCGTAGGATTGACCACCCCTATGCTGAAGCTAGGTGGATCTGCTTCATCATGCGGACCCTTTCGGCTTGCTGCGTGTGTCCTAGGTATGGGGCAAAAATTTTGTGTCGACAAAGAGATTGAGGGACTTCCTACTCTCTAATGGGTTCATGATGGGCAAGGTTGACACCACTCTTTTCACCAAGAAGATTGGCAAAGACTTATTTGTGTTGCAAATCTATGTTGATGACATCATATTTGGATCAACCAATCAAGACTTTTATGAAGAGTTTGGAAAGATGATGGCTAATGAGTTTGAAATGTCCATGATTGGAGAGTTAGGTTACTTCCTTGGTCTTCAAATCAAGCAATTGAAAAATGGTACATTTGTGAGTCAAGGCAAGTACATCAAAGACATGCTCAAGAAGTTTGGCATGAGTGATAGCAAAGCCATTAGTACATCAATGGGAACAAATGACAACATGGATAGTGATGCTAGTGGCAATATGGTGGATCAAAAATTATATCGGTCTATGATTAGAAGCCTACTCTATGTGGCCGTATCAAGGCTGGATGACATGTTTAGTGTATGCATGTATGCAAGATTTCAAGCCTCACCAAGAGAAAGTCATTTAAAGGCTACAAAGAGAATATTGAGGTACTTAAAGCATACACAAAATGTTGGTTTATGTTATCCCAAAGGAGCAAAGTTTGAGTTAGTTGGTTACTCCGACTTGGATTATGCGGGATGCTAGGTTGAAAGGAAGAGCACCTTGGGCACATGTCAATTGTTGGGAAGATCACTTGTTTCATGGTCATCAAAGAAGCAAAATAGTGTTGCATTATCAACTGCTGAAGCCGAATACATATCTACCAGTAGTTGTTGTGCACAAATACTTTGGATGAAGTCCACCTTGAATGACTTTGCAATCAAGTTCAAGAAAGTGCCATTGCTATGTGACAATGAGAGTGCAATCAAGTTAACCAACAATCTGGTTCAACATGCAAGAACAAAGCACATTGATGTCCGCCACCATTTCATAAGGGATCACCAACAAAAAGGGGACATTTGTATTGAGAGTGTAGGCACCAAAGATCAACTTGCTGATATATTCACCAAGCCATTAGATGAGAAATGGTTTTGCAAGCTAAGAAATGAGTTGAACATATTGGATTTCTCAAATATGTGTTGATGCACCTTCCCACATATATGACATGCAATCCAAGGTAAAAGTTGATTGGCATGGCATACATCCTTACTAAGGACATGTTTAGTGCATCTAGTCATTTTCACATTTAATAGGCTCATTCATGAAAATCAAATGATTTTGATGTTTGTATGGTACCACTATTGCTTCTATGCTTAATTTGGTCAAGTGGTAGCATATGACATGTTTATGGGCTTGTAAACCTAGTGTTTGATCTAGAAAATGAGCAATAAGTGTTTAACTCAACATGGTACAAGATAACCCTTATTTGGAGGAGTGAAGAAGCTTGTCCTTGGATCAAACCGAGTGATGACAAAGGGGGAGAAATAGTGTACAAATGATCTAGATTGGACCATTTTTTTGGGAAAATGATCCTCACCCCATTGATTGACATTGATAATCCTAACCTATCTATAATTTAAGCCTTTGGGGTCAATGATGACAAAGGGGGAGAGATAGTGTACAAAGATAGTGAAAAGACAACAAGGGGGAGAAACAAGGATGTAAGTGATAGGGGGAGATTTTGACATAGGAGAAGAGATATGACAAAGTAAGGGGATCAATTAAATTTTGAGCACACAAGTAGGGGGAGCAAGTTCATAAACTTGATTGATGCATTTGAATGTGCATTTCATATGTTTGCTTGCATGGCACAAGTTTTAAATTTCAATATCCATGCTTGTGTGGTGTATGCTAGTTGTAGGTTTGAATGATAAAATGAAAAACTAGCTTGCATAGGTTAAGTAACTAGACTCATGCTCATATTATGAAAACTAGACCCTTGTTTCTAATGTTGATCTCACGGGGTATTTTAGTTTTTTATGTAGTTACTAATGGTGCACTCTAATTGGTATCACACTTCAAAGGTCCATCTTTTATACCTTAGCATCATTTGGTAGACATTGTCTCCTATATTTCCTATCTAAGCATATGTGCAAGCTACAATCCAAACTTTTAGCACATATGTAGGGGGAGCAATTGCTACCATATGGGATTCATGAAACTTGTCCATATCCTTTTACACATAGTAAATATGCTTGGGCAAGCAACATGGATTCAAATGAATTTCAATTCATATCTTTGTGAAAGGGTTGTCATCAATTACCAAAAAGGGTGAGATTGAAAGCTCTAGTTTGGTTTTGGTGAGTTGATGAAACCTTAAGTGCTAACCTAGTTTATCAAAGTAATTATGAGATAGGTAGCACTACTCCAAGTGATGAATCAAATGAAGATCATGATATGATGATGGTGATGGCATGGTGATGATCAAATGCTTGGACTTGGAAAAGAAGAAAGAAAAACAAAAAGCTCAAGGCAAAGGTGAAACTTGATAGGAGCTTTTTTATTTTGGTGATCGAGACACTTAGTGAGTGTGATCACATTTAGGATTGATAGCCGTACTATTAAGAGGGGTGAAACTCGTATCGAAATGCAATTATCAAAGTGCCACTAGATGCTCTAACTCATTGCGTATGCATTTAGGATCTACTAGAGTTCTAACACCCTTGAAAACATTTGTGAAAATATGCTAACACATGTGCACAAGGTGATACACTTGGTGGTTGGCACATTTGAGCTAGGGTAAAGAAGATAGAGTTGAAAAGGAGTTAAATGTGTTGGTCAAGGGGTGACCGAATGCGTCTGACATGAGGACCGGACGAGTTCGGTATCTTCCCAATGTGACCGGATGTGTTCGATATCCATACCGGACACGTTCGGTATTCTGGCCAGCCATGGCAGAGTTGGCGAGGTGACCGGACTCTGGGTCATAGTAGTGATCGAACGCTGAGCAATCACTATTTAGCGTTCAATCAAGGTGACATGGGGCACAGGTGTTGGTCCAGAGAGGACTGGATGTAGGGGTGCATCTGGTCAGCCACACCAGATGCGTCTGGTCGCAACTGAGCGGCTCTAGAAGCTCTCTAGACTCGGCCGGACACATCGGCCGGACGTAGTGACCGGACACATTCGGTCACCACACCGAACACATTCGATGTGGACCTGCAAGACTCAGGTTGTCAGCACTATAATTGATCAGACGCTGGGAGCGTCTGGTCGGCCTAGAGCGGCTATGGGAGCTCTCTGGACTCGACCGGACGCTGCGTCTCCCATGTCCGGTCGTTTTCTAATAGCGTGTCCGATCACTCAGAGATAGCCATTGGGTGTGAATGGCTCAACAATTTGAAAGGGACACATGGTGGTTAGGCTGTGACCAGACGCAGCAACCAAATGTGTCCGGTCACCACACCGGATGCATCCAGTGCACATGACTGGTGCGTCTGGTCGTCCTGTAGTCAGCCAATAATTGAGCCAATGGCTCTATTGTTTGGGGGTGTCTATAGATACCGTTTGGCCAGCTCAAGCTCACTCTCTTGGCCATTTGCATTGACATAGCAACCTTGTGAGCTTAGCCCAAGCCCTCCCACTCATCTCCATCATTGATTCATCATCTTTATGAAATTGGGAGTGAATCCAAGTTCATTGATTGAGTGTTTGCAACTAGAGGCACTTGGTATTCGTGTTTCACTGTAGATTCGCTCGTTACTCTTGGTGGATGCCACCACCTAGATGGCTTGGAGTGGTGAGGATCGTCGAGCAGAGGTTGGCGATTGTCTCTGGCTCTGATCGTGGTGATTGTGAGGGGTTCTTGACCTTTCCCCAGCGGAGAGCCAAAAGGTACTCTACTAAATTGCTCGTGGCTTGTGTGATCCTCATCTTGTGTTGGTTGTGTGGCACCCTATTGTGGGTTTGGCATGTGATGCCAATAAGTGCATGAACCTCCAAGTGAGTGAATCACCACAACATAGACTAGCTTATCGGCAAGCAAGTGAACCTCGGTAAAAATCATTGTGTCATAATTTGATTCTAAGGTGATTGGTCTTCATTGGTATTCATTCTTGTGATTGATTGTTTCATTCCTCAATGTGGTGGTATAACCATCTTTCTCTCTCTCTCTCTTTACATTACCGTAAACTAGTTGTCAAGCTCTTTAGTGTAGCTAGTCGTGAGAGCTTGTTAGTTTGGTTAGTGTGGCTCTTTAGTTAGCCTTTGAGAGCACACTAACTTAGTGTAGTGACATAGCTATTGTGTGGATAGAGACAATACTTTCTAGAATTATGGTAGGTGGCTTGCACTTTTAGTAGGCTAGCGCAATACTTGCTTCGCCTCATATTTGTCTAACCGGTTTGCCAAGTGTTGTTGTAGAAGTTTTAATAGGCTATTCACCCCCCTCTAGCCATTAGGACCTTACAGACAAAGCCCACACCCAAGGGGTCTAGTGAGGTGGAGCTCACGGTCTTGGGGTCGAGTGAGGTGGAGCTCACGGTCTTGGGGTTGAGCAAGGCGGAGCACAAACCCAAGGGTCGGGTGAGGCGGAGATCGCGGCCTCGGCGTTGGGCGAGGTGGAGCCCACCCCTAGAGGTTGGGCAAGGCAGAGATCGTGGCCTTAGGGTCCAGCGAGGCGGAGATCATGGCCATGGTGTTGGGCGAGGCGGAGCCCACCCCTGGAGGTTGGGTGAGGCGGAGATCGCGACCTCGGGGTCAGGCGAGGTGGACCCACACACCTGGGGTTCGGTTGGAGTTGTAGGAGCGCTCTTGACTACTCGGTTGAATCAATGTTGATGACCATTAGCTCCTCTTTGGGTACCCTAGTATTAGTCCCCGATAGTAGCCCCCGAGCCTATGGAGGAGTAGAATACTCCTTCGAAGGCTTTTCTGAATGGGAGGACTCTGAAGGCCTTGGCCTTTTTTGACACACAAAATCTCACGGCTATACCCCTAAGAGGCCTAATCATGATGAAAGGTAATCGCCATCCCTAGGACACGCCATGGGCGACAAGACACTATCAGTGTTTCAAGTTACCATCGACGAGTAAATTTCTAGTATTCCCTAGGACACAAGGTTTATAATGCTTCGGGCAGAAAGTCCCTTGGTCTAGTTCCTCACTGTTGCTCATGTTAATAGCACTAAAAGTTTGTAGTAGGGGTTACAAACAAGCGAGAGAGGGAAATGATCCCAAGTCTCTAGTGAAAGGAGTGAGTGGGTGCTAAGAGCTCGATTGCTGCTCAATTGTGCATTCGTGTCATGCTCTTATGCGGATCTGTATCGGATCTTTATGGGTTGATCGGTTCAGGATCCCCTTCATGGGGCGCCCAGCTTTCCCTTTTATAGGACAAGGGAAAGCGCAAGTTATAGAGGAGGAAAAGGAGAAGAACCAGAGAGAGGAAGGCCTTCAGGATCGTTAGGTCCTTCTTCTCCTTCATGCGAGCCCTGCCGACCCTGTAGATGTCAATAGGGATGGCTCCATGTCATGGTCCTATCTATCACTGGCACCATGCGCTGGTGTCATCAGCTGGTCATGGCGCTCCACTCCATCTTAGCAGATGTTGTGGTGAACTGACATACCTATTAGTGTTCGTACGAGGGTTAGGTAGAATAGCACAGGTACGCCCGATGCTGTTCTTGATGTGAATCCTCAGGTATGGCCCATTATGGCCACAGGTTACATCGGGGCATGCCGGTCTCTTCCTTAGAGTCAGAGTTTTGACCTAGGCCCATATGCTTAGACCTGAAGTGGTTGGCGGTGGTATGGGTCCCCGTTGGGCGAGATGGATCCCATACCTAAGGGGTCTAGAAAGGTAGAGCCCATGGACTCAGGGTCTGGGGAGGCATAGATCATGACCTTAGGGTTGGGCGAGGTGGAGCCTGCCATGGAGGTCGAGCGAGGCGCAGGTCATGGCCTCGGGGTCAGGCGAGGCAGAGCCCACCCCAGAGGTCGAGCAAGGTGGAGACTATGCACCTAGGGGTCAATTGGAGCTATAGGCATGCTCTTAACTGCTCGGTTGAATCAACGTTGATGACCATTAGCTCCTCCTTTTTGGGTACACTAGTATTGGTCCCTGATAGTAGCCCCTGAGCCTGTGGAGGAGTAGAATACTCCTTCGGAGGCTTTTTTGAATAGGAGGACTCTGAGGGCCTTGGCCTTTTCTTGTCACCCATGGCATGTCCTAGGGACGATGATTCCCTTTCATCATAATCGGGCCTCTCGAGGGTATAGCCATGAGATTTGGTGGGTCAAAAAAGGTCCTTCCTGATTTTGACCCCTACAGAGGTCTGTCGTTCTACGATCGTGCATTCGGTCTCCATGCGAGTCCAACTTTCCTCGAGCCCCCGCATGTAGTAGGGGTCTGGTCGAGGGTCTTCTTGTCTTCATGATCATCTTCCCTCGAGCATTTTTCTAATAAAAATGGAGGGGCTAAGTCGTGCCTTGATTTTCTTCTATGGACAAGCCATGGTGCTCGGTGAGTTGTTAACGGGCTAGTCCGAATGGGGCCCTAGCATTCTATTGATGGGGGTCTAGGTTGGGTCAGCTAGTGACTAACTCTAGATTCTCAGTAGTCGATCCATATAGTTCTTAGGCCCGTTCGATCGGTCCCAAGGGCTCTCTACCTTTCTTTGAGGAAAAACCCTAGAGTGAATCTACCCGAGGCTTCAACGTGGGCTGGGACGTTCGTGGTGCTCGTGCGCCCGGGTATTGGCCACAAGCGGGCCCATCCCTTTCCACCCCTCACTCTAAAAGTGCCCAAAGCAATTGTTGAATCCATCGGTGGGTCAACCTTTGAACTCCTGAGCTTCGACGGGCCGTAGGAGCGTTTTCAACTCCATATCCCACTTACCTATGATGGGTCATGGCCCATTCAGGGACGCAAAATGTCTACCGCATTTTTCAAGGGGACGGCCATAGGCTGTGTGCACATGCCCCATGATGAGACATGGTGACAGGTCATGGCAGGCATAGAGATGTAGGTGGGTGGTTGGTTTGCTCGCACCTATCGTCCCTATGAAACCAAAGGGTTAACCCTCTGGGTTTCATATGCATGTCTACATCCTAGCCTTCATAGCCAATGCTTAGGTTTCCTACCTCCGCACCTCGCTGCCATTGAGCTCGCATCCATCCCCTCCCACCTCCAATGGATCCATGGTGCCATTTCGACATCACCTTCCAGCGTATGGAGGGCCTCATCCATCGTGGTCTTCTCCACATGCAGACCTTGGCCGAGGAGTGATTGCTGCATGGCGATGAGGGTTCGTCGTCATCGCCCGACAGCTACATGGTGTTGTTCGACCACTTCCATGAGCATGGGCTTATGACCCCCACCCACAAATTCCTTTAGGGGCTACTGCACTTCTACAAGATTGAGCTATAGCATCTCAATCCCAACGGGATCCAACACATGGCGGTGTTCATCGTGCTGTGTGAAGGATTCCAAGGGATCAGCCCTCACTTCGACTTGTGGAGGTATTTCTTCGCCGCCAGCCTCAAGAGGAAGAGGGAGAAGGGCGACAGGCAAGAGCTGCACATGTTGTTGGGGTGCACCGGCATCCAACTTTAGAATAATCAGGACAATGAGTACCTGTCCATGTGTCTCTCGATGTCCAACAAGGGGTGGCACTCGTAGTGGTTCTACCCTAAGAATGACACTACCATCCCTCTACTGGAGTTCACCGAGCGCCTGATCAAAGAGGCCCTAGAGCAGTGGAGGAAGTGGGGCATGCCAAAGAAGGACAAGAAGAAGATATATGACCACATCACTGCCATCCACATCATGAATGAGAATGGCCTGAAAGGGTCGGGCGTCATCGAGGCCTACCACACGAGGAGGGTGGCGCCGTTGATGACGCGTGCGCTCCCGCTATACGTGATGGCACCCGAGGCGTCGTTCGATGGAACAGCGCTCACCGAGGGAACACTCCCCAACTTTGAGATTGCGCAATGCATCAAGGAGGCAATGGAGCCTTTGCAGGATGATGCAGGTGCCACCGTTGACTTTGTCTACCTGGTGCCAAGGCATCCTCCGATGCGGCTAAAGCCAGGCTACGTTGTCTTCATAAGTTTCCCTTTCTCCTACCTTCTCTTCATTTGATTTCTCGACCCCGTGGGACTAACTTTGAGAGGGGCAGGACCAACCGAGGGACCTCATCCTCATGGATCACTCAGCTCCACTGCCGAGGGATTTGGCTATGAGGGTGGTGAATTGTGCCGAGGGCGAGCGGCTGAGGAAGGTGAAGGAGGACAAAAAGAGGAAGAAGCAGTAGAAGCTGAGGGCACAGGAACGAGGGGAGGACACCGACAATGATGATGATGATGATGATGGTGACAATGATGAGGTGATGGAGGAAGAAGAAATGGTAGCCAATGATATCGAGTGGGACAACCTAGAGAACGAGGATGCATTGACAGACATCGGTTAGTCCTTGTAGGTGTCAGGACCCTTCCCATCCCATGGAGCAGAGGGTACGTCTACGGGGCTGGTGGAGGCAGGACGTACCGTCGGCCTGCTCTAGGAGTCAACAGAGGCGGGTGGCTCTGCCATTGTGCCCGAGGTGCCAGTGGAGGCAGGTGGCCCCACCATTGTGCCCTAAGAGGTAAGGGGAGCAAGGCGTGCCACCAACATGCCCTAGGAGCTGCCCACGGCAAGCCCCTTTGCCCAGGAGCAGGGGGCGAGCTCGAAGTGGCCTCATTCCAATGAGGTGGAGCAAGGGTCAGGGGGTTTGTCCCCAAAATGCATCTGCTGCCCGACGGCACCGAGGTGAGTTATCGATTCCTCTATTTTTTCCTGTTTTAGTCAAATTTTGTCATGACTTGTGTTTTTCATCCTTTGCAGCATCGTCACATAGCGGAATCCCTTGGCACTGGTGCCGAAGAAGAGCATCACCCTCCAATCGAGACAGCGGCCATCAGCTAGTGTCGCGCCCATTTTGGGTGTGTAACAACCCAAAAATCCATACACTAAAAATACCAACTACAATTTTTTTCTTAAAAACTCCCATGTGTTGATGAGTGTCATGTAAAGAAACCCAACCTAAGAGATGCATTAGGTCCAACCCCAACCTAAGTCATCACACAAGCATGGCATGCCATTGTTAATCATGTTTATTTAAAAGGTACACTAATTTGGAATTCAAATTTCAAACCAAATTTGAATTCAAAATAAAGAAGAAGAAAAAGAAAATAGAAAAAGGAAAAAAGAAAAGAAGAAGAAGCCTGCTCAGCCCACTGGCTAGCCGTGCTTTGCGCGTAGCCGGCACAACTTGCACAACCGAGCGACTGACCTAGCTAGCTAGCACGCCGCACACGCCCACGCGCCCATTCACCACGCCTACTGCCACTGCCATCCGACCCCACGCCGTCGTTTTCCCTACTTCACTGACAGATGGACCCCTGGCGTCGTCTCCTTCCTCAGTTCCCTCCTCTGCTTTCGGCAAACAGAGCGCAGATGCTGTGGGAGAAAATCCGACGCCACCCCAGCCCTTCTCCGCCATCCGTGCCTCACAATTGATTGCGAACCCCGTTGGATGGGTGCCATGCAGGCACTGGCTGCCTGACAGGGTCACGCACAATGCATGACCACTGCCATGTGCCTGCCATCACCATGGCCACACCATGCTCTTGCCCCCTTCCTATTCCCCACCTTCTCGACCACAGAGCGTGGATTCGATTTCGCCATCACAACCATGATCGCGTCGCGACCCTGAAGCCCTAGCCTCGACGCAATCACAGCCCTCTACGCACCCCTGGCCATCTCCAGCTGCTCGTCCATGCTATGGTCGAAGCTCCGGCTACAAAAGCCCTGGCCTCGGGTGCCCTAGAGCTCATCCCAATGCCCCGCCGCCATCTTGTGGCCGTCCACTGCACACCAGAACCGAGAGAGAGGGATGAGGGAGAAGTAAGGACGCAGAGAAGCCACGATGGGGAGGAGCACACCGAAGCCAGAGCAAGAGACGCCACGCTGCACTGCTTCTGGAGCTACATGGCTACGACCCGCCACTGCACCACCATCCCATCTTCCACAACACCGACAGTGAGCTTCTCGCCGCTGAGACCTCCTCCTAAGCCCCCTGGATGCGAGCACGCATGCGAGCACACACGAGCACACACCGTAGCCACGCGCACGGCCAAGGCGAAGCCACCACGGCTGCATCACCATAGTGGAAGTGACGCCATCGCCTTGGCTGGCTCCTTCTCACCGTGGAAAACACCTCGCTTGCGATCAAGGTAGGCGAAGGCCACCGGAGGACTCCCGAAGACCACACCACGTCGTGGCCGGAGCGCCGTCGCCATCGCGTCGACTTCACCGTGGCCAGGACCACTGGGAGTGCCTGACGCCTCCCTGTCTCACCCAACCTATTCACTAGAGCCACAGGAAGCTCACGCACCCCGCCAAACATGTTTCTGGTCACCATTATAGCCCCGTCCAAGCCACACCGATGAGCACTACCATGCCGAGCCACCGTTCGCCATGGCCAGAACCCTAGAAAGCCCTAGCCACCACCTAGACCCCACCACCATGTTCGCCGAAGCCTGGTGAAGCGTTCCCCCACCTTCATTGGACGCCAGCACCTATGGCAAGGCTCGCCGACGTGGCACGCTGCCGGCGGGAGCACGCCACATGGAGAGGAAGGGAAATTTCTTCCCTAGACCGCACCCGCGCATGAACTCGGAGCTCGTAGACCATGCCCGAGGAAAGAGAGGTGGACTTGGTCCACCATGCACCCTGCCTTAGGTCCATAGACCAGCGCCTCTTGGTCCATCGTGAGCCACGCTCACGCCCATAGCCTGGAAACGAAGCCCAGTAGAGGCCCAAGGCCATGACATGGCAGCGCCACAGCATGCCACGAAGCGGGCCAAGCTCGGCCCAGACCGGCCCAACCCGGGCCCACCAGAGCCCATTGGAGACCTAGTCCGAGTTGACCATTGACCGATCAACGTTGACCATTGACCTAGCCCCACATGTCAGTGGCACAGACACCTTGGACCCACATGTCAGATGATGACATCATGCTGACATCACACGGGACCCACACGTTAGAAGCCAACACAGCCGGGGTGACGTCATGCTGATGTCATGATGACATCAGCTGCTAACGTCAGTAGCCTAGGCCCCACAAGTCAGTGACCCTAACCGTTGACCGTTGACTCGCCCATTGACTAACGTTGACTTTGACCGGACCCACATGTCAGTGACCCAAGAGTTCCTGGACCCACCTGTCGGTACTGATGACGTTGCTGACGTCATGCTAACGTCAAGATGACATCAGCAGGACCCCACTTGTTAGCTCAGAGCCGAGCCAATGACGTCATGCTGATGTCAGCACACCACATGGACCAGTCACAGTGTGACACGTGTCAGCCCAGGATTAATTCAGCCTTTTTCCATTTTTAGAAATCATTTAAACTTTGGAAATTCATAACTAGTTCATACGACCTCAGAAAAATATGAAACTAGGACCAAAATTCATCTAAAATCGAGCTTTACGCAATGAACCCATGTTTGAGTGCATTTGGCTCTTTTGAATTTTTATTGCTTCTTTGTGCTATTCTATAGACGTCGCTAAAGCGACTATAATATGATCATTGCAGACTCGGAGGAGAACCAAATGGACGAGGATCATGAGTACCATGAGGAGAACGGAGACGACTACACTGAAGGTGCCATATCCCACCCAATCTCGTAGCACCTATTACGCATGGCTAATATAGAACTGCTATTGCTTACTTTACTGCTACAATCATACTATGATAGGACTTGCATGGTAGTACGCTTGCCTGAAGGCCTTTACCTTGACACAACCTTACCCCTGCATACCCTGCCATTAGGCTAGACACACGCTTACTGCTATATATTTCATTATTTATACTTCTACTATGCTTACACTACATGCGTGGTGGAAACTGGTGTTATCTGGACTATGGGGAGAGTGCTGCGTGTGTGACTTGGGTGTGTGGAGGGTGAGAGTTGTGTCAACCAAGTTGGAGTATACGATGAGCCTAGGGCGAGTCTTGCCATGTGGTGCTACCTGGGCAGCCCTAGAAATGGATACCTGTGGTGGGTAAATGGTATATGAGGTGGTCCTGGGTGTGAACCTATGATGGGAGGAGCCCAGGATGGAGGTGTTGTGGTGGCACGGTAAATGGAAACCCTGATGGAGACATTCTGGCTTGGTCATCCCTAAGGACTTACTAGTACTCAGATTCACCGGGAAGCCTTACGTACCACTCGCCCTATATGGTGCGGGACGGCCAGACTACTTGGTAGGATATTGCCACTACTACTAGGTTGATAGTGGATAGTGTAAGGAGGTACGGGGCATGGAGGATTTCCCCCACACCCTTCCGAGACTTCATGGAGACCTTGTGGACCCGGCTCATGACTCATAGTTTCAGCCACCCTAGACTAGACTTGGGGTGTACCAGGGCTGAATGGTAGAGTGGCATTATCCTAGGCTAGCAAGCGGCCAGAATTAGCCCAGTTGACGACGGTCGGCGAGGAAGGCGGATCTTGTGGTTATGTAAAACCTCTGTAGAGTGTATGGTTGATCGATCGATACATGTGCCGACTTGTCGGCTATGGACCTTTCCTGGGTTTTGCTTAAACTAGATAGTGAGATGAGTCCTTCTCTTCTTCCCCCGTGAGAGAGTGTCGGTCATAGCCAGGGGCTACGGGCCTTGAGATAGCGCCGAGAGGGAGTTGGCCTATCGACTGAGCGATGGTATGATGATGGTGTGGAGATGGTGGTATATCGATCCCAGGATCAAAACCTAGCTCAGAAAAGGGAATGGGGTGGATGGTGCGTGGGGATGGTGTTTAAACTTGACTAGCTATTATTATACTTGATATGTTACTGCATAGGAAACCCCAACCTCATAGGTTCCTTTTGCTTATATCCAACATGCATCTAATTTCCACAAAGCAATGCTCATAGGGTGGGATTGGCCAGTACAAATCGTACTGATAAATTTTGGCACATAGGTTCTGCTGAGGAGTATAGCTTCGAGGAGTTTGATGGATAAGGGGTTCGTGCCTATGCTCGAGTTTGGCGATCTTATCTTCAAGCTGTTCTGAATGAATGCTACATTTGATTCTGCTAATGCGGCGATGTAATAATTTATGTACTTCCGCACTACTTGTACTCTGATATTATTGTTGTATGGCTGTGATATTCGACTGGAATTTGGGTAATATGATCTACAACAGTCTTATTACACCTCAATGCTGTGGATTTCCCTTCACGGAAATCGGGGTCACCTCAGTTGGTATCAGAGCCATACTTGACCATAGAACGAAACCCTTAGGAATGGACGATAGAATAGGACGTGAACAACCCTTCTTTCGGTTATATACCGACCTTGCATTTACTTTTATGCAAGGCTTATCTAATATTGACCTGCTAACACCTATTCCTTAAAACATGTAGATGGCAACAAACGTCGACTAGCCGCCTCTAGGACCGCTACCCTTGGACCATGCCAAGCTTACCTTTGACCTATGGGAGCTCGGGGGTTTTGCACAGACCCTCTGTCGAGTTCTCGCCATGTTAGGTGTCCCCGATGAGCTTGTCAAGGTCACCTGCACCAGGAAGCTAGCTCAGGAAGGAGGAATCGAAGGACCGATTGTTGCCTTAGTCGAGTTCCTAGCTAGCACTACCTTACCTTCTGTCCTAGCTTTCACCGAGTTGACTATAGAGGACACAGTCAAGGAGGGACTACAAGCTATCTCACACAAGGCACTTCGTGGAGTGATGAGGGACCACTATGAGCACCTGAAGACGACAGAGTTCTGTCTACTTCCCTAGGCCCTCGACCTACGCCTTACCCCTAGTGAGCAGAGTTTCACAGTCGGCAGAGTTATCATTGTCAAGGAGGATAGATGCCTTTATGTCTCAGCTATCCACCTACTAGAGTAGGATAGGTATGTGACCCAGCTAGAGTAGAGGAGATGTCAGGACCAGGCCCTTCTATGGGAGTACCAAGAGCAAGACTCACAGGGAGCATAGGAGCGAGCTAGTCTATTGGAGATAGTTGCCAAGCTATAGGACGAGCTCAACCGTCGTGAAGAAGTCCATAGAACCGAGGTCACAGACTTATAGGACAAAGCTGCTAACCTAGGCAATAGGAACTACTACCTCAATAGCAAGGTCTTGGAGTTGTAGAGAGAGTTGGACGACAAGAAGACTGAGTTCAATCGCAGAGGAGACAGAGAGAGATCCAAGGGGATTGATATGCTGAAGATCCAATCTTGGAACAAGACCATGACTCAAGAGCTAGGGGAGTTCAGGAAGAAGGCCGTTTGCAACTAGGGTCACCTGATTGAGGCACTTAGGCAGACCGAGTACCTACAACACAAGTGTGAGAGGACATGGCAGGCTTAGCAGAAGTCTAACAGGAAGCGCCTCAGGGAAATGAAGGGTGTGTGGGATCAGCTAGCCAAGGAGATTCGCAGCAAGACAAAGCCTAGGATAGAGGAGTTTGAGTTAGCCCTGACTCGCCTCAACCTAGACGCCTGCCCTACCCTACCTGGAGCCAAGCCTACTGAGGAGCTCGTCGAGGCCCTAAAGTACATGTCCCGACTTCACAAGTCTGATGAGGAGATTGAGATCGAGAACAGTCGTATCCTAGCTGCGGTGTACGAGTTAGAGTAGGATGACCCTGCATGGTCAAGAGTCATGTCAGTAGCTTCCGTAAGCTGTACCCCATGATGTACCGCATATGAGATGTATTATGAGACACTAATGCGTAGTACGATTCTCGCACGTCTTCTAGTGTAACCACTGGAGATGATGCTATGTAATAAAACCCATGTAATGAATGTTTTGGATCTTATTGCATCTTATGGATCTTATTGCTTCTTGTAATGAGTGTTGGATAGTATAAATGTTTTTCTTTAAATCATCAAATCATGTAATCATATTGAATTATAAGCACTTATGGCACAAACACTAAATTCTCTATGATCCGTGTTGTAGATGCCGAACCACTGATCTAATCGCCCAATGAACCGTGGATGTGCGCCCACCCTCAAACCAGTCGAACCAAATGGGGGGCGTGGTGGCAACAACCATGGCCATGCCTATGGCTGTGGACATGGAGGGATACCCTTCAACCTGGAGAATACCCCACCGCCTAAGGAGAACATTCCTCCACCACCACCACCAAACCTAGCAGAAGTGATGGCACAACAGACCCAGCTTCTTATAGCTCTTGTAGAAGGAGCAAACCGTCGCCAGGGAGGTCAATAGAATGACTTCCAAAGGAAGCTAGAAGGATTCCTAAAGCTAAGGCCACCTACCTATGATGGCACTGACCCTAACCCGCTTGTAGCTAATGACTAGCTCAAGGAGATGGAGAAGAAGCTTGACCTCACTACTTTCACTGACGATGAGTGTGTTGGAGCTACCACACACCAGCTCACAGGTGCAGCATGTGCCTGGTGGGACAGTTTCAGTGATTCCCATGAGAACCCTACCAACATCTCGTGGGATGAGTTCGCCAAAGCATTCACTGAGTATCACATTCCCAAGGGTATCATGGAGGCCAAAGCCGAGGAGTTCCACAACATCAAGATGGGAAAGGACAGGGTGACTGAGTACACTACTCGTTTCACCAACCTTCTACACTATGCACCTCCCTACATTGTGAACTTTGAGAAGGAAAAGATGTACTACTACCGCAAGGGACTTAACCCACACATCAAGCTGAAGTTTGGCGATATTGAGAGTAACACGTTGCGTGCTCTGGTGGATCGCTGCATCTAGATCGAGAAAGATCATGCTAAAGCTGGAGAGGAGTATAGGGAGAGGAAGCGTAAACTTGAGGAGCCCTTTCGTGGACGTGATCGCAAGAGGTTCCGCAGAGATGCACCATCTAGGGAACGCTCTCACCACAATAGGGATGACAACCCTGGATCAAGTAGTGGTAGTGGAGGCTACACTACCAAATACTCCTGCCCTACTCAGGATCGTTACACCCAGGACCATTATGCTTAGGACCACAACACTCAGGATCGTTTCAACCATTCCGGCTCTATGAATGAATGCCCAGCATAGAACCACTCCGCACTAGGTACTAGAAACTAGAAGGCACCCATGCCAACCCCTGCAGGCGGTGTGCCTTTCACCTGCTTCGCTTGTGGCCAACTGGGTCACAAAGCCACTGAGTGCCCATAGAACTTAGCTGCTTAGAAGTCTCAGTTCAAGGGATCTGCTACCCGTGGATGTCTCAACCATCTGGACACCGAGGAAGCATAGGCTGCTCTTGATGTTGTGTATGGTATGTTTTTAGTTAATGGCAATACTGCATCAGTTCTATTTGACTCTAGAGCAACTTATTCTTACATATCATCCAAGTTTGCACGAGAGCATGACCTGCCTATAACCCCACGTGAAAAGCCTATCATCACTAGTTCACCTTTAGGAGACCTAAAATGCACCCACATCTATAAGGGAGTGAGTCTTATCATTGAGGGTCTTATCTTTAAAGCCGACCTAACCCTGTTACCTTCCACTAGCCTAGATGTCATCCTGGGTATCATATCATGTTCACATAGATATGTCCAAGTGACCCACCCATTAGGCCAGGTCATTAGATGTGAACCCCAGTCTAGAAAGTCCACCTCTATCCTATGTGCCCTTAAAGCCAGTACAGAATCATAGAAAGAGGAGAAGATAGTTCATGATGTGCCTATGGTCAGAGACTATCCTGATGTATTCCCTGAAGAATTACCGGGTATGCTACCAGACCGTGATGTAGAGTTCATCATTGATCTTTTGCCAGGAACAGGACCTATTGCCAAGAGACCCTATCGTGTGTCCATTGATGAACTGGCCGAGCTTAAGAAATAGCTTGATGAGCTCATCTCAAAGGGATATATTAGACCCAGTGCTTCACCCTGGGGATCCCCTGTTCTGTTTGTTAAGAAGAAGGATGGCTCAATGAGAATGTGCATTGATTACCGGAACTTGAATGCAGTCACCATCATGAACAAGTACCCCCTGTCAAGGATTGATGATCTACTTGATCAGCTTTGAGGTGCCAAGTATTTCTCCAAGATTGATCTCAGAACCGGCTACCATCAGATGAAGATTCAAGAGAGTGACATCCCAAAGACAGCTTTTGTGACTAGGTATGGGCAGTTTGAGTTCACCATGGTGTCCTTTGGACTCACGAATGCTCCCGCATACTTCATGAACATGATGAATAAGGTTTTCATGGATGAACTGGATAAGTTCGTCGTAGTATTCATTGATGACATCCTTGACTATTCATCCACCACTGAAGAACATGAACATCATCTGAGAACGGTGCTTGAGAAACTAGCCCAACATCAGCTCTACGCAAAGTTCAGCAAATACGAATTTTGGCTACAGAAAGTTGCCTTCTTGGGCCATGTACTATCAGCTGAAGGTGTCACAGTTGACTCGGCCAAGATTGAAGCCGTGAAAGAGTGGGATCAACCCCGTAATGTGACAGAAGTTAGAAGTTTCTTGGGATTGGCTGGATATTATCGCCGATTCATTGAGAACTTCTCCAAGATAGCCCATCCAATGACCAGCCTTCTGAAGAAGACTAAGGAGTTTGAATGGACGCCCGAGTGTGAACAAAGCTTCCAAGAATTGAAACAGAAGCTTACCACAACTCCTGTGCTAGCATTGCTTGATATCAGCAAAGATTTTGTGGTCTATTGTGACACATCCCATCAAGGACTTGGTTGTGTACTGATGCAAGATGGAAGAGTGATAGAATATGCGTCTCGATAGTGGAAAGAACATGAGAACCGTTACCCAACCCATGATCTTGAGTTAGCAGCAGTTGTGCATGCCTTGAAGATCTAGAGACACTACTTGATAGGCAACAAGTGTGATATCTATACGGATCACAAGAGCTTGAAGTACTTTTTCACTCAGGAAGACCTAAATATGAGGCAACACCGATGCCTAGAGTTGATCAAAGATTATGACCTAGAAATCCACTATCATCTGGGAAAAGCTAATGTAGTCGCAGATGCTCTCAGTCGCAAGAGTTACTGTCACACTTTGATCACTGAATCCATACCACCTGAGCTCAAGGAAGAGATTGATGTTTTCCAACTAGAGATAATACTGCATGGCTTGTTGAATGAGCTCCGCATATAGTATGATCTCATAGATCACATCCATCAAGCTCAGAAAAGTTGTGAAGAGATCGAATATCTTCGTGGTCTGATGAAACTAGGCTACAAGACCAACCACCAAGAAGATGAATAAGGAACCATCTGGTTCAAGAACAGAATCTGTGTTCCATCTGACCCAGTACTATGAGAGGAAATTCTGTCAGAAGCTCACGATTCTAAGTACTATATTCACCCTGGAGGTTCAAAGATGTATCAAGACTTGAAGAAACACTTCTGGTGGAAAGGCATGAAGAGAGACATTATAGGACATGTGGCACGATGTGACACCTGTGATAGAGTCAAGGCTGAACATCAAAGGCCTGCAAGATTGCTAAAGCCTCTTGACGTTCCCAAGTGGAAATGGGAGAGCATATCCATGGATTTCATAGTTGGATTGCCCCGATCACAGAAAGGCAATGATTCCATCTAGGTGATTGTCGATCGTTTGACCAAGATTGCTCACTTTGTACCAGTTAAGACCAAGACCAATGCCAAAAAATTAGCAGACCTATATGTTGAGCATATTCTCAGACTACATGGAGCTCCTTCTAGTATTGTATCTGATCATGGTCCTCAATTTGTGTCCCGATTCTAGGAAGCTCTACACAAGTCCATCAGAACCAAACTCGATTTCAGTACCGCTTATCACCCACAGATAGATGGATAGACAGAACAAGTAAATCAAACCTTAGAAGACATGCTTCGCGCTAGTGTACTGAATTATGGCTCTGATTGGGAGAAATGCCTACCCTATGCAGAGTTCTCTTACAATAATAGCTACCAAGCCAGTATCAAGATGTCACCATTTGAAGCTCTGTATGGTAGACCTTGTAAGACACCTTTGATGTGGTCCCATCTAGGAGAAAGATCGTTCTTTGACTCCACTAAGATTCAAGATGCAGAAGAAGGAGTTGCTCAAGTAAGAGAGAATTTGAGAATTGCTCAAAGTCGATACAAAACCTATGCTGACAAAAGAAGAAGAGAACTTGAGTTCAATGTGGGAGATTTTGTCTATCTCAAGGTATCCCCGCTACGTGGAACTGTCAGATTCCATGTGAAGGGAAAGCTTGCCCTAGATTTGTTGGCCCATACAAGATTTGCAAGAGGATCGGGAAGCTCGCCTACAAACTTGAGCTACCTGAGGAATTGATGGGTGTACATCCCGTATTCCATGTTTCACAGCTATGCAAGTGTTTGAGAGTGCCCAATGAAGTAGTTCCAACTAATACACTTGACATTCAAGATACACTTGAGTATAAAGAACATCCTATTAGAATTCTGGGCAGAGACACCAAAGAGACCCGAAGCAAGACTATTCCAATGTGCAAGATCTAATGGAGCAATCACACAGAGAGAGAAGCAACATGGGAGAAAGAGTCTGACCTCTGGCTACACTATCCTTACCTTTTCGAAGAGTACGTTATGCTTTAATCTTGAGGATGAGATTCTGTTAAGGGGGTAGGACTGTAACAACCCAAAAAATCCATACACTAAAAATACCAGCTACAAAATTTTTCTTAAAAACTCCCATGTGTTGATGAGTGTCATGTAAAGAAACCCAACCTAAGAGATCCATTAGGTCCAACCCCAACCTAAGTCATCACACAAGCATGGCATGCCATTGTTAATCATGTTTATTTAAATACTAACAGATGAAACATAGCATATATTGTTAACTCACATGGTGATTTGGATTTTCATTTGCTTTCTGTAATGCCTGATAACTCCTTTAAAGAAACACACCATAAAGTAATTATTATTCAAACCAAAGGATAAATGTTTAAAAGAAAACTATTTCCATTTGTGTATAACAAAACTACACCTAATTTTTGTTATACAAAATAGCTAAATAAATTCCTAATATATATATATAAATGATATGGGCATCATATCTAAAAGGTACACTAATTTGGAATTCAAATTTCAAACCAAATTTGAATTCAAAATAAAGAAGAAGAAAAAAAAAACAGAAAAAGGAAAAAAGAAAAGAAGAAGAAGCCTGCTCAGCCCACTGGCCAGCCCTACTTCACGCGTAGCCGGCACAACTTGTGCAACCAAGCGACCGGCCCACCAAGCTAGCATGCCGCACACGCCCACGCGCCCATTCACCACGCCTACTACCGCTGCCATCCGACCCCACGCCGTCGTTTTCCCTGCTTCACTGACGGATGGACCCCCGGCATCATCCCCTTCCTCGGTCCCCTCCTCTACTTTCGGCAAACAGAGCATAGATGCCGTGGGAGAAAATCCGATGCCACCTCAGCCCTTCTCCGCCGTCCGTGCCTCACAATTGATTGCGAAGCCCATTGGATGGGTGCCACGCAGGCACCGGCTGCTCGATAGGGTCACGCACAATGCATGACCATTGCCGCGCGCCTGCCATCACCATGGCCATGCCATGCTCTTGCCCCCTCCCTATTCCTTGCCTTCTCGACCACAGAATGCGGATTCGATTTTGCCATCACAACCATGATCGTGTTGCGACCCTGAAGCCCTAGCCTCGACACGATCATAGCCCTCCACGTGACCCTGGCCATCTCTAGCCGCTCGTCCATGCTATGGCTAAAGCTCCAGCTATAAAAGCCCTGGCCTCGGGTGCCCTAGAGCTCATCCCAACGCCCCGCCGCCATCTTGTGGCTATCCACTGCACACCCAAACTGAGAGAGAGGGATGAGGGAGAAGTAAGGAGGCAGAGAAGCCACGGTAGGGAGGAGCTCACTGGAGCCGGAGCAAGCGACGCCGTGCTGCACTACTTCCGGAGCTACACGGCTACGACCCACCACTGCACCACCATCCCATCTTCCACAACACCGATGGTGAGCTTCTCGCCGCTGAGACCTCCTCCTAAGCCCCCTGGACGCGAGCACACACGTGAGCACACATGTGAGCACACCGTAGCCACACGCACGGCTGAGGCGAAGCCACCGCGGCCACATCACCGCAGTGGAAGTGAGACTACTGCCTTGGCTGGCTCCTTCTCACCGTGGAAAACACCATGCTTGCGATCAAGGTAGGCGAAGGCCACCGGAGGACTCCCGAAGACCACACCACGCCGCGGTCGGAGCGCCGTCGCCATCGCGTCGACTTCACCATGGCTAGGACCGCTGGGAGCGCCTGATGCCTCCCTGTCTCACCTGACCTATTCACTGGAGCCATGGGAAGCTCATGCACCCCACCAAGCATGTTTCTGGCCACCACTACAGCCCCGTCCAAGCCACACCGACGAGCATGTAAGTGCAATCAAGCCCTATTGTGGGTTTTAGCATTGATGACTACCAAATTAGAGAACTAATGAGGTTTATCGAGATGACCAGTAGGGAATCAAAGAATGAGGATGATGTATAGGTTACAAGTGTCCTAATTATGAAAGGTGGCTAGACCCAGCTCAAAAGAGTTTTAAATTCATTTATGTTTTGAATTTGAATTTAGGGAAAGCCATACTATTAAGAGGGATTTTAGGACAGTTGGTCAACTGTTGAACCAGATGCTCAAATTCACAGATCTACATCATCTCACCTAGACAAAATAGCCAACCAAATTTTAGATCATGTTACCTATTTTGGCTAGGGCGGCAGTGCCGCCCTGTTAAGAGTGGCAGTGCCGCCCTTAACTGACCGTTGGACTCGGGGGGTATTTATACCCCTCAGGCCTGGCCCACAATGGTCATCTTCTTCACTGAGTCACTCTGCTCAAAAACAGATAGAACTAAAGCTCATCCCTCTCCTCCATTATTGCTCCTCCATCCCTCAAGCAAATCCTTGATTCCAACCATCAAAACTTGAGAGAAAAGGTAGCAAAACTCGATTGGAGAGTAGATCCACTGATTCCCAAAGTCTAAGAGCATTTGGTTCATGTTTGGCCAGTGGTTCTAGGGTTTGTTACTCTTGGAGCTTGCTCCTAGCCGGCTAGGTGTCGCCCTTGTGCTTGCCAACTTGTGTGGCAGCCTTAGGAGGTTTGTAACCTCATTTGAAAGCTAAGAAACCACCCCTCACTTCAAGAGTTCACTCTCTTGATTTGAGAACGAGGGTAAGGCAAGCCTTTGTGGCAAGCTCAAGCCTTTTGTGGCTTCCTCAACAACATGGACTTAGGCAAACCTTAGTGGTGAGCTGAACCACGGGATAAATCTTGTGTCTTGCGTGCTTCATCTTGATTATACTTGCTGTTTACTTTGTTGCTAGCTGTTGTTAGGGTTTAGTTGCTCGATTTACATTTGTGTGAAGTTTCTGTGCTATCCAGTCTTCGAACTAGATCTTGAAGTTATATTGCAGGATTAAGCAGCTAGTGGGGTCAGGTTCATATCTATTAAATCTCAACTGTGTTAGATTAATTTTTGTAGAGCGACAGTGCCGCCCTGTAAGGCCGGCAGTGCCACCCTCTGTTCTAACATAGTTTTGAGTTAAATTTTATAGGCCTATTCACCCCCCTCTAGGCCTTCTTTATCTTCATGTAGATCCTACAAGTGGTATCAGAGCGAGGTTGCTTTGCATACGCTTCACCGCATGAAGTATGGAAGAAGGAGAAGGTTCGAAGATCGTTCGCGTTGCGGACAAAAGTGGTGTACATGTTGAGGATGTCAGCAGCAGCAGCGAGCTGTCCATGTCCACAGCAAGTGATGCCACCATCAAAGAACCCAAGACCACCGATGCCGAAAGAAGAAAGGCAAGAAAAGAAAGAAAAGCCACAAAGATCTCGACAAGAGAAGCTAGAGAAAAGAAGAAGGAAGAGCAGCGTCTCAAAGACAATAAGAAGAGAAAAGAAGAAAGAAGAATCACAAGAGAGGCAAGAGCTAAGAGAAGGGCAGCAAGAACTCAAGAGCAAGAGAAGAATGAGTATGATGCATCATCTAGTGAGCTCTCTAGTAGCTCAGACGATGGAGATGATGATGTGTCATACCATGCTTCAAAAGATAGCAAGGAGGTGAAGAGCAAGGACAAAAAGAAGGATAACAAGGACAAGGGCAGCAACAACAACAAGAACAAATATGCCGCTGTATCCTTTAATTATTCTTATTTGTCTAACCATAACAAAAGGTCCTTTGTCAATGTACCCGCAGGAAAGTTGCCTCATTTTGATGGGACAAACTTTGCCAATTGGAAGCACTTGATGAGTGCCTATCTTGTAGGTCTTCACCCCGGTCTTTGGGAGATTGTGGTGAATGGATTGCAGTCACCAGAAGATCCCAAAGCACCAACAAATGAAGAGCTAGCTGTTGTCCATCTCAATGGCCAAGCCACAAGTATTCTCCTTAGTGCCTTGGATGGAAATGAGTACAACCAAGTGATGAATGTCAATGTTGCAAAATAGATTTGGGACACTTTGCATCTAGCACATGAAGGTGTAGATAAAGTGAGGAAAGCAAAGATTGATTTGTTGATGGCCAAGCTCAATAGGTTCATGATTATAGATGGAGAGGGGCCACAAGAGATGTTTGATAGATTAATGACCTTGGTGGGCAAGATTAGAGGCTATGAGTGTGATGAGCTTGATGATCACAAAGTTGTGAAGGTTATGTTGGAGGCCTACTCACCAAGAAATGAGACCGTAATCACCTTGATTAGGGATAAGAAGAAGTTTGAGCACTTCACACCTAATGATGTGCTTGGAAGATTGTTGACATTTGACATGCAAAGAGAAGAAGCTAATGAGAGGAGAAGACTCGGTGAGTTGCAAGCCAAGCTAGAAGGCATGAAGATCAAGGAAGTAGCTCTCAAGGCCAACAAATCAAGCAATCAAGGCATCTCCAACAAGGTAAAGGGTAGCAAGCAAGCATCAACAAGTCAACCCAAGGAAATCAAGTCAACTCCACAAAATGATGATCCAAGTTCATCCTCAAGTGAAGATGAAGATGATGGGGCTGATTATATGAAGATTGATGACATGGCTTTATTCATGAAGAGCTATCACAAGGGGTTGAAAAAGAATGGGTACAAAATAGTGCAAAGAAGGTTCCCAAACAAGAAGAGGACTTGCTACAATTGTGGCCGCACGGAGCACTTCATTGCTAAGTGTCCTTATGACAAGAAAGAGAACAAATATAAGGAGGACAACAATGAGGGCAAGTATGAGCACAAAAAGAGATACAAGCAAATGGGAGAGGCACACATTGGGCATGAGTGGGACTCAACTAAAGAGTCAAGTGAACAGGATGTGAAGATTGCAACCGTGGCTATTCAAAAGTCATCCTCTACATCAAGGCTCTTCAACAACATGTCTGATGATGATGACCACCGCTCCACTCATGTTTGTCTTATGGCAAAGGGTGAGAAGGTAAATCGAAAAGCTAAATCTTCTCCACCTCCTAGTGACATCTCTAGTAGTGAACTTAGTGATTCTAGTGATGATGATACTAGTGATGTTGAGAAATATGTTAAGTTGACCAAAAAGTTAGATTCTAAAACCAAGCTCTTCATCATGAATCTAATGGAGGAACTAGAAAGTGTCAAAGTTGAGCTAGCCGATAGAGATGATTATCTTGAGGAAACCAAAAAGATGTATATTGGCTGCAAGGAAGCTCTTGAGTTAGAGAGAAGTGAGGTGGACTCTTTGAACAAGGCCTTGGTCAAAGAACAAAGAGAACATGCTCTCACAAAGAAGGCAAATATTGCACTCAATGACAAGTATTGTGTCTTAGTTGAAAAGCACAACAAACTTGAGAAGCAATATAACCTTCTATGCGAGAGCACCCCACTTCCCTCCAACACAAATGACATTTCTATTTCCTCCACTAGCCAAGGGTGTGGAAAATGCTATAATCTTGACTTAAAAGTTTATTCCACTAACCTTGCAAACTTGGAGGTCATGAAAAAGGAGATTGCTAGGCTCAATGCTATGTTAGGAAAAAGGGGCATGGAAGGTAAGAAACCTGCTGGTGGCATAGGCGAAAAACCAAAGAAGCCACAATACAAAGATGGAAGAAATCCACGCATCAAAGATGGGTTTGGGCATACTCATGGAGGTAAAACCAATGGGAGAAAGGTAATAAATGGATATGAGTGTGTTCAGTTCATGAGCAAAGGGCAGGAAGGTACAGATAGGTCTACATAGAAGGTGGCATAAGGCCAGCCTAGAGCAGCACTGCGGCCTATGGGCGGCAGTGCCGCTTTGAAGGGCGACAGTGTCGCTCCCCATAGAAAAGGAAAGACCACCTCCTACTCCTCTACTCATGTCAAGCCCAAGAAGAAGGTGTCACTTCCAGAGCAGGTTGTTCAAAAACCAAAGAAATCTATCTGGGTCACTCTAAATAGATATGCTTATCAACCAAAGGCAAAATCACCTCCTCAATATTTGGATTCTAACTTTGTTTTGCAGCACAACAGCAAGGGGGAGGTGTTTGCCAAGTTTGATGGCAATGGTCAAAATGTTTATCATAATGCTTCTATTTGGGTTCCTAAAGTTCTTGTGACTAACATGCAAGGCCCCAAGAATATTTGGGGACCTAAGACTAGGAACTAAACTTGTGTTGCAAGAATACTCCTCCGGTGGGTTAAGTTGGGAGCTTCACAGTGGCTGTACAAATCATATGACCGGAGAAAGGAGTATGTTCTCATCATATTCCCCAACTACAAATTCAGATGAAAATATCATATTTGGTGATAATTCAAAAGGGGGTGTGATTGGACTTGGTAAAGTAGCTATTACACTTGATCATTCAATTACAAATGTCTTACATGTTGATTCCTTGAAGTACAATCTGCTGTCTGTCTCTCAATTATGTTAGATGGGCTACAATTGTCTCTTCACGGATAAGGGTGTGGAAGTCTCTAAGAGGGAGGATTCCTCAATTGTCTTTACGGGTCACCTCAAGAACAAGCTTTACTTAGTTGATTTCAGTAAAAGTAAAGCTAAGCTTGAGACATGTTTAGTGGCAAAATCTAGCATGGGTTGGCTATGGCATCGCCGACTGGCTCATGTTGGGATGAGGAACTTGGCCAAACTCCTAGAAGACAACCACATTCTTGGACTAACCAATATTCAATTTGAGAAAGATAGGATTTGTAGTGCTTGCCAAGCCAGAAAGCAAGTAGGTGTACCACACCCACCAAAGAGCATCATGACTACCACACAACCACTGGAGTTGATTCACATGGATCTCTTTGGACCGGTCGCCTACATAAGCATCGGGGGTAACAAATATGGTCTAGTTATTGTTGATGATTATTCCCGTTTCACTTGGGTGTTCTTTGTTTATGATAAGTCCCAGGTGCAAAAAAAAGTCAAAATATTTGTGAGAAGGTCACAAAGGGGGTTTGGCCTTCCTATCAAGAAGATAAGAAGTGACAATGGGACCGAATTCAAGAACACTCTAGTTGAAGAGTTTCTTGATGATGAGGGCATCAAGCATGAGTTTTCAACTCCTTACACCCCTCAACAAAGTGGTGTAGTAGAGAGGAAGAACCATACAGTTCTTGATATGGCAAGGACAATGCTAGATGAATACAAGACGTCGGACCTCTTTTGGAGTGACGCCGTCAACACCGCTTGCCATGCCATCAACCGTCTCTACTTACACAAGAAACTCAAGAAGACTTCATATGAGCTTCTAACCGGTAACAAACCAAAGGTGTCATACTTTAGAGTGTTTGGGTGCAAGTGTTTTATACTTAACAAAAGATCCAAAACCTCCAAATTTGCACCTAAAGTTGATGAAGGAATTCTTCTTGGCTATGGATCAAATGAGCATGCCTATCATGTCTTCAACAAAACCATGGGAAGAGTTGAAGTCATGGTAGATGTGACATTTGATGAATCTAATGGCTCTCAAGTAGAGCAAGTTGATTCAAGTGTTGTAGGAAAAGAGGATCCACCATGTGAGGCAATCAAGCAAATGGCTATCGGTGACATTAGGCCACAAGAAGATCGAGCCACTGATGATGAGGATCCCTAGGCAGTTGCTGCACAAATTTTCATTGATGTACTTCATCGACAAGGGTAGCACTCACCTACTGAACATGAGTAGGGCAGCAATGCCACCCCTAAGGGCGGTAGTGCCGCCCCATCCACCACAGCAATAGCTGCTTCAACTTCTACTCCACCACTTCAAGGGCTCAACCTAGAACCTATTTTCGAACAAGAAGAGACTGAAGGTCCAGAAGAAGAACAAGGAGGTGTTGAGCATCCAAGGCTACGTCAAACTATACAATGGGATCACCCTGTTGACAACATTCTTGGGAGCATTTGAAAGGGGGTAACAACTCGCTCACATTTAGCAAATTTTTGTCAATATTACTCATTTGTTTCCTCTTTGGAACCCCTCAAGGTAGAACAAGCACTTGGAGATCCAGATTGGGTCATGGCCATGCATGAAGAGCTCAACAACTTTGAGAGAAACCAAGTGTGGAACTTGGTGGAAAGGCCCAATACCAATGTCATTGGTACCAAGTGAGTCTTCTGCAACAAGCAAGATGAAAATGGCGTGGTGACAAGGAACAAGGCAAGATTGGTGGCCCAAGGCTTCACTCAAGTAGAGGGCTTGGACTTTGAAGAAACATATGCACCGGTGGCAAGACTTGAAGCAATTCAAATGCTTCTAGCCTTTGCTGCCCATCATGACTTCAAGCTATACCAAATGGATATCAAGAGTGCATTCCTCAATAGCCCAATACAAGAGTTAGTGTATGTGGAGCAGCCACCAGGGTTTGAAGATCTCAAGTTCCCAAACCATGTCTATAAACTCCAAAAGGCGCTCTATGGGCTTAAGCAAGCACCAATAGCATGGTATGAATGCCTTAAGGAATTCTTGCTCAAATAAGGCTTTGAAATAGGCAAAGCCGACCCTACACTCTTTACTCACAAAGTTGGAAATGATATATTTGTGTGCCAAATATATGTCGATGATATAATATTTGGTAGTACTAATCATGTGTATTGTGATGAGTTTAGTAGGACTATGACTAAGAGATTTGAGATGTCCACGATGGGTGAGCTAAAGTTCTTCCTTGGATTTCAAATCAAGCAAATGAAGGAAGGGACATTCATTAGCCAAACCAAGTACACCCATGATATGCTTAACAAGTTTGACATGGTGAATGCCAAGCCTATCAAAACTCCCACGCCAACTAATGGACATCTTGATCTAAATGAAGAAGGGAAAGCCATCGACATCAAGGTATATCGTTCCATGATTGGCTCTTTACTTTACTTATGTGCATCTAGGCCGGACATAATGCTTAGTGTGTGCATGTGTGCTAGATTTCAAGCTAACCCCAAAGAGTGCCATTTAGTGGCTATTAAGAGAATCTTGAGATATTTAGTACAAACTCCTAACCTTGGCTTGTGGTATCCCAAAGGCTCCAAGTTTAATCTACTTGGCTATTCGGATTCCGATTATGCTGGTTGCAAGGTAGATAGAAAATCACTTCAGGGACATGTCAATTCCTTGGACGGTCCCTAGTGTCTTGGAGTTCTAAGAAGCAAAATTGTGTAGCCCTTTCCACCGCTAAGGCCGAGTATGTTGTAGCCGGTGCATGTTGTGCTCAACTACTTTGGATGAAGCAAACCCTTCTTGATTTCGGATGTCAATTTACCAAAATTCCACTCTTGTGTGACAATGAAAGTGCCATAAAGCTTGCAAACAATCCCGTAAGCCACTCAAGAACCAAACACATAGACATCCGACATCATTTCTTGAGAGATCACAAAACCAAAGGAGATATCAAAATTCGTTATGTGAGCACCGAAAAATAACTAGCCGATATCTTCACTAAGCCTCTCAATGAGTCAAGATTTTGTGCTTTGCGTAGTGAGCTAAATATACTTGATTCTCATAACATGGTTTGAAATATAGCACACCTCTGTTTGACAACCTAGCAATATAGGAAAATGATTTAAAAAAATATTACATTGTGTTTCAAAACCACTTTAAAAGGCCAACTAAGTGTCATGACCATTGTCTGTATTGTTGATTGCTTTCTGGTCATGATATTTAGAGAATATATATCCATATCTGAGGTTAAGGAGGTCATAAAGTTACAGCATAATCCCTACAAAATTAGCAGGGCGGCAGTGCCGCCCATTATGGCCGGCAGTGCCGCTCCCTAAAAACTAGGCCATTTTTAGCCAATTTTGGCTGGGTCGCAGGGCCCGTTTTCTTCTACTTATTCCTTCTCTGGCCCTCGATGCAACTCTCTCCTTCTCTCCCAGCCAACACCGACGCCTATGCTTCTCTCTTCCTCTCTCATAAGCGCACGCCGCTGCCGTTTTTTGTGAACTGCCACCTCGGCAGTGCCACCCCTGCAGCCGGCCGAGACTCTTCTTCGCTGGTCACTACAGGAGGCTCTTGGCCAAGCCATTTCTTCTCTTCTCCCTCCACTCCAACGGTTTGGAAGCAAGGTGAAACCCTAACCCCTACTCGATCTATGCAATGTGAAGCTTTTGGTCATGGATTTTAGTTTCTAGAGAGAGTATGAAGAATTTAGAAAGGTTTTTGATGGATGAATCGAGTTGATTTTGGATTTCACCAGTTGGATGATTTTGGGGAGAGCGGCAATGCCGCCCTTGGGACCATTAATGGCACCCCTCGTAGATTCTAACTGCTATACTCAATTTCATATAGCTGATGAAGTTCAGAATGGATTGGATTCACTTATCAAAAATTGTTTTAAAGATTTTCATACTCAATCTTTTAAATCCATGGCTAGGGTTTCATGTGCTCTCTGTTTAGACTATGATTCTAAAATTGTGATGATGAATAGACACTATTGGAAATAGGATTTAACCAGAACGAGAAAATTGAAGATGAAATAGTGAAGCTACTAAGGGCGGTAGTGCCGGCCTCAGGGGGCGGCAGTGCCGCCCTACCATGCTGATTTCAAATCCAGCATAGTTTCCTGTGTCATCTTCAAAGTTCTTTTTCTTGTTAAAACCTGCTTGCAGCTATGTCTAACTCATTATCTTATACAGTTTCTTATCAAGTCTCATTTTATATTGCATAGATGGACCGAGGTAAAAGGAATGTGTTGACAACCAAGTAAAAGGTCAAGAGAGGCAGGGGACAGGCGAGCTATACTCCTAGAAACAGAGATCTTGATGAAGACCTTGCTGAAGAGGAAAACATTCAGAGAATGGGAAGAACTATTCATGTGTGGCCTAATTCTCCTTTGCACATTTCAGAGTTTGATAGAAGCTACATGAGAAATAACACCGATAGGTTCGATCTCATTCCTCTCCAAAACAGTGATGATCATAGAGTTGTTGATTATTCCATGAGTTGGAAGAAGACAGGTGAAGCCAGAGAGATTGATCCCTACTCTTCTGACAGATCAAATGGTATTGATTATAGATTTTGGAATGCTTTCCAATCTGATTTTTATGCTACAGCCATTCTATCTAAGTCCAAGGGCAAGATTAGCAAGATGCAGTACACTGACTTTGGTGACTTGGAGAGCAGGGATGATCATCAGTTTGCTACAGCAATCAAGACCTGTGACCGCTTTGAGATGACAGGCATCATGAGTTTTAGGTATGACTAGAATAGGGAGATTCTTGCTCAATTCCATGCTACTTACTATTGGAACAGGGAAGTGGACGAGCTTCATTGGATGACTTATGGGTGATATTATCGCATTGATTTTGTCACCTTCTATCGAATTCTTGGTTTTGAACACATCCACAGGGCATATGAGAGGATACATAATGAGCGTCGTTTTGAGCCAATGGAAGTAAGTTTCATGTGGGAGGATCAAAATCTTGCAGTTCCTAATTGGTCAAGAACAAAGCTCAAGAGTTTTTATTACATCATGAACAATCTCTTCAGGATCACTCTCAACCCTAAAGACAATGCAATAGATTTGAATGGCTATATCACTAATGTGTTGTCTAGATTTCCCAACAGTGAGAAATTTAATGTTCCAAGGTTTATTTGGGTTGAGCTTGCATATGCCATGGATGATGGGAGGAGATCTTTGCCCTATGCTCCTTACCTCATGTTTATGATTGAGAGAGTGACTGGCATGTGGTTCCCTAAGGATTGTGAGCATACTGTTTATAAGATCAAAAAGACCCATGGTGGTTTAGGGGGACTTGGCTCAGCTACTCAGCACACTAGTTCTGGAGGACTTGGAGATAGTGGGGCAGCAGGCGTTCATCCTTCTAGAGCTGAACAAAGAGATATTCCTGAGCCGTCTAGGGCTAGGGAACAAAAGAAGAAGTCAAAGTGGGGAAAGATGAGTGCATGGATGAAAGCAATTTTTGCTCAGTGTACATATGCTTCACAGACTGCTTATGAGGATCAAATGGAGAATAGAGAAGCAATGAGGCATGCTAGGAAGATGGCAGGGCTACCACCACTTCCACCAGTGCAGCCACCACCTCAGTTTCCTAACCTGCCTCGCCTTTCTTCTTCTGATGAGGAGCAGGATTAGGTAGATGAGCACCAATATGAGCTGCCAGAAGATCAGCAGTATGGGCACTCATATGAGCCATTCAGTCAGTACTATGGGTACCCACAGGGGTAGCATTTTGAGGAGCCCCCAAGGTAGGAGGACCTTGGTGTAGAGATTCACCCTACAGAGGCTGATCCACAGGTTCAGGCAGCTTTGCTTCACACTTATTCCAGGAGACCGCGTCCTTCGACGGATCAGCCAGGGCCTTCTACATCAGCTGGGGCAGTACCTCCGCAACGTTCAGCATGCTTCACTTTGCACACCCACGTCGCCAGATGTGCCCGCATCGACTCCGACAGTGATGTGTGATCTCTCTTCTTTTTCTTCTCTTTTTGGTACTTGATGCCAAAGGGGGAGAAAATTAGAGGGGTCAATAGTTTTTCAACGCCATATGATTCTTCGCCGCTACGCTTCTGTTCAGATCCGATGAGATTAGTTGTCAGGTTGTGAGTTTGAGAGTCGCTCAAAACTCTATTTTATGAAATTATGCTACTTTGTGACTTTATTTGCTTCGGATATGGACATGTATTCATGGTTACTGTTTTTAGCTCATCATATTCTGAGATTAAATTGTTTTATATATATATGATATGCTGTAGGAATCTGTTTGCTACCTGACTGACATAGTCAGGGCGGCAGTGCCGCCCCTTTGGGCCGGTAGTGCCGCCCTATGCTGTATCAGCCCAAATCTTGTGTGCTTGAACTGATATAACCTGTCATATGCATCTTGTTTATTCCTGTGATACTTTGTTCAGCAACCCACAGCAGGCATGGATGTAGGGGGAGGCTCCCATCACACCTAAAATGTGAATCATGGCCTTTTAGGCCAGTTTGAGAATTCAAACCTCTATTCATAGATTTAGGGGGAGGCTCCTACATCCATGATTCGAAAATCTCAGTTTAGATTTCATATCATATGTAAGCTCTAATTGTGTTGTCATCAATTACCAAAAAGGGGGAGATTGTAAGTGCATTCAAGCCCTATTGTGGGTTTTGGCATTGATGACCACCAAATTAGAGAACTAATGAGGTTTATCGAGATGACAAGCAGGGAATCAAAGAATGAGGATGATGTACAGGTTACAAGTGTCCTAATTACGAAAGGTGGCTAGACCCAGCTCAAAAGAGGTTTAAATTCATTTATGTTTTAAATTTGAGTTTAGGGAAAGCCATACTATTAAGAGGGATTTTAGGACAGTTGGTCAACTGTTGAACCAGATGCTCAAATTCACAGATCTACATCATCTCACCTAGTCAAAACAGCCAACCAAATTTCAAATCATGTTGCCTATTTTGGCTAGGGCGGTAGTGCCGCCCTATTAAGAGCGGTAGTGCCGCCCTTAACTGACCATTGGACTCGGGGGGTATTTATACCCCTCAGGCCTAGCCCACAACGGTCATCTTCTTCACTGAGTCACTCTGCTCGAAAATAGACAGAACCAAAGCTCATCCCTCTCCTCCATTGTTGCTCCTCCATCCCTCAAGCAAATCCTTGATTCCAACCATCAAAACTTAAGAGAAAAGGCAGCAAAACTCGATTGGAGAGTAGATCCACTGATTCTCAAAGTCTAAGAGCATTTGGTTCATGTTTGGCCGGCGGTTCTAGGGTTTGTTACTCTTGGAGCTTGCTCCTAGCCAGCTAGGCATCGCCCTTGTGCTTGCCAACTTGTGTGGCAGCCTTGGGAGGTTTGTAACCTCATTCGAAAGCTAAGAAATCACCCCTCACTTCAAGAGTTCACTCTCTCGATTTGAGAATGAGGGTAAGGCAAGCCTTTGTGGCAAGCTCAAGCCTTTTGTGGCTTCCTCAACAATGTGGACTTAGGCAAACCTTAGTGGTGAGCTGAACCATGGGATAAATCTTGTGTCTTGCGTGCTTCATCTTGATTATACTTGCGGTTTACTTTGTTGCTAGCTGTTGTTAGGGTTTAGTTGCTCGATTTACATTTGTGTGAAGTTTCTATGGTATCTAGTCTTCGAACTGGATCTTGAAGTTATATTGTAGGATTAAGCAGCTAGTGGGGTCAAGTTCATATCTGTTAAATCTCAACTGTGTTAGATTAATTTTTGTAGAGCGGCAGTGCCGCCCTCTGTTCTAACAGAGTTTTGAGTTAAATTTTACAGGCGTATTCACCCCCCCCCCTCTAGGCCTTCTTTATCTTCCTATAGATCCTACAAGTGGTATCAGAGCGAGGTTGCTTTGCATACGCTTCACCGCATGAAGTATGGAAGAAGGAGAAGGTTCGAAGATCGTTCGTGTTGCGGACAAAAGTGGTGTACACGTTGAGGATGTCGGCAGCAGCAGCGAGCTGTCCATGTCCACAGCAAGTGATGCCACCATCAAAGAACCCAAGACTATAATACGATCGTTACAGACTTGGAGGAGAACCAAACGGACAAGGATCATGAGTGCCGTGAGGAGAACGAAGAGGACTACACTGAAGGTGCCATATCCCACCTAATCTCATAGCACCTATTACGCATGGCTAATATAGAACTACTATTGCTTACTTTACTACTACAATCATACTATGATAGGACTTGCATGGTAGTATGCTTGCCTGAAGGCCTTTACCTTAACGCAACCTTACCCCTGCATACCCTGCCATTAGGCTAGACACACGCTTACTGCTATATATTTCATTATTTATACTTCTACTATGCTTACACTACATGTGTGGTGGAAACTGGTGTTATCTGGACTATGGGGAGAGTGTTGCATGTGTGACTTGGGTGTGTGGAGGGTGAGGGCTGTGTCGACCAAGTTAGAGAATACGACGAGCCTAGGGCGAGTCTTGCCATGTGGTGCTGCCTGGGCACCCCTGGAAATGGATACCTGTGGTGGGTAAATGGTATATGAGGTGGTCCTGGGTGTGAACCTGTGATGGGAGGAGCCCGGGATGGAGGTGCTATGGTGGCACGATAAATGGAAACCCTAATGGAGATATTCTGGCTTGGTCATCCCTAAGGACTTACTAGTACTCAGATTCACCGGGAAGCCTTACGTACCACTCGCCCTATATGGTGCGGGACGATCGGACTACTTGGTAGGATATTGCCACTACTGCTAGGTTGATAGCGGACAGTGTAAGGACGTACGGGGCATGGTGGATTTCCCCCACACCCTTCTGAGACTTCATGGAGACCTTGTGGACCCAGCTCATGACTCATAGTTTCAGCCACCCTAGACTAGACTTGGGGTGTACCAGGGCTAAATGGTAGCGTGGCATTATCCTAGGCTAGCAAGCGGCCGGAATCAGCCTCGTTGACGACGGTCGGCGAGGAAGGCGGATCTTGTGGTTATGTAAAACCTCTACAGAGTGTATGGTTGATCGATCGTTACATGTGCCGACTTGTCGTCTATGGACCTTTCCTAGGTTTCGCTCAAACTAGATAGTGAGATGAGTCCTTCTCTTCTTCCCCCATGAGAGAGTGTCAGTTGTAGCCAGGGGCTACGGGCCTTGAGACAGCGCTAAGAGGGAGTGGGCCTATCGACTGAGCGATGGTATGGTGATGGTGTGGAGATGGTGGTATATCGATCCCAGGATCAAAACCTGGCTCGGAAAAGGGAATGGGGTGGATGGTGTGTGGGGATGGTGTTTAAACTTGACCAGCTATTATTATACTTGATATGTTACTACATAGGAAACCCTAGCCTCATAGGTTCCTTTTGATTATATCCAACATGCATCTAATTTCCATAAAGCAATGCTCATAGGGTGGGATTGGCCAGTACAAATCGTACTGATAAATTTTGGCACATAGGTTCTGCTGAGGAGTATAGCTCCGAGGAGTATAGCTCTGAGGAGTTTGATGGATAAGGGGTTCATGCCTACGCTCGAGTTTGGTGATCTTATCTTTAAGCTGTTCTGAATGAATGCTACATTTGATTCCGCCAATACGGCGATGTAATAATTTATGTACTTTCGCACTACTTGTACTCTGATATTATCGTTGTATGGATGTGATACTCGACTGGAATTTGGGTAATATGATCAACAATGGTCTTATTACACCTCAACACTGTGGATTTCCCTTTGCGGAAATTAGGGTCGTCTCAAGGTGGGAGCGGCGCCAGTGTGACCATGTCATCGGCCAATCAGGCGCTTCCCATGGTGGCGCCTGTGCCCTCGGTGGGACAAGAAGATGTGGGCATTCAGGGGTCACCTTTGGACATCGTGGAGCAGTCGGTGATGACCATGATACTGCTGCCAATGGTGGGGCAGATGGGGTTGCCGACCATGATCGTGGTGCTGACCATGGCAGGTGCGATGCAACTGGTCATGACCCCACCGACACAGGTAGAGGTGGCGGCGACCATGATAGATGGGTCAAAGTCGAGCGCGACCACAGCATTACTCAAGGCATTGGCGTGACCCATGCCATTGGCGGCCCTAGCGACGGCGCCTGGCATGGGCCGAATGGACAGGGACACGGCCGAGGGGTCCCTAGGGGTTGGGGTGCTAGGAGAGAGGTTCACGCCTGCACCGCTGGCTCCTATAATCATCGAAGGGGGCATCCTAGCAGGAATGTCTCGACAAGAGGAGTTGACGGTGCTTGGGGCCAGCGGGGAGTCATCCTTGACCCTAACATCGGTGGTCTTCCTCTATATACTTTTTGTATCCTAACCATCATCTCCCTACAGTCCCTTATAGCTCACAACCGGGGGAAATCTTGGTTCCTTCGTCAATAGAAGGAAACCTAGGACTGCCTCATCGAGGAGGCATGGCTACATGGGGAGGTGATAGCTCAGCTCACCACCGCCCAACAGAGGGTGGTCGAGCAAACTCCCTTTGCTGAGGAGGTGGCCTATCTTTGGTCATGGGTGGATGAGGCCCATTGGGATGCTAATGAGGCCAAGAAGGCATTCAAGGCCCTGTCTGTGAGGTCGCAGAAGGATGATGAAGAAGCCACCAGTCTCAGAAAGGAGTGGGATGAGTTGCTTCAAAAGATGCCAAAACCCACCAGCAGATCCTTGACCTTTTGAGTGAGGTTGAGAAAGAAAGGTATCTGAGGCTGGGGGCTAAGGAGAAGCTCGTGGCCCTAGAGAAAAGGGCGAGCCTGTATGCCATGGTGGTCGCTCCACTACACAAGGAGCAGGATGAGCTAATCCAAACTATAGAGAGGCTCCGCTTAGAACATGGCATGACTCGCCAGGAGCATGGCCAGGCTTTCTAAGAGCATGACTAGGCCTGCCAAGAGCATGATGATGTGTGGTTGAAAGTTAGCTCCCTCCAGGCCAAGCTCGAAAGGGAGATGACCTAGAAGCTAGAGGCCGAGAGTGTTTCTGTCGGGCTGGCTGTGGACCTCACCAAGGAAAAGAAAAAACTTCATGCGAAGAGTAACGAGCTTGGTATCCTGAGCACCACCCTTAGCGTGGTCTATGACAACCTTGAGGTGGTGCGGTCAGAGGGGACTAGCTTGCTCATAGCTCGTGCCATCAAGATCATGGCCTAGGTGCGCCTGCTCGAGAGGAATGCCCTTCATGTTAGAGTCAATCAGTCCTTCATGATTGCTCATGCTCATTATGGGGACAGCATCGATCTGAAGGCGATGAGCCATGGCTATGCACCTGGTTATGAAGTCCACGAGCAGGAGATGGAAATGGCGGTGGCTCCCCCTTCATAGGACCTGGCAGATAGGTTAGAAGGCATAGTTCTCCCCTAGAGGGGCTAGTTAGTTAAATCGGTTGGGCAGTCGTTCTTGTAATAAGCGGACAAGTTTCGACCCTTGTGCTTTGTTTAAACAAACTTGTTATTTTGTTTGAACAAATTTGTTCTTTCTTCCTTTTTGTGTGTAAAAAGGGGTTGATGCATTTTGACCCTTCCTGTGGTTAAGACCATAGAGCTTGAGGTGTGGGCGAGAAAATCTTATTACGCTGGTAAGCAAGAGTGTCGTAGCCACAAGGGCGTAGGTTTCTTGCAGTCCTACCAACCTTACTCAGTCGTTCGTTTTTGCAAACCTTGCCTCTAGGTTTTTAACATGGGCAAGGGGTCAGGCATGGTGACTATTTCAAAAAGGGTATACATATACCCTTATCTGCACCCAAGTGAGGTCTGACCCCTTGCCATTGCCAGGGTTAGGTTTCACTAAAGATCGAGAGAGATGATAGCGAAACTAGTAGAAGAAAGCATCTCTTGTTTTAGAAACATCATCCTTAGTTTTTTGCATGTATCCCCTCCCTAGGATCTGAGCCATCATTCTGTGACCGCGCATTCGGTCTCCTTGTGAGTCCAACTTTCCTTGAGCCCCCACGCATAGTGGGGGTCCGATCAAGGGTTGGTTCGTCTTTGCGATCGTTACCCCATCCACGGTTTCCGCAACTAGAGGGGTTGAGCTAACGTCATTGTCTCGATGGCTCGAGTGCCACACTCGATGAGCTCGCAAACAGGCATGTCCAAGTGGAATCTAGGTCCAACGTTTGTGATGGGGTCGGCATAACCCTCATGTGGCATTCCACTGCTCCTTAACCCTCCTCCTAGCAAATGCCCGAGTCATTCCAGACACCGACTTAGGTGGCCCATTGGCCTCCCCTCGATGGAGATTCTATGGGCATGGCTCGAGGTTAGGATCAAATGAGAAGGTTGAGATGACCCTGTCCGCTTCTGAGTGGGTCAGGAAAAGGCCACTAGGGTTCATCTGTGTTTTCTCCCCAGGCTCTGTTTGACACAAGGCGGCCTTGTGCCCTTCGTGGGCCAGCCTTCGAACCTCGGTCAGTCGCCGCTCATATCGAATGAGACGACTACCACTTCATGATGTGACCAGAAGCGTTGTGATGCAATAATTGCATATGCGATGCTTGTATGTATGGGATTAATGCATGGATGAATGTATGAAAGCATGCATGGGAATGGATGAATGAATGATCATGCACTAGAAAAGCAGAATGGGGGTTGGTAAAGTTACCTCGATGGCTCGAGTGTTACCTCGATGGCTCAAGTGATGGGTTCGGAGAGCTCTTATCGGATATGTCTGAGTGGAATCTGGGTCCATCATTTGTGACAGAGTTGGCATAACCCACATGGGGCCTCCCACTGCTCCTTACCTGTCTCTCGGTAGTGGCCCAAGCCATCCGATCGACTTGGGTGACCTATCAGCCTCTCCTTGATGGAGATTCCATAGGTGGGCCCTCTAAACCCTTCCTGGGAAGGCAGAGGCTAAAGCTTGGAGTGCGAGCAACTAACTCTGATCACGCTGATGAGCAAAAACACCATAGCCTGCCGGGGCATAGGTTTCTTGTAGTCCGACCAGTTTTACTCAGCGTTTGTTTCCACAATCCTTGCCTCTAGTTTTATAACATGAGAAAGGGTCAGGCATGAAGAATGTCTACCAAATAGACATACTCTTACCAACCATCAAGTGAGGACTGACCCATGGCCATTGCTAGGGTCGAGCGTCACTAAGAGATTGTGGAGTCGATAGCGAAACCAATAGGAGAAGACGTGCATAAATTAAGGGTGACCCATCTCTCGACAGTGGCCTGAGCCATCCGATTGACTTGGGTGACCCACTGGCATAGGACCTACCTTGATGGTTTGAGTGATGGGTTTGGGGAGCTCTTACCAGATATGTTCGAGTGGAATTTGGGTCCGTCGTTCATGACGGGGTCGGCCTAACCCGCATGGGGCATTCTACTGCTCCTTGTCAGTCTCTCAACAGCGACTCGAGCCATCTAACTAACCTGGGTGACCCACTGGCATAGGACTTTCCTATGGAGATAGAGGATGAGATGATCCTCCCCAAAAATTTAGTTAGGCAGATAAGCCAGGTGGCAAACTCGTAGCAAGTGAACAAGCTCTTAAATTTCGTTATGGCCAAATAGATTTTTAACCCTTATCCCTTTTTGTATAAAAAGGTTAATGCATTCTTACCCTTTCCATCATTAAGGCTATAAAGCCCGGGGTGCGGGTGAACAAACTCTAATCACGCTAGTGAGCAAAAATGCCATAGCCGCTAGGGCGTAGGTTTCTTGCGGTCTGACCAGTTTTACTCAGCGTCTATTTCTGCAACCCTTGCTTCTGGGTCTTAATATGAGAAAGGGTCGAGCATAGAGAATGTCTACCGGGTGGATATACTCTTAGACATGTATCGACTCTTTCCATAGTTAAGGCTAGAAAGCTCAAGGTGCGGAAAAAACTCTAATCACGCAGATGAGCAAAAATGTCACAGCCGCTGGGGTGTAGGTTTCTTGCAGTCTGACCAGTTTTACTCAGCATCTGTTTCCACAACCCTTGCTTCTAGGTCTTAACGTGAGAAAGGGTTAGGCATAGAGAATGACTACTAGGTGGATATACTCTTAGACGCGTATCGACTCTTTCCATAGTTAAGGCTAGAAAGCTCGAGGTGCGGAAAAAACTCTGATCAAGCTGGTGAGGAAAAACATCATAGCTGCTAGGGTGTAGGTTTCTTGCAGTCCGACCAGTTTTACTCAGCATCTATTTTCACAACCCTTGCTTCTAGGTCTTAACATGAGAAAGGGTCAGGCATAGAGAATGTCCACCAGATAGATATGTTCATATCAGCCCTTGAGTGAGGCCCGACCCCCTACCGTTTCTAGGGTCGGGTGTCACTAAAGATCGAGGAGTTGGTACCAAAACTGATAAGAGAAAGTGTGTGTATATTAAGGGTAAAAACGATCTAGCTATTCGATGTTCCTGGCATTGACAAAGACTTCGTTGTCAATGGTCTTGAGCTTGTAGGTGCCTGGTCAGAGCTCCTCCATGAGGACGTACAATCCCTCCCATGGCAGAGAGAGCTTGTGGCAGTTCTTGTTGCTTTGGATGAGGCAGAGCACTAGGTCCCCGATGTTAAATGCCCGACCCCGCACTTGACGACTGTGGTACCAATGTAACACTTGCTGGTACTTGGACGAGTGGAGGAGGGCAACATCGTGTGCATCATCTAACTAGTCCATGGCATCCTCAAGGGACACCTTAGCTCCCTATTCATCATACGCCCTAACCCTCGGTGCTCTATAATCGAGGTCGGTTGGGAGGATAGCCACAGAACTGTAGACCATAAAGAATGGTGTGTAGCTGGTGGCTCGACTTGAGGTTGTCCTCAGGCTCCAAAGCATCGCGGGAAGCTCCACGACCCATTGTCCGCCAAACTTGTTCAACAAGTGGAAGATCCTAGGCTTGAGGCCTTATAGGACCATGCCATTTGCGTGCTCAACCTACCCGTTCGTGCAGGGGTGCGCCATTGTGGCCCAATCGACATGGATGTGGTATTCATCATAGAATTGGAGGAACTTCTTTTCTGGTGAACTGCATGCCATTGTCCATGATGATGGAGTTCAAGTCCCCAAAGCGATGGACGATGTCGAGGAAGAAAGCATGGCTTGCTTAGACTTGATCGCGGAGATTGGTTGAGCCTCTATTCACTTTGTAAACTTGTCTACGATAACAAGCAAGTGCATATAGCCCCTAGGCGTCCTCTTGAGAGGTTCGACCAGATCGAGCCCCCAGACCAAGAACAGTAGCATGATGGGAATCATTTGGAGTGCTTGGCATGGTAGGTGGGTCTGCTAAGCATAGTATTGACACCCTTCACAGGTACGCACGATATGTTCGGCATCGGCTACCACGGTTGACTAGTAGAAGCCTTGCCAGAACATGTTTCCAACCAGGGTTCTAGGCTCAGCACGGTGACCACAGACCCCACCATGGATGTCGCTCAGCAACCACTTCCCTTGTTCGATGGGGATACAGTGCTATAGGATCCTGGTGTGGCTTCACCTATAGAGCTCGCCCTCAATAAGGACATAGGACTTGGCATGACGTGCAAGCCACCAAGCCTCCATTTTGTCCATTAGTAGCGCCTCATGGAGGAGGTAGTTGTGGTAAGGCATTATCTAGTTGGCTAGAGGGTCAGGCTCTGTTGCTGGATCCTCGTCAAGCTACATAACTTCAGGGCTAGATGGAGCCGATGGCTGGTTAGCCCCTGAGCCTAGGGTAGGCGGCCCATCACTGTCTTGTTCTAGCTCCTCGTAGAGGGCCGAGGGCATGTACTGATCGCTGGCGAAGATACTCGTCGACACTAGCTCTTGGTTGGACGCCATTTTTGCCAGCATGTCAGTTGCCTCATTGAGACGCCTCAGGATGTGATTGAGCTCGAGACCATTGAACTTGTCCTCCAACTGGTGGCCCTCTTGGCAATATGCAGCCATCTAGCATTGTGGCAGCTTGATTCCTTCATGACTTGGTCGCTGACTAGCTAGGAGTCACCAAGCTCGACAGTGATGCATAAGCCATTGATGAGTGCCTCATACTCGACCACATTGCTAGAGGAGGGGAAATGGTTGTGAACCATGTACCTCATGCATACCATGAGGGGTGAAATGAAGACCAGCTCCATGTTGGTGCCTTTCTTCATCAGCGATCTATCAAAGTACATTGTCTAGTACTCTTGGTTGATGACTGCTAATGGCATTTGGGCCTTGGTCCATTCTGCAACGAAATTAGCCACCACTTGGCACTTGATGTATGTCCGAGGGGCATATGAAATGCCTTGGACCATCAGCTAGAGTGACCACTTTGCAATTCTTCCTATGGCATCCTACTTTTGGGCGACCTCACTAAGAGGGAAGGACATCACAACCATCACCAGATGTGACTCGAAGTAGTGACATCACGGAGTATAGGAGTTTTTGGATTTGGGGGTAGCGAGTCTTAGAATTGGACAAGACCTTGCTAATGAAATACATGGGATGCTACACTTTGAGGGTGTGTCCCTCATCTTCTCTATCCACCACAAGGGCAGCGTTGACCACTTGCATGGTGGCTGCTACGTAGAGCAAAAGCAGTTCCCCATCGGTCAGAGTGACTAGGATCGGGGAATTCGTCAGAAGCTGCTTGACCGTGTCAAGTGCCTCCTAGGCCTTAGGTGTCCATTTGAAATGGTCAACCTTCTTAAGGAGCCGATAGAGGGGGAGACCTCATTTGCCGAGACATGAGATAAAGCGACTGAGCACGGCGAGGCACTCTGTAACTCATTGTACCCCCTTTATGTTCTGAATAGGGCCCATCCTCATGATGGCCGAGATCTTCTCTGGGTTGGCTTTGATGCCATGCTTAGAGATGATAAAACCTAGTAGCATACCCCTTGGGACCCTGAAAACACACTTCTTGGGGTTGAGCTTAATGTTGTTTGCTCACAGCCGGGGGAAATCTTGGTTCCTTCATCAATAGAAGGAAACCTGGGACTGCCTCATCGAGGAGGCATGGCTACATGGGGAGGTGATAGCTCAGCTCGCCATAGCACAACAGAGGGTGGTCGAGCAAACTCCCCTAGCTGAGGAGGTGGCCTATCTTCGGTCATGGGTGGATGAGGCCCGTCGAGATGCTGACGAGGCCAAGAAGACGTTCAATGCCCTGTCGGTGTGGTCGTGGAAGGATGATGAAGAAGCCACCAGTATGAGAAAGGAGTGGGATGAGTTGCTTTAGAAGGATGCCAAAACCCACCAGCAGATCCTTGACCTTTTGAGCGAGGTTGAGAAAGAAAGGGATCTGAGGCTGGGGGCTAAGGAGAAGCTCATGGCCCTAGAGAAAAGGGCGAGCCTATATGCCACGGTGGTCGCTCTACTATGCAAGGAGCAGGATGAGCTAATCCAAACTACAGAGAGGCTCCGGTTAGAACGTGGCATGGGTCAGTAGGAGAACGACTAGGCTTTCTGAGAGCATGACCTGGCCTGCCAAGAGCATGGCGATGCATGGTAGAAAGTCAGCTCCCTCTAGGCCAAGCTCGAAAGGGAGATGACCTAGAAGCTAGAGGCCGAGAGCGTTTCTGCCGGGCTAGCTGTGGACCTCGCTAAGGAAAAGAGAAAACTTCAGGCGAAGAGTGATGAGCTCGGTATCCTAAGAGCCACCCTCAGCATGGTCTGTGACAACCTTGAGGTGGTGCGGTCAGAGGGGACCAGCTCGCTCATGGCTCATGCCGTCGAGATCATGGCCTAGGTGCGCCTGCTCGAGAGGAATGCCCTTCAGGTCAGAGTCAATTAGTCCTTCATGATTGCTCATGCTCATTATGGGGACAGCATTGATCTGAAGGCGATGAGCCATGGCTACGCACCTAGTTATGAAGTCCACAAGCTAGAGATGGAAACGGCGATGGCTCCCCTTTCATAGGACCTAGCGGATAGGATAGAAGGCATAGTTCTCCCCCAAAGGGGCTAGTTAGTTAAATTGGTTGGGCAGCCGTTCTTGTAATAAGCGGACAAGTTCTGACCCTTGTGCTTTGTTTAAACAAACTTGTTATTTTGTTTGAACAAATTTGTTCTTTCTTCCTTTTTGTGTGTAAAAAGGGGTTGATGCATTTTGACCCTTCCTGTGGTAAAGACCATAGAGCTCGAGGTGTGGGTGAGAAAATCTTATTACACTGGTAAGCAAGAGTGCCATAGCCGCAAGGGCGTAGGTTTCTTGTAGTCCTACCAACCATACTTAGTCGTTCATTTTCGCAAACCTTGCCTCTAGGTTTTTAACGTGGGCAAGGGGTCAGGCATGGTGATTGTTTCAGAAAGGGTATACATATACCCTTATCTACACCCAAGTGAGGTCTGACCCCTTGCCATTACTAGGGTTAGGTTTCACTAAAGATCGAGAGAGATGATAGCAAAACTAGTAGGAGAAAGCATCTCTTGTTTTAGAACATTATCCTTAGTTTTTTGCATGTATCCCCTCCCTAGGATCTGAGCCATCATTCTATGACCGCGCATTCAGTCTCCTTGCGAGTCCAACTTTCCTTGAGCCCCCACACATAGTGGGGGTCCAATCTAGGGTTGGCTCGTCTTTGCAATTGTTACCCTATCCGTGGTTTCCGCAACTAGAGGGGTTGAGCTAATGTTATTGCCTCGATGGCTCGAGTGCCACGCTCGACGAGCTCGCTAATGGGCATGTCCAAGTGGAATTCAGGTCCAGCATTCATGATGGGGTCAGCATAACCCTCATGTGGCATTCCACTACTCCTTAACCCTCCTCCTAGCAGATGCCTGAGTCATTCCGGACACCGACTCAGGTGGCCCATTGGCCTCCCCTCAATGGAGATTCTGTGGGCATGGCTCAAGGTTAGGATCAAACGAGAAGGTCGAGATGACCCTGTCTACTTCTGAGTGGGTTGGGCAAAGGCCACTGGGGTTCATCTGCATTTTCTCCCCTGGCTCTATTTGACACTAGGCGTCCTCGTGCCCTTCGTGGGCTAGCCTTCGAACCTTGGTCAGTCGCTGCTCATATCAAATGAGACGACTACCACTTTGTGACATGATGCGAAGCGTTGTGATGCAATAATTGCATATGCGATGCTTGTATGTATGGGATTAATGTATGGATGAATGTATGAATGAATGTATGAAAGCATGCATGGGAATGGATGAATGAATGATCATGCACTGGAAAAGCAGAATGAGGGTTGGTAAAGTTACCTCGATGGCTCAAGTGATGGGTTCGGGGAGCTCTTATCGAATATGTTCAAGTAGAATCCAGGTCCATCATTTGTGACAGAGTCGGCATAACCCGCATGGGGCCTCCCACTGCTCCTTACCTATCTCTTGGTAGTGACCCGAGCCATCTGATTGAATTGGGTGACCTGTCGGCCTCTCCTTGATGGAGATTCCATAGGTGGGCCCCTCCAAACCCTTCCTAGGAAGGCAGAGGCCAAAGCTCGAAGTGCGGGCAACTAACTCTGATCATGCTGATGAGCAAAAACGTCATATCCTACCGGGGCATAGGTTTCTTGTAGTCTGACCAGTTTTACTCAGTGTTTGTTTTTGCAAACCTTGCCTCTAGTTTTATAACATGAGAAAGGGTCAGTCATGAAGAATGTCTACCGAATAGACATACTCTTACCAGCCCCCGAGTGAGGATTGGCCCCTAGCCGTTATTAGGGTCAGGCGTCACTCAGAGATTATGGAGTCGATAGCGAAACCAATAGGAGAAGACGTGCATAAATTAAGGGTGACCCATCTCTCGACAGTGGCCTAAACCATCCGATTGACTTGGGTGACCCACTAGCATAGGACTTACCTTGATGGTTTGAGTGATGGGTTTGGGGAGCTCTTACTAGATATGTTCGAGTGGAATCCAGGTCCGTCGTTCGTGACAGGGTCGGCATAACCCGCATGGGGAATTCTACTACTCCTTGTTAGTCTCTCAACAGTGGCCCGAGCCATCTAACCAACCTAGGTGACCCACTAGCATAGGACTTTCCTACGGAGATAGAGGATGAGATGATCCTCCCCAAAAATTTAGTTAGATAGATAAGTCAGGTGGTGAACTCGTAACAAGTGAACAAGCTCTTAAATTTCGTTATGGCCAAACAGATTTTTAGCCCTTATCCATTTTTGTATAAAAAGGTTAATGCGTTATGACCCTTTCCATTTTTAAGGCTGTAAAGCCTGGGGTGCGGGTGAACAAACTCTGATCACACTGATGAGCAAAAATGCCATAGTCGCTGGGGCATAGGTTTCTTGCGATCTGACCAGTTTTACTCAGCATCTATTTCTACAACCCTTGCTTCTGGGTCTTAACATGAGAAAGGGTCGGGCATAGAGAATGTCTACTAGGTGGATATACTCTTAGACATGTATTAACTCTTTCCGTAGTTAAGGCTAGAAAGCTCGAGGTGTGGAAAAAACTCTGATCATGCAGGTGAGCAAAAATGCCATAGCCGCTGGGGCGTAGGTTTCTTACAGTCCGACCAGTTTTACTCAACATCTATTTCTGCAACCCTTACTTCTAGGTCTTAACATGAGAAAGGGTTACGCATAGAGAATGTCTACTAGGTGGATATACTCTTAGACACGTACTGACTCTTTCCATAGTTAAGGCTAGAAAGCTCGAGGTGCAGAAAAAACTATGAGTGAGGTCCACTAGATAGATATGCTCATATCAGCCCCCGAGTGAGGCCCAACCCCCTACTATTGCTAGGGTCGGGTGTCACTAAAGATCAAGGAGTTGGTAGCAAAACTGATAAGAAAAAGTGTGTGTATATTAAGGGTAAAAACGACATAGCTATTCGATGTTCCTAGCGTTGATGAAGACTTCGCGGTCGATGGTCTTGAGCTTGTAGGTGCCTGGTCGGAGCGCCTTCGTGAGGATGTACGGTCCCTCCCATGGCAGAGAGAGCTTGTGGTGGTTCCTATTGCTCTGGATGAGGCAGAGCACCAGGTCCCCGATGTTAAACACCCGACCCCACACTCAACGACTGTGGTACCAGCGTAATGCTTGCTGGTACTTGGATGAGTAGAGGAGGGCAACATCGCGTGCTTCATCTAGCTGGTCCATGGCACCCTCAAGGGATGCCTCAGCTCCCGATTCATCATACGCCCTAACCCTCTGTGCTCTATAATCGACGTCGGCCAGGAGGATAGCCACGGAACCGTAGACCATGAAGAATGGTGTATAGCTAGTGGCTCAGCTCAAGCTCATCCTCAGGCTCCAAAGCATCGCGGGAAGCTCCATGACCCATTGTCCGCCAAACTTGTTCAACCTATGGAAGATCCTAGGCTTGAGGCCTTGTAGGACCATGTCATTTGCATGCTCAACCTACCTGTTCATGCAGGGGTGTGCCATGGTGGCCCAATCGACACGGATGTGGTATTCATCGCAGAATCAGAGGAACTTCTTTTTTGGTGAACTGCATGCCATTGTCCATGATGATGGAGTTCAAGTCCCCAAAGCGATGGACGATGTCGAGGAAGAAAGCATGGCTTGCTCAGACTTGATCGCAGAGATTGGTTGAGCCTCTATTCACTTTGTAAACTTGTCTATGGTGACAAGCAAGTGCGTATAGCCCTCGGGCATCCTCTTGAGAGGTTTGACCAGATCGAGCCCCCAGACCATGAACGGCCATGTGATGGGAATCATTTGGAGTACTTGGGATAGTAGGTGGGTCTACCGAGCGTAGTATTGACACCCTTTGTAGGTGCGCACGATATGTTTAGCGTTGGCTACCACGGTCGGCCAGTAGAAGCCTTGCCAAAACACATTTTTGACTAGGGTTCTAGGCTCAGCATAGTGACCACAGACCCCACCATGGATGTTGCTCAGCAACCACTTCCCTTATTCAATGGGGATGCAGTGCTATAGGATCCTAGTGTGGCTTCACCTATAGAACTCACCCTCAATAAGGACAAAGGACTTGGCATGACGTGCAAGCCATCGAGCCTCTGTTTTATCCATCTGCAGCACCTCATGGAGGATGTAGTCAAGGTAAGGCATCCTCCAGTTGGCTAGAGGGTCAGGCTCTATTGCTAGATCCTCGTCAAGCTACATGACTTCAGGGTTAGATGGAGCCGATGGCTGGTTAGCCCCCAAGCCTAGGGCAGGCAGCCCATCACTGGCTTGTTTCGGCTCCTCGTAGAGGACCGAGGGCTTGTACTAATCACTGGCGAAGATGCCTGTCAGCACCAGCTCTCAGTCGGACATCATTTTTGCTAGCACGTTAGTTGCCTTGTTGAGACGCCTCGGGATGTGATTGTGCTCAAGACCGTTGAACTTGTCCTCCAGCTAGTGGACCTCTTGGCAATATGCAGCCATCTTGGCATTGTGGCAGCTTGATTCCTTCATGACTTGGTCCCTAACTAGCTGGGAGACACCTGGCTCAATGGAGATGTGTAGGCCATTGATGAGTGCCTCATACTCAACCACATTGCTAGAGGAGGGGAAATGGTTGTGAACCATGTACCTCATGCATACCATGAGGGGCGAAATGAAGACCAGCTCTGCCCTAGTGCCTTTCTTCATCAGCGATCTATCAAAGTACATCATCTACTACTCTTGGTTGATGACTGCTAATGGCATTTGGACCTCGGTCCATTCTACAACGAAATCAGCCAGCACTTGGCACTTGATGGATGTCCGAGGGGCATATGAAATGCCTTGGCCCATTAGCTCGAGTGACCACTTTGTGATTCTTCCTGTGGCATCCCAATTTTGGGTGATCTCACTAAGAGGGAAGGACATCACAACCGTCACCAGATGCGACTCAAAGTAGTGATGTCATGGAGTACAGGAGTTTTTGGATTTGGGGGTAGCGAGTCTTAGAATCGGACAAGACCTTGCTAATGAAGTACATGGGATGCTACACTTTGAGGGTGTGTCCCTCTTCTTCTCAGTCCACCACTAGGGCAGCGTTGACCACTTGCATGGTGGCCGCTACATAGAGCAAAAGTGGTTCCCTGTCAGTCAGAGTGACTAGGATCGGGGCATTCGTCAGAAGCTGCTTGACCGTGTCAAGTGCCTCTTGGGCCTCAGGCGTCCATTCAAAATGGTCGGCCTTCTTCAAGAGCCGATAGAGGGGGAGACCTCATTTGCCGAGACACGAGATAAAGTGCCTGAGCACGGCGAGGCACTCTGTACCTCATTGACCCCCTTTATGTTCTGAATAGGGCCCATCCTCATGATGGCTGAGATCTTCTCTGGATTGGCTTTGATGCCATGCTTAGAGACAATAAAACCTAGTAGCATACCCCTTGGGACCCCAAAAACATACTTCTTGGGGTTGAGCTTAATGTTGTTTGCTTGGAGTTTCATGAAGGTCTGCTCTAGGTCAGCTATGACCTGGTCAACTCATTCGGACTTGACCACGATGTCATCCACGTAGGCCTCAACGGTTCACCCAATGAGGTCCTCAAAACATTTGAGCATACAATGCTGGTACGTAGCCCCATGTTTTTCAGACTGAACAGCATCGTGATGTAGCAGAATGATCCGAATGGAATGATAAAAGATGTCACGAGCTGGTCGGACTCTTTCATCATGATTTGATGGTACCCAAAGTATGCATCAAGGAAGCAAAGGGTTTTGCACCGTGAGGTTGAGTCGACTACCCGGTCTATGCATGGCAAAGGAAATGGATCCTTTGGACACGCTTTGTTGAGACCCGTGTAGTCAATACACATTCTCAATTTCCCACTCTTTTTCGTACCAGAATGGGATTGGCTAACCACTCTGGGTGGTATACTTCCTTGATGAACCCGACCACCAAAAGCTTCATAATCTCCTCGTTGATGGCCCTGTGCTTCTCCTCGTTGAAGCGACACATGCGCTGCTTCATTGGCGTGGAGCCTGGCCTAATCTTCAAGGCATAATCGGTGACTTCTCTCGTAATGCCTAGCATGTCCAAGGGTTTCTACGCAAAGATGTCTCTGTTGGCGTAGAGGAAGTCGACGAGCGCACTTTCCTATTCGAAGGAAAGTGTGGTGCTAATGCGCACCACTTTGCCCTTAGAGCCACTAGGGTTTATGAGGACCTCCTTAACACCCTCTACAAGTTCAAAAGACCTAACCGACCGCTTGGGATCCTAAGGTAGCCATCCAGCATCAAACAACCACCATCCTTCCCCTCGGCATTGTCTGTGGATGGCTTAGGGTCCTTCCTATGCTCCCCCTTGTTGGAGCCTCTAGGCAAGAACCACCTTATGAGATCGCAGTCCTTGTATAGATGCTTGATGGGGAAAGCATGATTTGAACATGGTCCTTCGAGCAGTTTCTCCAAGTGGTCTGGGTGCCCTCGGTGGGCTTCTGACCCCCCTTGTGGTCGATGGTGGCCATGAGCGAGCCCTTGCAGTGCTAATTGTTCTTCTTCTTGCTGGGATGGTTCAAGGTGCCTTTGCCGGCATCCTAGTCCCGCTTTGCCTTGTTCCTGAGGCGGTCGAAGATCGCTCTAACCGCCTCCTCGTCTGAGGCATGGCTAGTGGCAATGTCAAGGAGCTCCTTAGTGGTTCGTGGACCCTTACATCCTAGCTTGTGAACTAGGGGCTCGCAGGTGGTCTCAGATAGGAAACCTCCTATAGCGTCAGTGTCAGCGACGTTAGGCAGCTCGTTGCACTGCCGGAAGAAGCGCCGGATGTACCCACAGAGAGTTTCCCTAGCCTTCTATCAGTAGTTTTTGAGATCCCATGGGTTCTCAGGATATGCATATGTGCACTGGAAGTTTCCCACGAAGATCTCTTTCAGGTCCGCCCAACTTTAGATTTTGTTGGATGGAAGATGTTCCAACCACGTTTGCGTCAAATTGGCCAAGAACAATGGAAAGTTGTGGATAATGAAATCATCATTATCCGCTCCACTGGCTTGGTAAGCAAGTAGATAATCCTCGAGCCACAGCTCGGGGTTCGCTTCCTCAGAGTATTTTGGGATGTTAGTCGGCGGTCGGTACCATGGTGGAAAGGCAGCATTGATGATGTGTCGGCCAAAGGCCTGAGGTCTCGGCAAGTCGGGGCTTGGGCTTTGGTCCTTGCCATTGTCGTAGCGTCTACCATGACGAGGGCGGTAGCCGTGGCTGGCCCCGTCCCTCGCATCACCGTGGGCATGCCTGCGGGCATCAAGGGTGTCATGCGCGTCATAGTTGTGGCCGAGACACTCTTGCACCAGGACTGCGGTGCATGACCTGCCACCTCGCTATTCTTGGTGGACTGATACATCCCTGTTGGGTCACTCTAAGGGCCCACGCTGGGTGGCATCAAGCTCGCATCATCAGGACAGCGAGCTCTCAGCCTGTTGCACCGCCTCACGCTCGAGTATCGTGTGAATCTCACGATGGGCTCGATGATCCTCGGGCGTCGTAGGACTTAGAAGCCCCCGGAGTAAGGCCACAGCAGCAGTGATGTTATGGCTCGCCTAGGTGAAGTGTGGGAGGGCTTCATCATCCTCGATGATCCTCTAGTTCACATCACGGGCCATGGCGCGCGCACGCCCGCCGTCTCCGTGGCGCTCGAGCTCCGCGTGTTCCTGCTTGAGCTGGAGTCGTGCTTCCTCGAGCTCTTGCTTCCGGGCTTCAGCTGGTCCACCCGCACCCAAAGTTTGTTTGATCGGAAAACTAAGTGGAATGTGAATTTGTAGAAATGATAAATTTACATGTTTGCTTGTGACATAATAATATTAGAAAAATAATGTATACTAAGAAAAATGTTTGACAGATGTAGTTGTAATTGATACTGCATTAAAAATGATGGAACATGGATTTCTGGTGGCCCGCTTTTAAAAATGAGATAAATACACAAAGAGTGTTCAGAAAAAACTTGTTGTTGATAAGAATAATTGAACTCAACTATGTATATTTGTGTTCATTAAATCAATGTAAGGTTAAGATACATGAATTACCAAAGATACAAAGTTAGGGCATGAAAAAAATATAGATGTAAAAAGGATAGAGAGAGGAGTGGTAGACAGAGAGCAGAGTGGCTTATCAGCCGGCTTGAACTTATTAGCCAGCTTATCAGCCAGAATCTATAGTATTTTTCTCTCACAACAAAACAGCTTTAGTTGGCTTTAATACCAGCCGAACAGGTATCAAGGGAGAGATATAGTGGGGAAGAGAGAGGCAGAGTGGTAGAGAGAGAGCAGAGTGGCAGCAAAATAGATGGAGAGATAATGGTGTAGAGAGAAGAGGTAGATAGAGAAGATTGAGAACAGGTGAGAAAAGTTTGTACAGTGGGAGAGACCGCAAAAGTACGAGAGAGAAATAGAAAAATAGAGAGAGATAGAGGGAGAGGAGAGACATGCAGCCTGTTCTGTTGGTTGGTTTTTGGGCTGATAAGCCCAGCTGGTACTGGTTTGTTATAGGAGGAAAACACTTTACCATGGCTGATAAGCCCTGGCTGAAACCGGCTGATGGAGTGAGAGAACATGGGTGAAGGAACTAAAGAGTTAGAAAGGACAGAGGCATCGGGATCGAGAAGAGAAAAGGCGCATCTATTGAGAGAGGGAATGGGAAAGGAAGTATCCGGATGTAGGAATGGGATGAGTGGGAAAGGGAGTGACCGGCCCACAAATCTTGAAGCATGTTGGGTGGTGGGAGATCGATAAGGGCTGTGGCCGAATGTCGTTGTGGTTTGTAGTTTTCGCTCTACCTCACCTTATATGGCTCATCCACCTCGTCGGCTGGCTATCGGAAGTCATCTCTGTTGCCTTCCTCACCACCATCCAAAACATACATACGCGCGCCACGCTATCCCATCGCAGTACGCCGGGAGTACCGCACCTTCTGTGCCTTCCTCTACGTATCGCTCGTGCACTACTACAAAAAGCATTTGTAGGGGCGGCTGGTAACCCTTTGTAGGGGCGGTTTGGCCAGCTGCCCCTACCGAACCGTCTCTACAAATCATGAATTTGTAGGGGCGGTTCCCAGGCCGCCCCTACAAATTGATTTGTAGGGGTGGCTATAGTGCCAGCCGCCCCTACAAATCAATTTGTAGAGGCGGTTGTAGTACTAGCCGCCCCTACAAATAGCTGTTTGTAGGGGCGGTTCAATCTAGAACCACCTCTGTAGTATGTTTTCCCACCAAAAAAATTCAAATTTACAATTCAAAATCACGTTGCTAAACGTCCCACGACCAACGTTCCGAACCACATTCGCGTTGCCGAACGCCCCATGACCAATGTTCTGAACCGCGTTCGCATTGCCGAACGTCCCGCGACCACGACTACAAGCACAAGAGTATTATATAAACTACAATTACAAGTCCAATTCATAAGAATATAAACAATCCATCATTAAATATACAAATTCCATACACATTTTTATCAATGTCCTAGAGCTAGCCTTTCAGTCTCACGAAGGTGTTGGTACTGAGGATTTGTACCTAACTCAGACTCTCGGTCATGGTAAGCGCCTTTGACGTGTACAATCTAGTCCAATATGAAGTTGCAAAGGTCGTCGACGAGCTCTAAGAGTTGGTCATCCTTGTATGGGTCTCTTTTCATTTCTTTCTCTTCTTTCCACTACAAGAGAATAAGTTTTAGTTTAGTATTTCATACCATGTATGAAGTTTTTATACTACGGGTGAAGAGGTTCAAACTTACCCTTAAGGGGTGTCTCTTGTAGGCACAAATGTTACTCATCATAGAACATATATAGTATCCACAATGTACACTCCTAGGCTTCTGCTTGGGGCACTGTGTGTTTTGCATATAAAATGTTAAGTAATGCTTTTGACAGCCATGTAACAGAGTACTGAAGAAGTTACACTTACCGCACATAGTGTTTTTATAGCCAGCTTTTCCTTCCTTGCTGGATCATGCCTTCCATGATGATTGTTCTAATAGATGCAAGAAAGTGTACTTTAGGTACGTGAGAAGGTATAAGAAATCAAAAAGGTCTATAAACCAAAGTAGTTCTATAAAACAACAATATATAAAAAATGAGAAGTAGCAGTAGTAGAGGCCTCAGAAACATGTCAATCATCATCTGATCTTGAACTTGGAGCATCAAGGCATCATAACAAAGAAGAGAGGAGAATGTAATGTAGGGGCGGCTACTAATGATGCCAAGTTCCTCACAAGTTCTTGATCATCAGCTCATATTCCATATAATGTATGGACGTAGACAATTTCATCATCGGCAAAACAAAGGAGAGGAGAGGAGAGGGGAGGGGAGATTTGGCAAAAAAAAGCAACAGCTGCTTAACAAACATAGAAAGGAAAAGGTGTAAAAACAAGCAGTTGTTGTTTCCCAAACATAGAGGATAGGAAAAATAGCCAAAAATAGTTGACTGTTGCCACATGGTTGGAAGACCCCTGCAGATCAAAATCTGGTAACTTAGATAGCCAGCTAGTAGTAGTAGGAGAGTAGCTAGTAGCAAGTAGAGTAGCTAGCAGCCAGCTAGTACCAGTAGTAGTTTCTAAGAGTATAGGGAAGAGGGCAGAGCAGCAGCCAACACTACAGTAGTATAGAGTAGTAGTAGAACAGCAGTAGGACAGTAGTATAGAAGTAGCAGCCAACAGTGTAGTTAAGAGCAACAGCCAATGTGTTTCAGGAAATAAAGCCATTAACAAGAACAATGTGATAGAATGCAAGCATCAGTAGTACCATGTTGACAATGTGATAGGAAATAAAGCCAATTTGTTGACAATTTAAATGAGCAATGGAGGAAATAGGATTTATTAACTTGTAAGAAGACTCACTGTGCATATATAAAACAGTGGGCATATATAAGCATATATTAAAACAGCTGGCATATATAAAACGGTCTATTTTCAAGAGTTCAAGAGCCTCTAAGTTTCATGCTGGAATTAATAATACAGCAAGCAAGCAACTTCTTAGTAATACAGCTCGAGCATAGAAATTCTTAATAATACACAAGCAACTTCTCTCTTAATAATACAGCATCATGCAATTTTTATTTTGATCACAATGGCAGGGCCTGAGAATTATTTTCTAAGTAAGCAGCAGGCTAATCAGTTCACCAGACTAAGCAGCTGTCAAGCATGCAATGAGCATTTACACAAATAAGCACACAAGCTGATGACTGCATTGTCCACTATTTCACTATCATATCTAAACAAGCTCAAGCAACAATGCACATATCTAAAAGTAGTGGGCATTTCTAAAAATAGTGAGCCTTCTTGCAAGTTGCACTAACTGATAGTTTAAATGAGCAATGGAGACCACAAAGATGAAAAAATTGACAACAGTCCCCATGTTTAAAGTTTTTTTTGAGGGGTAAAGGATGACAAGTTGACAACAGAGAGATGAGCCATGCATGTTTGAATGAAGAAAGAAAACATGTAATAAACTGACCTGTGTTTTCCGCCCAGCATTACACTCACTATATAATACTATATATGCTGTTTTAATTTAGAATCATGAGATGATGCATTACAAAATGCATGAGTCATATAGGCATCACATATATAAAAATCTAGATCTCAGTTTCGAGAAAAAGCCCACTGGTATCTCCATTACATGTATATAACATAAAAGCTTCAGAGGGGACAGTAACGCAAGCAATTTGCTCTTTCCAATGAAGAAAGCTTCAATCTTGCGACAAGGGACGCTATGGGCAGAGGGAAGTGAGGTGGCAGCCAAGTGGGGAGGTGGACAGGTTAGTTAATAGTGTTTGTGGGATTAAGGTTTTTACATTCCTTTGTATACACTGGACCATGATTTGGGGCCGGTCACTTGGAATAAATTAGTAGTCCAACACAATGACCGGCAAGGCAGCTGGGTAGGACCTACCGACAGTCGTCTTCTAGTGCTCCGTATCTGTCCAAATCCGGCCGGCAGCAGCAATGACTAACGCAGGTTGTGTCATTATTTAATCACAAAGACTAGAAGAGCACAATTTTTATCGAGAAAGTAGTATCTTTATATATAGAGAGAGAGGATGTGGCCAGGCAAGGTGTTTAATCTATATATATACCAAATATTAAAGAGCCAAAGTATTATTTATATATATCTTTTATTTGATTGTGTGGTAGCTAGACAGCACTGGAGTGATATGTCTGAGGTGCTAGATAGAGATGTAGGAGCAGATTTCGCTTCTATAGGAACCTTGTGGCTCAGTAATACTTTTGTTTTGCTGCCCTATGGGGGCTTTGGAAGCTGAGAACTGTCTATGCTTTCAAGATATGAGGTGGAAAAATGGTCATTGTCTGTTACAGAAGGTAACAGCGATGATTCAGAGCTGGTCTCTTCTTTGCCCAAAAGAGATGCAAGGGGAGTTCATGGCTTGGTTGGACAAGATGAAATCTTTCTACTCAAGACCTCTTAGGATTATTGGCTGAACCAAGTATACAACAAGTGGGAGAGGTACCTCTTTCAATCTGGGAGAGGTCCCAACTATAACAGCCACTCTAGTTATTAGCAGCCTCAAAGGGGCAACACACCACTTAGATATATCTATCTATGTAGGTCAATTTCTTGATGCAACGATGAATGCACCCAAAGATAGTGACGGTCGAGCAAACCCCCCTGCCATGTTCCTCTTACATAGTTCCTTTTTTTTATTTATATTAATATTAGAGTGTTCCTTATTTATAATATTATACTAGAGTCTTCTTGCTGACATACGATTCAACACACTATATATTGCATGAATTTGATGCTGATATAAAAAATATACATGAGAATCATTATTTGCGACACCTTGACACTGGACAATCAATGCTCGGCAGCTTAGGTCAATGGCACATTTGATTTTTGTAAATTTCTATCACCTAGCTCAAATGGCCTGATGGAACTTTCTTTTGAGGATCTCAAACTGAGAAACAGAAAAGATATTGACGGCACACCGAGATTGCTCTGCAAAGGAAGGAAGGGGAGAGAAGGGAGCGAGCATACCTGGTGGGTGATCGTCGCCGGTGAAGAGGTGGCGAAGTGGGGCGGGGTTCGCCCAGCCGTTGGAGGGGGCACGCGGGTGCGCCGCCGTCCGCCGGTGGAGGTGCACGGAGGCCGCCCACCGGTGGAAACCCTAGGGCGGGGAGGAGCAGGCGTGCGGGTGTGGGGAGGGGGCGCGGGTGCGGGGAGGGGGCGCGCGGGTGCGGAGATGGGGCGCGGGGGTGTAGGGAAGGGGCATGGGCCGGCGTCGGGACAGGTCCGGGAGGCGGCGTCGGCAGGACAGCCTGATGGCGTCGGAGGAGAAGAGAGCGCCCAACAACAGACAACACCCGTACGCCCTTGGATTTATAGTCGGGATGATTTGTAAGGACGATTCCTCATCCAGCCGGCCCTACAAATGCATTTGTAGGGGCGGTACCTGATCCAACCGCCCCTACAAATATTTTTTATTTTTTTAAATTATCAATTGTGTATTATAAAAACAATTGTGTATATATAAAACAATTGTGTATATGCAATTGTGACCAAAATAAAAGTAATATAAAAATAATTGTGTATATGCACAAATATAATATTTTGTATTATTCTATATATGAAGAAATATATATATATATATATATATATATATATATAAACAATTATAGTCAAAACAATATAGAAAACAAAAAAACAAAAATTAAAATTTTGAATTTTAAAACTTCGGCTACAATTTTATGATATTAAATGAAATAAAATGAAAATATTGTAAACATAAAAGTTGTATAACTCATCAACATGTACAACTTTTATTTTGGTCATTTTGTCATGTGACTTTGTTTGAACGATTCAAATTTTGAAATTCAAACAATTTTAACTTGAAACAATATTTTGAAATAGTAAACGATTTCAGATGAAAAACTCATGAATACTAAACTTGTAGAACTCATCAATATGTACAACTTTTATTTTCATCATATTTTCATTTGACTAAATTTGAACAGTTGAAATTTTAAATTTTAATAATTGGCAACTGCAAACAAGATTTTGAAACCTGAAATGATTTCAACAATAAAAGTTGTGAACATAAAAGTTGTTGAACTCATCACTGTCTACAGCTTTTATTTTGGTCACTTCTTAATATGACAAAGTATTAGTAAACATTATTCATAAATTCACATATGACTCATAGTTTCCTGAACTATAAAGAAACATGTTGATTTATCAACAATGTTTAATATCACTTTGTCAGATGAAGAAATGATTAAAATAAAAGTTGTAGATCTTGATGAGTTATACAACTTTGGTATTCATCACTTTTTCAGCTGAAATCATTTAATGGTTGAAAATCTCGTTCGAACTTGTTATTTTTTTAAATTTGAAAATTTAAAGTGCTCAAACTTTGTCAAATAAAAAGAATGACTAAATCAACACACTAACTTGATAGGGCAAGATTTTAGAAAATTTTAGGGAAAAAAATCATCACATTTGGAGTTAGTATGAGGGAGAAAGACTAGTTACAAATTTTACCCAGAGATTAACAAGTGTGATTTCTCTTTTTAATCTGTGGCAAAAACTTGTAACTAGTTTTTCTCCCTCATACTAACTCTAAATGTGATGATTTTTTTTCCTAAAATTTTCTAAAATCATGCTCTATCATTTTAGTCTAGTAATCTATCTTTGTCACTAATTTTGAATAATTCAAATTTTAAATTTAAGAAAATGACAGCTTCAAACTTGATTTTCAAACACTAAATGATTTCAGTTGTAAAGGTGATAAATATAAAAGTTGTATAACTCATCAAGATCTCCTACTTTTATTTTGGTCATTTCTTCATTTTATAAAGTGTTAAGTGATTTCATAAAGTTTTAGTAGTAATAGAGTGGATGTTCAAATAGAGTCATCTAGATGTTGCAAAGGGTAGTCTCACACACATTCATAAATGTAGTCTCACATACATACAAAAATATGTAGTCTTACACACGTACATAAATATATAGTCTCACACGTATCCATAAATGAAGTCTTACAAACACACACTTACATAAACACTCCACGTTCAACAACTAGCTAGCCCGCTGTAACGACTTTCCCCTTGACACCTTTTCATTCCCATGGCAATATGTCTTTGGGGATGTTCTTTTCCACAACACTAATCTTCTTAGAAAAGTCTATGAATAGCGGCATCTCATCGTAGTTATTGTAAGTTTCAACATCATCCACGCCATCAACCCCAATAATGTGTTGTTTCCCGGAGGCAACCACGTGCTTTGTCTTCTTATTCGGGGGGAGATTACTTTGTGGGTCAAACATATAGAAAACTTATGCGACACGTGAAGCGAGCACCCAAGGGTCATCTTGGTAGCCTAGATTCTCGAGGTCTAGGACTCTCAATCCGATCTCGTTTAGTTGGTGTTGTTTGATCCAGCAGCATCGAAACAGGGCCACCGTTATATCCCTTCCATAGTCAAGTTCCCATATCTCTTCAATGATGCCAAAGTATTAGATCTTTCGTCCCAATCCATCGAGAGCCTCTATTCGAACGCCGCTATTTTGGTTCATGTATTTACTATCCTTTGCGTGGGTACAGTACGTATACCCATTGATGTCATAAGCATTCTAAGATGTCACTTGTCTCGATGGACCCTCCGCTAACCTACTGATGGTAATAGAGTCTATGGTTTCTTCAGGCGGTATGTTTTGGTCCTTCAACCATGTAGTTAGTCGTTGCTTGTGTTGTTTTATGACCCAATCATCCGAATGGCTATTTCTCTCCGCCATAATGATAGCCAAGTGTTCATCAATGTACGGTTGTATCAGTTGTGTACTCTGCAAGACACTGTAATGTGCCTGACGCACCTCTTTATAATTATGGTCAATGAACACCTTTCTACCACTGGTGCCCTTCCCAGCCAGCCCACCCTTGTGATAAGAATTGGGTTTACCAATCCCTTTCTATACTTTTAGGTACTCTTGACAACACTCGACGACTTCTTCAGTACTATAACCCTCTATCATGGAGCCCTCTGGGTATGCTTGATTATGCACGTATCGACTTAGAACCGACATGAACCGCTCATAGGACCACATTTCATGCAAGTAGCAAGGGCCCAGCGCCTATATCTGATGAACCATGTGAATCATGAGATGTGGCATTATATCAAAAAAAGCAGGAGGTAAACACATCTCCAATTGATTTTGTGTCTCCACCACAATTCATGTAGGTCACTCCACTCTTGCTTGTCAATCGTCTTCTGTGAGATCTTCGAAAAGAAGTAGCACATGCGGGTGATGGCCATTTTCAAGAACTCTGGCTTTATAGCCTTGATTGCAATAGGTAGAAACACTGTCAGCATCACATGGCAATCGTGAGCCTTACAGTGTGTTATTGACAAGTCCTTCATCGACACTAGCTTCTTCACATTTGCTGAAAACCTAGTCGGGACTTTGATCCCCCCCCCTCAGGAAAGTGCATATAGCTCTCTTCTCATCTGGTGTTAGGTTGAAGCACATCACGGGCAGAGTGTATTTTCCATTAGCCTCAGGTACTGGGTGAAGTTGTGGCATCATGTTTAGCTGCACCATATCTTTCCATGCTTTCAGACCATCCTTTGACATGCCTGTGTCCATCAAGGTAGCAATGAGACTCTCAAAAAAATTCTTCTGCACGTGCATAGTATCAATGGCATGGGGGACCTCCAAGTATGGCCAATAAGGTAGATACTGAAAGAAGATCAATTGTTTCTTGAAAGGTACTTCTTCGACAGGAGGTGTGCTTCTATCTCTATTCGTCCCATCCGTATTCTTCTTTCCATAGACGACATGTATGTTTTCACCATTTTGTACATGTGTTCTCTGTTATGACGTCTCTCCGGAGGGGGTTCAATCTCTGGGGCGTTGTCATAAAATCTAAAGAACAATTTAATGTGGTACTTGTGACTTGCCTTTAAGAAGTGTCGGTTCCTTAGATAAACTATCTTCTTGGATGCATCCAGGTACACCCATGTAGTACCATCCAAGCAAACCAAGCATCCCGCCTTTTCTTTGATCTATCCAGACAAAGCAAACAGCACGAGGTAATCATTGGTAGTAACAAATATTATTGCTCTACATATGAAGTCCTCCTTTTGGAATGCATCGTACATCTACTCCCCATGCCTCCATAGCCTCTCCATTTCTTGCATCAAAGGCTTGAGGAACACGTCTATATCAATGCCTGGGTGTTTAGGGCTAGAAATAAGAATAGTGAGGAGAAGATACTTTCTCTTCTAACACAACCATATTGGGATGTTGTACATGGTCAAGATCACTGGCCATGTGCTGTGGTCGCTCATCCTCTCATTGAAGGGATTCATTCCATTGGTGCTCAAGCCAAACCGTACATTCCTTGGGTCATCGCTGAATTCTTTGTGCTTCTCATCAAACCTTTGCCACTGACTACAATTAGCCGGGTGTGCAATCTTATCATCATCCACCTTGCGCTCATCATCCCACCATGTCATGAGTGTAGCTTCTTTAGGGTTTAGGAAGATATGCCTCAAGCGGTCGGTCACTGGCAGGTACCACATTACCAAGGCAGGAATTCTTCGCTGCTTTGCATCATTGCCTAATGGAGTGTCCACTAGGGGCTGAGTTTCTTATACCACCTTTTTTGTACCCTTCTTATTCCTCTTTTTCCCCGTGGAGGCTTTGTCCCCACCGTAAAGGTCATTGTTCTTGTATCAGCTGGCCCCACACCGGGGACATTTATTCAGTGACTTGAACGTTTCGCCACGAAAAACTATACAGTGGTTGGGGCATGCATGGATTTTTTTTCAACCCCCATTGTCAATGGACTTATGACCTTCTTCGCTTGGTATGTGTTGGCGAGAACTAAGTTTGGTTGTGGCAGCACCCATGACAGAAGATGCAATAGATCATTGAAACTACAGTCTGACCAGCCGTACTTAGCCTTCAGGATGAGCAGCTCAAGCACAAAATGTAGCAATATCCAATGTGATGGACAGCCCTTTTCAACACCATACACAGTCTCCTTTGATGCTTTTGTCACCCTTTCCAAATTTTCTAGACCTTTCGGGCTATTTAGTAAAATCTCTAGTCCAAGGGCTCGAATCATGTCCTTCAAATCATCTTCATCCCCGACACGTGCTCCACCATCATTATTGGCACCACCTTCATCGTTACCATTCCAACCACCAGCATCACCACTTTGTTCATTGCCAAACTTGAAATCCATTCGTGCATCAAGCTCTGCTGAATATTGGGACAAGGATTCTATGGTTTCATCATCGTATTCGTCCTCATCCTTGTCGTTAACAATAACTATTTCACCATGATGAATCCACACTGTGTAGTCCTCAACAAATCCTCACATAATCAAATGTGATATGATGATAGTCACATTTGTCCATGCCATATGGTTCTTACAATCTTTACATGGGCAAATAATTGTATCCTTATTCTCTTTCAATATCGTTGCATGCTTCTTTGTGGCTTCAATAAATTTATCCACCTCTTCACGAAAACCTGCCTTGAACCTTAACGAACCAAACATCCAAGAGTTCCTGTACTCCATCTTTTACAACAACAACAAAACAAACATTAAAATACTACTTATTCAGATATATATAAAAATAAAACAAATTAATAATTACTTGAGAATAATTGTATATACTTCAGATATATATGAATATAAATCTAACATAATTACATGAAGCATACAAACACACCATGGTATAATTAATGGCCCATTTATCCATAAATAATTAAAATACATATTTATTGATTACAATAAACAATTTCAAAGACAACAATTAGCAATAATTATACTTTACCCAATATCTTTCATACAAACCCTAGTCCAATTTCATCAAACATAAATTTACAAAAATGAAATTAATAAAAAAAACCAAACCCTAGATCTAGATCCACATGCACATGAAATATCCATAAAACTAACTAATTGTTCACTAAAATCAAGAAACATGGACCAAATAAGGGTATGATCTTGTTCCCCTCCCTAATTTACCCTAGTACATTTAAAACTTGGGTCTAATTTGCTTCATAAGTAGCTCAAGCACCATAGAAGAAAGAGAAAAACAAAACTCTAATTACTAGCTTACCAACCATTAAAACTTCAAAAAAAGTGTGGAATAGCATTTTCTTACCTTCTACAACCTCTCCACCAAAGGATTTGAGACCAAAACCTTCTCCCCTTAGTAGAGCAATTTTTGGGAGGTGTCCAAGGCCTCCCCACCTTTCTTTCAAGGGTTAGAGTGAGTGACCCGAGGAGAAAGAAGGTGCTGCGGCTGTTTTATATGTGGGTCATTTGTAGGGGCGGCTGGTGGTCATTTGTCGGAGCGGCTGAATCACCAGCCACCCCTACAAATAGCAACTCCAGGGGCGGCTGGTGGTTGAGCTGCCCCTACAAATCAGACCATATTTGTAGGGGCAGCTTGTATCACTAGCCACCCCTGCTGTTCCATTTGTAGGGGCGGCTAGTGTCTGGGCACCCGAGCACGCCACTATAGGGGTGGTTCCATCACCAGCCGCCCCTACAAAAAATTCGAACCGTTCCTAAAAATCATTTTTTACGTAGTGGCGCTCGCCGCCTACCTCCTGGTCGCCATCGTCTTGCAGAAGCAATTCCAGTTCACATAGGCAGAGTATGCCGCCAGCGCCGCCGTCATGTTCCTGATGCTCCTACTTCCGTTCGGAATCGTCCTGCGCGAACTGCTAAGAGGCCGTGCTGTTCAAGTCCAGCATCTCCCTTGGAAACCCAAGCGCAAGCTACATCCACGCCGGCTCTGGCTCCACTGAACAACCACCACCAGCACCGGCTAGCAACGACGGTGGAAAGGTTACTGCTTTCACTATGGCTACCGCCGCGCGGCGAGGACTACATGGTCCGGCAGGCGCTGTTCATCGACGGTGTTCGGCGTGGGTGGCATGCTGACGGCGATTGACAACATGGGCCAGATTGCTGAGTCGTTGGGTACCCGCATCACGTCAGAGGCCAGGATTAGGTTATCGAGGAGGGCTCGGCGACGTGTGTGAACGCCGCGATGGGTTGTGGGTGCATCGTCGCCTACGGAGGGCTTTCCCTATTCCGATTTTGATTCGTTCGGACTTTGGATTTGGATTCAGATGAGCGTTAGGAATTGGCGAGTAGGGCGAGAGGCGGGGCACATACACGATAACCTCGCATATTTTTTAGGTGTAGAGATTGACCTCTACCATTATAAAAACTACATAAAGGAACTCCCTAGCATATATTAAATTGATATATTAGTTTGAAAACGGAGAGATCTATGGTAGCAAAAGAGAAATCAAATTCAAGCTAAAGGCGCAGAAAAGAGGCTGAAAACATCAATACCGGGTAGGGGAGCGTGGCGGCCACACGCCTCATCAGAGTATCTGCAGCTTTTGATGACCCAAACGGTGAGGTGGCCCGACTTTAACATAAAGAGCTAGAGAACAAAAAACAAGAAGACAAGGAAGGCTGACCTGGAACCATATGGAGGAGATCATCATGAATTGACGTATAAAAGCTGCTTTTCTCACACTAGCAAAACCTTGACGTCCACTAACCATGGACTTTGGTTTTTCGTGACCTTTCCGTATTTCCTTAAAATGGGTTATGGGTACAAGGACTTAAGGTGTACCATGGCCATGGCCTTTGGTTTTCATGAACTATTTGCATGTCTATTACCTGGTGGAATCAATAAGGGCAAACCGAGAAAGCAGCTACATGTTTATGTGTGAAACTTACAACACAACTGGGTTCTAATTTTAAAATCTACAATATCTCCGATGTATTTAGAGTGGGGTTACATGCTTTGTTTTCATATAAGGTGACTGTGCGTGTGTACTCGTTTATGGGTCTGTTTGATACACATGATTAATTACTAAATGGATTAAAAGTTACCTCAAATTAGCTATGGTTTCTCTAGCTAGTTGGCTATCTACTAATTGAACATTTGGTAAAAAAAAATAGCCCACCTATTAGCTCTCTTATTTGGATGTACTAGAGCTAATTTTTAGTTAGCAGTAGGATTATTTGCTAATAATAATATAGCTTACAGCCTTACAAGTGTAGAATAAATAAAAGGTTAAGATAAGCTGAAATATTGTCCAGCAATAGGATTATGATTATATGGGCTGGGGCGGGGAGGGCTGGTGATCACTTGAGCTTATATAAGGTGCGGCGGCAAACATACAGGTCTTGACTCTTGAGTCATGCATGCAACGCTTAGCTCCTCCTGAGAGCAAGACTAATAGTATAGCTGACTGCGGGCTCTATGAAAACTAATCCATCAGCCTACTCATATAATAGTTGGCCGACTTATAGCCCACTTATTAGTTTCACAGAACTTCTTAGTTTCGGTGCATAAGCTAGTTGTAAGCTTATAGCTCGTTTCTCTTCTCTCTTTCCCTCTTTCTCCATGTCAGCATACAGTCTGCTTACCGCCCCTTTCGGCTTACCTTATAATGTACACTATTCAGCTGGCCTATTTGCGTAGAAAAACACTGTTCTGGCTAAAAAAACAAGCTGAATAGTATAGATTATAAGGTAAGCCGAACGAGGCCATTGGACTTGCAGACTTGCCTCTTTCTCCATGTCCTAACGAGCAAGAGGCTAGATGCATATGGACTTGCAGACTTGCTGGCCTATTTGCGTGTGCCCGGCACAAGCTGCCACTGCCCGGGCCAATACTGCTGAAGTAAGTGACAAGTGACATGGCACGGCCGGCGGCGTGATCGACACACGCACACGCCAGATGAGGATCGTCTCAGCTCTTATTGTTCATCTTTTGTCCCCCTTAGTCGCAGCGTGAATCATGGCGTGTGTGGGCGTGTGGTCTGTGGTGGAGTTGTTGGCTGAACTGGAAAAATGTTCAGTAACAGCGACGAGCGTGTGTCAGCCACACCTAGCCCACATACAGGCTCGTTGTATACTTGTTGCTTGATGGTTTGGAGTTCTATGACAGTGAGGTCCGTCCATCTTTAACCAAGTGGGCAAGTAGTGTTATAAAACATGTTGTCAGCGATTAGAATCTTTTCCTCTCCGTCTCTTAAGATCAAGATAGTAGATGAAAATAGAACACATAGATACAAGAGATAGGTAGACTATTTTTTATTTCTCTGAATATCCGTAATTACAACGTAGAGCTCCCATATATATATAGCTCTACCAAGGCCAAAGAGTTTGGTAAGAGCCCACATATAAACGGACTAGGATTAGGATTTCTTCTTCTCCTTTCTTTCTAGGGTAGAGTCCGTATGTTTTACAACACTCCCTTTTGGGCGATTACCATGATATGCACATGCCTCGTTAAAAACTCCATCAGAAAATCTGGTGGGAAAACGATTCTTGGAGAAAAGAGTACATCGCATTCCTTAATGGCATTGCACATGTTGTCTCATTAAAAACTTTATGTGAGAAACCTTCAAGTAAAAACTCACATAGGGAAAAAGAGTACAACATTTAACCATCTTGGTCATGTATTCTTCAGAATATTCTATTCTAGATGATAGATATTGATCTTCATGATCTATGCATAAACTTCAGTGTTTAGCAAATATGATCTACTTCATCTTTATAATTCTACTAGTGGTTTACATTCAAGGTAGATTCAATAAAAATATGCTCCCCCTCATAAAGCCAAATTTTAAACCTCATTGTTCAAACCACACTTTTCATAAATGTGTGCTTAATAATGGTATGCAGTACCACAATACTATATCTTTCAAAAAGTTGGCTTAATTTTTCTATGAATTATATGGGAATAAACAAGAATGCTTCATGCATAATAACCACTTATTAGTTGTGCAAAACAAATAAATTTTATTCTTCAAGGTAATAATCCTTTCAGGGGATTATAGGGGTAAATAAGTTTATATTCAATATTTTCTAAATAGTGTATCAAACTTATACTAGAGTTTAAATACTTATAATTCTTTTTAGTGGATTTTTTAAATTATATATTGAACAAATCTTCATGACTTTAATCATAAATTCAGGCTCGCATTTGGCATTTTAGGGGACAATTTATTTATCAAAATCATCATTATTCTTATACCTTCTATGGTATTTAGAGGATATCATCACTTCATTGCTAGCCTTTCAATATGCACTTTCTAAGTGTTTGTATGACACCTTCATGGTGTTTACGATTCCTCACTTTCTTTCTCTTGGGTCTATATTCACTTCAGGGATTAATGGTGTTTATTCAAGATTCAACCGGTAAATCTTTCATGGATTAAATCATTCAAGGATATTCTCATTCTTAGTGAACAACATTTCTATAGCACCCGGTTTTAAGAACAAAACCAGATACACACCATATGTGAGTCCAGAAAGTCAAATCTCACATATAGCTATAAATAAGGTTAATATCGAAAAACAATGCTCAATATATAACATACTTAGTATAAAGGATATAACCTTAGATAGCAAACAGCAGAAAGGTAACTCCGATCTTCGGGTGAAGACTCCAATTCCATAGGGACAACTGACTAGTTGATCACAAGCCTAATTCCTCCAAACTCTAGCAATCTAGTACCCATCCGGAATTTTCCAAAGATTTAAAATGTAAAGCAAGCGTAAGTACATGTCATACTCAACAAATATAACATGCGGTTCATGAGGCTCAAAAGGCTGACACTGGTTCAACTGCAATTAGCTTTTAATGAGTCATGATTTTAGCAATTGAGTAGCAACAAGTTTATTCACAGGCCCATATCAATACATGATCAGGTAAACATGAATAATGAATAGTATAAACAATAATCATTAGTGAGCATCTTCATCATCAGTATCATCAGTGTTCATCATCTATTCCATAAGGGTCCAAGGCTACTCGTGACCGTGAGCACGGCTGATATACCAGTTTTATACTCTGTAGAGGTTGTACACTTTCACTGTGAGTCATGATTTACCCTTTTGCCCGAGGTGATTAGCCTCTTGACCCACTACCAAAGAAGGTCGGTATGGTTCACTATGAAGCCTTTCAAAGGTTCGTCTAACAAGTTAGGGCTATTAGATTCACTCGGCAAATAGATGTAGAGCCCCCATTCCCGATAGTAGAATGACGCGCAGCCTATACACAAGGAGACAGAGACCGCACTATACCAGATTCGGCAAGCCATTCTTACGCCAATAGAGGTAACCACTAACAAGCTAGAAAAGGTCCTCATACTGAGCTAAAGCCAGAGCTATGTAGCCCTCACAGTTGTACTATAAGTCCCGAATATTCGCTTACAGATAAGTCCTTAGTGAGAGGAATCTAGAGCACCCAAAAATAACCCAATGCTCTAGCCCCATTATTCCATGTTGCTAAAAAGCATCTTTTAATGTTTATTGCATATTCCATTAGTCATGTTACAAGATCATGGTCTTTAATTGAGCACTAACATCATACTACCCAATACAATACCCCATAGGTGACAAGGCACAAGGTACAAAGTACTAGAAAATCCTTAGTGACTGTCAAGGTAGACACATGCAGTATGAATTAAATGATTAAAGGAGTATAGAACAATAAGGAAGATCCCATGCTATACTTGCCTTAAACTCGTTTCCTTCTTCTAGTCTAAACCTTCAATAGAACTCCTTGATCAACACGTAAAGCTCATCGACTAGACATGATCATAAAGCACCACACAAGCATCTATACAATCATACATGAAGCAAACAATAGATCTAAATTAAAATAGTACACTAATCATAGAAAAATAAGTAAAAGAGTTTGAAACATGATTCTACGCATTGCTACGAACACACAGTCATGAGAGGCACGCTAATCGGAGCTATGGTTTGAAAGAAACGGCTACCGAAAGATCTACTCATAAGAGAAAATATAAAACTATAAGCTTCATGTGTTTTAACTATATAAAAGCTTATATAAATTGAATGAAGTCAAATTTAGATTTGAATTACAAAACTAAAGTAAAACAAATCATATTTTATTTATAAAATCCAGTTGCATAATTATTATTCAAGTTAGGAGTTAAACCATGAAATTCCAAAAATAGTGACATGATAAACATTGTTACTAATGCGTAGATCCTATTGTAATGAATCTAGCACAACTTAAACGGGTCAATTCGGAACTAAAACATAGAAGATATGAAATAAATAAGATTTCCTTTATTAAAATAATAGATTAAATCTAACCTCTAATTTAAAAAATTGAAAACATATCTAACAGTAGTATGAACATGTAGATTATGAAATTACAAACCTAACGCAAGTTGAACGGGTCAAATCGGAGTTAAAACAGAGAAAATATGGCCTACAGAAGGTACTGGCAATTTTGTAAATAGATGAAACTTAATTTTCAAATTAAAATAAATAAAATCTGATTTTTTAAATCTGGCCGAGGACTGCATATCCTATTTTGAAGAAAGACAGGGGCTCTTTTGAAAGAAACTAGGGACGGCAGGTTGATATCCAAATAATTATAAGGGCCTTTTTACAAATTTCGCAGCGAAGGGGTATCTTCTAATCGAGATCGTTGATCGTGGATCGGACGGCGCCTGACACTCGAGATATTACCCACCGGCCAGAACAGTAGCGCCGACGACAGCGACCATTGTCGGCGATGAGCAACTTACCATCGAGCATAGAAAATGGCCTACGGGCCACAGTTTGACGTGGGAGAAGCTCAGGAAGGTAGAGAGGGAAAGGGCAAACGAGGCTTGGGGTCAGGGATGACTGAGACAGCAATGGGGTGACACAGGACTCATCCATGCGGCTCGGCTACCTCAGCAAGTTCGTGAAGATGATTTAGAGCAAGAGATGGGGAAAACAAGTACTAGAAGACTTGTTACCACCACGCAAAGCCTCGGTAGGGGATCAGGGCGGTGGTGAAGTTGCGGAGGCATCTCGGCAGCATCAAGCTCCACACGGTGAGATCTAGGCGGTGGCGCTAGGCTAGCTCGGGGCAAGGGCGGCAACTACAGCACTCTAGGGTTGGGTACAGAGGTGGCGCGGGGTCCTAGCCCATATTTATGGGCATGAAGGAGCTTGCGGCGCACGACAAGGGCGGAGTCGGCGCGGCATGGGACTCTCTGCGGCGCCGATGAAGTCCAGTTCGGCGATGTGAGTAGAAAAGAGCACTAACGTGTGGACCTAGGGTGGCAGTGACTCTAGGCAGTGGAGAGAGGAGGTGCGGTTGACGTGGCCTACTGGGTCGGCCCATAGGTGGAGGCGTAGAAAGAAAGAACTGGGCCTACGGAGGAAAGGGAAAAGGAAAGCGGGCCGTAGGAAGAGGGAGAGGGAAATAGGCCGCAGGGGAAGAAAGGGGAAGGACTGGGCCTCGGGCAAAAAAGGAAAGAGGAAGTGTTTTCTATTTTCCAAATCCTTTTCCATTTTGTTTTCAAAACCAACTTCAAATGTAAACCAAATCAAATTTGAATAGGATTTCAAATACACTTTTCAATTCAAACAAAATGAGAAATTTTTCTAAGTTTTCCAAAAAAAAAATTTACAACTTTTTTTTAATTCTTTTATTATCAAATTCTCTTTTCTTTCTTTTCTTTTACTTCAAAACCATTTTTAATTTCATTTTCAAAAGCAATTCAAACCATTTTGAATCTTGATTCAAACCACCCAATCAATAAATCAAATGCGTCGACATGTATGCACAACCATGTTGCTACTCCTATGGTGAATTTTATGAAAAAATTTATTTCCTACATTTTCATGAGCACATAAAATACCAAAATAAATCATTTTTAAACCTAATTTCAAAATTGAAAATTTTGGGGTGTTATAATTTCTCTTTTATGAGATATATTCTCTACTTCATGAGATATTACTATGTGATATACATAATCAGATAGTGTCATTCACTATAAAGTCATTCTATGACTTTTATTCCTTCTAGAACATGCTCTTCATAAGACTTCAATATTCATTCAGGAATATATTCTACCTTAAACTTTTTTATACTTAGTATGAGATTTCAATATGTTGCAATTTATATCCTTCAGGAACTATATGGATCTTCATAATCTATTTATTAACTGCATATTTCATATTCATTAATTTTATTTGCTAGAGATATAGCAGAACATTTATTTCTTCTCAGTAGGAGATTCAACCTCAATTACTTTCTTCATTGACCCAATATAATCGCTACAAGCGAATTTGCCATGGACTTTGTTTTCTGGATCCGGGTTCTCATAAGAGAAACATTTGCAATTATAGAGGTAGCGTTGTCGACAACTATTATTTTCTTCCAATATTCTCATAATATGATATTATTCTATCTTATTGTCATTTCCCAAACAAGATATAATTTATTGTTCTACGTACCCAACACTATGATGCGCGCGCTTAGTGTGTTGGATTTCATCTTCATGATGACCCTCTTCATGAGGTACTTGACCTTCTTCATAGGGTGTTCTCTTCACGAGAATGGAGGAGTTTGTTCTTATTTTATTTAATAAGTATACACTAAACAAGAATCCACAGGCGTCCCCATAAATTTTAGCTTGATAGTATACAACATTTAGTTTATTACTAGTAAACACAACTTCTAGTTTGTAACTTCAAGTTACTCCTCTCATTTTTCTAAAATATCTTATATATGCTCCGCTTCATGCTTCACAAGAGCATTAATCAAACTATTGTTTGATTTAGTACGTGATACTATTCCTGCTTCAAGCTTCAAGGAATATTTTACTCTGTAGGTTATTTTCCTTGAGTGAAAATAATATTTGGTATTCAACATAGGCTTTCTCTCCCTCTAATACCAATATTAGATCTTTAATAGCATACTTTGAAAGATATCCCCTATCATGGGCTTAAAATAATTCAGATTCGTGTATCTCCAACTATAAGTGGAGGCCCATTCATGTATGTTATGATGTAGTTTATGGGGAATATTCATGCACATATTTTAACATAGGGGTTATTATTCACTAAATGCAGCGAGCTAGAATACATAAAGTGCACTTAAGAATGTTCAGTATTTCTACAAACTCAGGGATGTTCCCCCCTGATTTGCACATATCATAGTTTAGAAAATTATTTCATTGTCTAGCTTCTTTATTGTTTACATAAAAAATCGATCCAATTACTCATACATAAAAAATAGACCATATACTTCAAATGTATAAAATACGTAACATTCAAAATCACATGGAATTTCTTCTAGAAATTTCTAATTGCCATTAATGCAAAAGTCCTGAAATGTCTTTTCTTCAAAAATCCCAAATCATCTAAGTGTATTATCCACCATCTTAATTCCACAATTATTCATCACATTAATTGGGTCACTTCTCTTTCAGATTAACCGACTCCCCTGATCTTAGGCTACTTGGCCATAGACCAATGTATTGTTTATGCATGCAACACATTGAAAACAAAATATTTCTTAGTTTAACAAGAGCTAGCGTGCTAGCTAGCCAATTTAATTATGAGGGGAAAAGGTAGTAGCTACAAGCTACGAATATAGCTTTTATGCTAATATTCATGCAGGAGTAGAGAGTTGCAGCTCAATGAGAGCACAACATAGTGATACAAATTCATGTGTAATGTGGAATGTTGATATTCAATCCAACGCAATAGATAACAACAAAATACAAAGCTACAAGCTTACTTGCAATTAGTGTAATGTAGAGAAAGTTAATTCGGCCAAAAGGGATACGGCTAGGACTTCAAGTTCTGATACAAGCACTTAAAGATAGATTTAGGAAGGCTATGCCTATTAAATATATATTACCCATATTTTCTTATGCATTTACCCAAAATTCCTCCCTCTTTTCATGCCATAATTACATCAAGTAGTAATAAGCTTCGTGCATCTATGAATAATTATTTTAAATGTTTCATAGAATTCAATCATACTTCTAATATTTAATGGTTTTGACATGAAATTCACATATCCAGTATATTATTTAGTGTACAACAATAGATTCATGGTAAGACATAAACTTTTAATTTCTAGGCTGAAGTATTAAGTACTTAGTTTATGGATTATACTATTTCTTGGCTAAAATGATCCTTCTAATATCAGTTTATATGCCAGTATAGTTCAATTGTTCATGTGCTTCTAGGAAATTTAATTTTTCTTCTACTTGCATGGTAGCAGTGCACAAAAAACTATAACATTCGTAGTTAATTAAGGCTTCTTTATGGATAAATCATTGCAAACTTATTTAGATAGGCAAAAATAGACAATTATTTATATGCGAAACATATAAAACTTATTTATTCCATGCAAGATTGACACATATTACTGCAAGTAAGAATTGCAACTAAGAATATATAAATGCTTGAAAGGATCTAACAATGCCTAAAGGGGGGTGAATAGGCATATCTAAAAATTTACTACAAATGTTAAGTTCAAATCTGTCAGTCAATGTTGGAAGTCCCGGCGTTTGGGTCGAAACTCCCAACGTTCTCAGAAGTTCCAGCGCAAACGTTAGCAGTTCCAAAGCCTACATGAACTATAAAAGCAATGCCAAATTTAACTTTGTGGATAAATAATCTTACAACCTCACTCCCTAATGGTTTGGTGAAGATGTTGTGTCACTCCCTTGACGTCGTAATGCCTCCAAACCGTAGATCGAGTCTAAACCCTAAAATAAAGTTTGGGAGAGAAAAAGACAAACACATACAAGTAATCTCTAGCAATCACAACAACAAGCACATGGGACACAAGGATTTATCCCGAGGTTCGGCAACCCCACTAAGGAGCTCCTACGTCCTCGTTGTTGAGGTGACCACCAAGGTCAGAGTCTTTTCCATCTCCTTGCCTCTCTCAAAGCGACCACAAAGGTCACTTGAGCTTTCCACTAAGAAATCAAAGGGTGATACAAATTTCCCAAGGCTCTTCCACAAGATGGAAGCTCTTGGGTAACGCCTAGCTGGCTAGGAGCAAAGCCCCAAGAGTAATAGACGCAAAATCAACCAGCTCGACGAAGAAATCAAGTGCTCAAGCTTTCCAAAGTGATGCTCTCACTTAATCCACTTTCCTTTCACTCAAAACCCTAAGGAAATCAAAGATTAAAGCAAAGGGGGAAGGAGAGGGGTGCTTTAGTTGCTTGGGAGGAGTTTAGCATGAAGTGGGTCAGCTATGAAATGAGTCCGTAATGGTTAGAAGTAAAGAGAGGGTTATTTATACCCCAAGTAAAAATCTAACCGTTCAGATCTATGTCGAAAGTTCTGATGCAGATCTTAGGACTTCTGACAATAACAGAAAGGACTATTCACATAGGGTCAGAAGTCCGTGCGTGCAAGTTAATGTTGGAACTCCTATCAAACGTCGGGTCTTCCGACATGTGCAGTTAAATAGTTAGTGAAGCTCCAGGTGTTGGGACTCCCGACAAGCTCCAGGACTTCCGACAGTCAGAAGTTCCGACATACATTAGGACTTCCAACGAGCACATATAGCTAGACAGTCAGAACCACCGATGTCAAGACTCCTAGCTTGGGTCGGGCCTTTCGATGTCCACAGTCACCACATAGGCTAACTGACTGGGAGTCAGCACTTCCGGCATGAGTCGTGACTTCCGACTGTCGGGAGTTCTGGCTTACGTCGGGACTTCCAACACTGACAGTCATAGAAAAATAATCTACGTGCTCGTGGAGTGCTAGAGTGTCTCTCTTTTGATTTAATTATTATGCTTGAGCACTCTATCTTCCTTAGACCAACTAAATTTGCATCCCTCTTTATAGTGCGGCGGATCCTAAACTCAAAAGCAAAAATAAAACCTTTGGAGAGCGCTTTGAGTTTGTCCACCTTTACAACTTCAAAAATTGAGGGATACCATTTCATCTTTATCAACTCTTTGATTCTTTCATGGGACTAATAGCTGCAACATATCTCATTAAGATCACATTAGTCCCAAATTTGGATGTCATCAATACACCAAAACCCACATAGGGGGCAAATGCACTTTTGATCTCCCCCTTTTTGGTAATTGATGACAACCAACTTAGGCTTTTTATAAAAATGAAAGAATGTAAAGCTTTTGAACCCCAAAATTTATAAAGAGCTCCCCTTGATGTATGCATGAATTTGGATATCAATTAGAATCATCTATACATGATTTTCATACCTCAAGACAAAAGCTCCCCCTAAATTTTGCAATCCGTGGGGTGCAACAAGTGTGTGTGAACAAATATATAACCATGAAAAGAAAATGCAATATGACATGTTATTTCACACAACAAATAAAAGAATACGATGGCTAAGATTTCAAAGTAGAAATTTGAAGCAACACATGGCCATCAACATACAAGCACCATCACAAGTAGAGACAAGCACAAGTTAATAAGCTAGATAGATAATCATGACTTGTCCTACAATCATTCATCACAAACATATATAGATATTTGTCCATCACAAAGTGGCCACCACACGACAAAGTGCTTACATGCTAAGGGTTTTTAAAAGTCTCCAAACAAAATAACCAACTAACTTATTACAAGATATCAATGCCTAACACTGCCCCTTTGTCAACAAGTGCCAAAAGGGGTAGGCCGCATGAAAAAAAGCAACTACTCATCCTCATAGTCATCATCCGCATCTTGGTCACCGTCCATACCACCATCGTCGTCTTCATCATCATCCTCCTCTATGTATTCCTCATCTTCTTCAGTCGCCTTCCCCTTGCCATGGTCGGAGCACAAAGCAGGCTAGAACCGCGAGTGGGCGGGGGGGGGCGACGTGGCAGCGGCGGCGGCCATGAGGAGCAGTGAGAGCGGTGTGAGGAGATGCAATGTTGGTGTTCTTGAACTCTGTCCTGTTGTCACTTCTAACTCTCTTGATTTTGACATCAAACTCATTTTGGGCTCTTTTTGCAAACTTCTTGAAGATACCTTGGACTTCGCTCTTTTCACGCAAAAAGAATACCCAAGTGAAATGAGAATAATCATCAACAATTACAAAACCATATTTGTTACCACCAATGCTTATGTAAGCGATGGGTCCAAATATGTCCATGTGAAGCAACTCCAATGGCCTTTCGGTTGTCACAACATTCTTGATGGGATGTTTAGCTCCAACTTGTTTTCCCGCTTGGCATGCGCTACAAATCCTATCTTTCTCAAAAGAAACATTTGTTAGTCCAAGGATGTATTTGCCCTTTTGAAGTTTGGCCAAGTTCCTCATCCCAACATGAGCAAGTCGGCAATGCCATAACCAACCCATGCTAGATTTTGCCATTAAACAAGTCTCGGGATTTACTCTATTTGATGTGAAATCAACTAGATAGAGTTTCCCTTTTAAATGACCCTTAAATGCAATAGAGGAATCCTCCCTTCTATAGACTTCCACACCCTTATCCGTAAAGAGACAATTATAACCCATCTCACAAAGTTGTGAAATGGACAACAAATTGTATCTCAACAAATTCACAAGTAAAACATTGAAAATGGAATTATTATTTGATATAGCAATTTTACCCAAACCGAGGACTTCTCCTTTTCCATCATCACCAAACACAATATTTCCACTTTGATCATGACTTGGTTGAAATGATGTTAACATATCCTTTTCTCCGGTCATATGATTGGTGCATCCACTATCCAACACCCAACTTATTCCACCAGAGGAATATTCCTACAAAGACAAATTAAGCTTTTGTTTTAGGTACCCAAAAAGATTTGGGTCCTAGGGGGTTAGTCACATAAAACTTGGGCACCCAAACACTCCTCATAATTTCCTTTCTCTTTTGGGCACCAACATACTTAACCACAATCTTGCCATCCTTGCCCCAACAACACATATAGTCACTAGCATAGCACCGTGGAAGTGGTGCTTGTGGCTTGGGGACATCGGATTGCTTTGTCTTGATTGTCTTGGTACTTGTAGGTTGGATCTTTGGAATGTAGACCGTGTTGTTGGCCTTGCATATAAGCTCATCAAGAGCAACCCCCTTGTTGAACTTCACACAAGGCACACCATTGATCATGTTCCTTCCATTGGCCTTTCCATCATACCTATTGTAGCCAATGCCTTCCTTGATTGATGGATGCCTTGATGACTTATATATAGTCTTGTTAGATTTCTCTTGACACTTGCACCCATTCTTCAATATCATCTTAAACCTATGAATCTCCTTGTCTTTCTTCTCTAACTCAACAAGGTTAGTTGTATATGCATTCACATCAATTTTATAGCATCTTTTACAACCAACACTAGTGGAGACATTCGAGTCTTCGGTTGCCTTAGGAGAAGTTGAAGTCCTAGCCCAAAGAGTACTATAGTTTGACTCAAGATTTCAGTATTTTTCTTCCAAGCTTGTGAGGCTTTCTTGAGCTATACTCTTCTCATTCTTAAGGCTAGCTACTTGATCATTAACCGAGGAGTGTTCCTTAGTCAATTTCCCAATTGAATTATTAGCTAAAGACAATTCTACGGTTAACTTCTTAACTTTTATCTTTTCCTCGGCGATAGATGCTTCAAGTGCAAGGTTTTTCTCTCTCTCTTGAGTAATTATATCTCCTTGCATCTCTAAGCATCTATCCCTCTTCTCGAATTTCTTCATTAGCATTTTTATTTTAGTGAAGGCCTTTTTACCAAATTTCTTTATCATAGTTGCTTCAATTTCTTCTATGTTCTCATCACAACTATCATTTTCATCACTAGAGGAAATGGGTGTAGTATGTACCTTCTCTCCTTTTGCCATGAGGCAAGTTGGAGTGTAGTAGTCGTTGTCGATGAGGTTGGAGAAGAGCTTCGGTGGTGAAGATAGGTTGGGGAAGAGTTTTGCTGGTGAAGTTGAGTTGGGGAAGATCATGGTCGGTGAAGAAGAGTGGTGGATAGCGATGTTTGCAGCTCCCTCCTTCTTCTCATCATCACTTGAGTCACTATCACTTGACTCCCATTCTTCCCCAAGATGAGCTTCACCTCTCTTCTTGCCTTTGTTCTTCTTGTCTTCATCCTTGTCATGCTTGTGCTTCTTTTTCTTATTAGGACAATCGGCTATGAAGTGACCGGTTTGACCACATCCATAGCAAAATCTCTTTTTGAACCTTCTCTTTCCATCACCATAGGTCTTGCGGTTGCTTTTCTTCTTCATAAACTTTCTAAGATTTCTAATCACAAGTGCAACCTTCGTATCTGAATCTTCTTCTCCACTTGAGGAATCATCCTTCACTTTCTTCTTCTTTTCTTGACTTAAACCTTGATCTTGATGTTGTTGAGTTGCTTTAAGGGCTGCACTCTTGTTGAATCCCATTGCATTAGGATTTTGATTATGAGCATTGATTGCATCTTCATCTAGACACTCATGATGCTTGAGTTTTGAAAGAACTTCTTGAGGTGTCATCTCATCATAATCGGGCATTTCCATGATCACGGATGCTAGCATGTTGTTCTTGGCTCTATAGGTTCTCAACATCTTTCTAGCAACCTTGTTGTCATCCCATTCGATGCTTATAAGAGCTCTTATGCGGTTGACCAATGCCATGAGCCTATCAAACATGGATTGTGTTGTTTCATTTTGCAAGAATACAAATATTTCCAATTCACCATGAAGTAACTCTATGTTGCCTTTTCTCACACTTTTATCTCCTTCAAATTATACTTTCAAAGTATCCCAAATTTGTTTTGCGCTTTCCATTCCATTCACTTTCCTAAACTCATCCGGAGCTAGGCTTGACACAAGCAATGCTACGGCTTGTGCATTTTGATGGAGGTTATGCACTTCTTCCAGAGTTATCTCTCTATCTTCATCAGTAGGAATCATCACACCAACATCCACAACTTCCCAAAGCCTTGCAGCAATGAGATGTATCTTCATCTTGTAAGACCAATTGGTGTATCTTGTTCCATCAAAGTGAGGTGGATTGCCAATGTTAACGGATGGAGTATGTAGTGTTGAATCACTTATGAGTTGTCCATAGTCAAAACTCATGTTTGAATATATTCCCTTTCCATGACCATGCTCACTGGCTCTAATATCACTAGCGGCATCTTTGTTTGCTTCATTTTTGTCACTAGTATCATTCTTGCCACTTATTGCATCATCAACCTTCTTGCTCAATTCTTCCTTCATCTTGCTCATCTCGTCTTGCATCTTTTTCATTTCATCTTGAAAGAGCTTGGCTTGAGCACTCATCAACTATTCGGCTATTTTCTTGGCCATTTCGGCGGCAACGGCTTACATCTTGTCAGACTCCGACATTGTTTCTTCTCACACGGTGAAGCGCAAACAGAAGACCTTGCTCTGATACCAATTGAAAGAATCTAAAAATGCCTAGAGGGAGGGTGAATAGGCGTATCTAAAAATTTACTACAAATGCTAAGTTCAAATCTGTCAGTTAATGTCGAAAGTCCCAGCGTTTGGGTCAGAACTCCCGACGTTGTCAGAAGTTCTAGCACAAACGTCAACAGTTTCGACGCCTACGTGAACTACAAAAGCAGTGCCAAATTTAACTTTGTGGATAAATAATCTTACAACCTCACTCCCTAGTGGTTTGGTGAAGATGTTGGGTCACTACCTTGACGTCGTAATGCCTCCAAACCGTAGATCGAGTCCAAACCCTAAAATGAAGTTTGGGAGAGAAAAAGACAAACACATACAAGTAATCTCTAGCAATCACAACAACAAGCACACGGGACACAAGGATTTATCCTGAGGTTCGGCAACCTAACTAAGGAGCTCCTACGTCCTCGTTGTTGAGGTGACCACCAAGGTCGGAGTCTTTTCCACCTCTTTGCCTCTCTCAAAGCGACCACAAAGGTCACTTGAGCTTTCCACTAAGAAATCAAAGGGTGATACAAACTTCCCAAGGCTCTTCCACAAGATGGAAGCTCTTGGGCAACGCCTAGCTAGCTAGGGGCAAAGCCCTAAGAGTAATAGACGCAAAATTAACCGGCTCGACGAAGAAATCAAGTGCTCAAGCTTTCCAAAGTGATGCTCTCACTTAATCCACTCTCATTTCACTCAAAACCCTAAGGGAATCAAAGATTAGAGCAAAGGGGGAAGGAGAGGGGTGCTTTAGTTGCTTGGGAGCTGTTTATCTACGTCGGAAGTTCCGACGCAGATCTCAAGACTTCCGACGATAACAGAAAGGACTGTTCACACAGGGTCAGAAGTCTGCGCATGCAAGTTAATGTCGAAACTCCTGGCAAACGTTGGGACTTCCGACATGCGTAGTTAAATAGCCAGTGAAGCTCCAGGTGTTGGGACTCCAGACAAGCTCTGGGACTTCTGACGGTCGGAAGTTTCGATGTATGTTGGGACTTCCGACGAGCACAGACAGTCAGAACCACCGATGCTGGGACTCCTGGCTTGGGTCGAGACTTCCGACGTCCACGGTCACCGCGCAGGCTAAGTGACTGGGAGTCAGCACTTCCGGCAAGAGTCGTGACTTTCGACTATCAGGAGTTCTAGTTTACGTCGGGACTTCCGACACTGACAGTCATAGAAAAATAATCTACGTGCTCATGGAGTGCTACAGTGTCTCTCTTTTGATTTAATTATTATGCTTGAGCACTCTATCTTCCTCAGACCAACTAAATTTACATCCCTCTTTATAGTGCGGTGGATCCTAAACTCAAAAGCAAAAATAAAACCTTTGGAGAGCACTCTAAGTTCGTCCACCTTTACAATTTCAAAAATTGAGGGATACCATTTCATCTTTATCAACTCTTTGATTCTTTCATGGGACTAATAGCTGCAACGTATCTCATTAAGATCACATTAGTCCCTAATTTGGATGTCATCGATACACCAAAACCCACATAGGGGGCAAATGCACTTTCAATGCTTCATATTAGTCTTCAAGCTAATAAAGTAACCATTAACTCTTCTATGAGTTTACATAATCCACTTAATTCAACGGGAACTAAAACTTAAAGCACCATCACCACTACTACTAATACTTCAGGATAGTAAGTTTAAAGACATACAATTCTATAAGCACATGGCTAAGCTCTTCTTCACGAGAACCTTTAAATATTCTAATTCTTATCCATTTTTACATGTCTTAGCTTCTATGCTTAACATTTACCAGCTTCATGCATGCTCTAGTTCATAGTTATGATATGTAATCATGATCCATCTAGGAGTACAACATATACAGGTCATATATCCTGATTCATAATACCGTCTAAAAATTCTAACTCAATATCTACTTGATGTCGAGTAATTCTGGATGACAAATTTGAATACTTCTAGTGCTCAATGCTCTCGGTCTTCTATTTCAAGAAATATTTCTTCTAGAATTAGACAAAGTCTTATTTATCGTCTCGTCTTCTATGACTTTTAATCACAAAGCTTCAAGCTGATTGTATTTGTTTATAGAGCAACATTATATCTCATATGGTCATATACTCATTCTTGAGAGTTTAATATCAGGAGTTACAATGCCGGAGACCCACTCCACTTTAGTGGTAGTAGAGCATCCTACTAGGATATAATTCTATCATTTAGGGCAAGTTTAGGATATACCTTCTTCACGAAGGTATGCATATACTACTATAACTGGAATCATCATGTGCGTATGAGTTTACTACATGTAAACAAGTAGCAAGGTGCAAAAAGATAGTGGATGGTTATTTAAAATATTCTTAGAATCATCCTAGCATTTTTTAGGATTATGGTATATGTAAATTTTTAGAATTAATACTAAGTATTCGTTCATCCAAAAATTCATTATGCTAGAAAAATAAATATGAGCCTCTCAAAGGTGAAAAGTGTAAGGTCTGAAGGATTTAGAGAGCACATATACTTTATACCATGTTTTTAGTGCAATCATTCGAGATTTTATTCTTACAATTGCATGGCATGCAATTCATAACATGGTTGCACTAGCATTTTTTAGAATTGAATTCAAAGCGTAGAAAATTTTTAGAATCAATTCTGCTATTCATTATAGAAAAATAAAGCTAGGCAAAAATAACAATTAAACTGAAGATTTAATGTTATATATACAAACTCTTATATACTTAGTAATTCTAAATATACGAGAGTACAATAAATATGCATAAACAGAGAGTCTAGGGTTGATTATTCAGAAAACTACTGTAAAAACTAAAATTTGTGTAAGAAAGCACGGGACATGTTCTACACAAAGGCCATGTTCGCTTTGCTGTAAAAACAAGCCAAAACACTGTTACGACTAATTTGTTGTGAGGAAAAACATTATTCTGGCTGAAAAAATAAGTTAAAAAGTACGGATTATAAGAGAAGAGAACAGGGCCAGAATCTGTAGGATTCATGGATGTAGCGTAAAAATTTTAGATTAATACAAGCCCTTTCTTATTTTCTGGATTCTCAATTTTCTCCCATAGCCTGGCCAATTCGGCAATTCATACCAGCATGCCTGCTTCTGCATGAAGCACGAAGCGTCGGTGGTGTGCTAGCGATAGCTATATACGTACTATGCATCAGCAGTATGCGTAGCTTCGGGCGAGATGCGAGCAGTCAGCCTGTTCGGTAGGGCTGAATTGGCTAGCTGGTGCAGCCTCTAGCCAACAGCTAGTTTTCAAAAGTTCAAATAATGGCGCCAACAAGAACAGGTGCTTTCCAGCCAATTCTAGCTCATGCTGATTTCAAAATTTCAAATTCAAACTATCAGCCAATTCTAGCTCATGCTGATTTTAAAATTACAGCCAACAGCAATAGGTTCAACCAACAATTTACAGTATTCTCGAGGACACAAAATTCTCCACCAAAAGGTTCAACCAAAAATTAGAGCCAACAGCAACAGGTTCAACCAAAAATTAGACCAAACAGCCACGACTGAGAGGCCTACGCATTCACATATCTCAAAATTTGATCTCACAAAGTCCTTGAAATCCCTAGGACACACTATTCTCCACCACTAACGAAGTTCTGGCAAGTTTACAAGCTCCACTAGAATCTCGCCTTTGAACTTATTGAAGCTGAAATACCTAAAAATTCCCAATAACATCTTGACCTGAAAGCATATACTCAGTATGCGTAAAAATGATTGATGATGCATGAAGCTTCAGACAAGCAGGAAACATGATCTTGCAATTCATAGAGTTGAAATCCATAACCAGAACACTTGTATTGGTCATAGATGCTAAATTGCAGAGTATCTTATTTATTTCCAACCATGAAATGATAGAATGGTGCTTATAGTTCTGCCACAACTCTGTAATCCACTTGCTGAGAACATGTCACACCAGACCAGGGGGGGTAGATCACCATGCCCACAACGATCATCGTAGACCCATGAGTATAAAACTCTCTAGCCTAGTGAAGATTTGATCTTATTCAATGCTTTCACTGCATAAAAATAAATTGATTTTAGTTCCAACGCTTAAGCACTGAGCACCTACTGAATAGTTTATAAACATTGCTAACTGTGAGCTAATGTTTGAGGAGTAATTAACTACCACAATTTAGTACTATAAACAACAGGCAGATATATAGGAAGCAGCTGCATTACCTCAACTTTCCTAAATCAGAGACCACTCCACACAACCATAGATATTAACTCCCTAACTCTAGAGGTTGGGGTTCCCTGATTTAGCTCAACCCACTCCGACAGCTCATACGAAGGTGGGTCAGCTATGTACTTACGCATCCACAAATAATTTTCTAAAGCAAAGCATGAAATGATTATCATAGCCTGCTTCATCCTCTTGTAGTATGGCACCCCATTCAGAATATGCCAACGTTCTTTCAACCCCCCCCCCCCCCAAACATCCTTTCAATGACATTTCACAACTTCGCATGAATGTAATTGAATTTTTCCTCCCTCTGCAACTGCTGCAACTCTACGCCCCTAAAATCATTGATATGATACATTGTGTTTCTGAAGGGGTCATATAACCTGGCATGTCCGTGTAACCCGCATCCGCCAGGTAGTACCGGCCTACAAGAAATGACAACAGTTCACCAATTAGTCCTGTCAATAGATCACTTACTAGGTACAGTCATGACAATCTCATCATTTGCAATCCTGAACTTAATTAATATGACATAGAGAACACAAATGTATCAGCATTGTTGTATTGGGAATTCATATATTAGCATTGTCATAATGAGAAATCAAATTATAAATTGTTTAATAAGGAGACAATATGTAGGCATCAACTGCCATAACAAATTACATCAAAGTGGCAACAGAATTTAGGTAAAGCATAGAGAATAGAAACATATCAGTACTGTTGTATTGAGAATTCATATATGTTGTATTATCATATTGAGAAATCAAATTGCAAATTGTTTAAGGAGACAATATATAGGCATCAGCTGCCATAGCAAATTAAACTAAAGTATGCTTCAATACATCTAGTACAAGGAAACAATTACGGAATGTGAACATCAAGACATCACAAACCTGTTGGGGGATGTGGGAACAAACCGTCGCTCTGATAGTCTTTCAACACCACCATGAAATGACATGCTCCCACCTTCCTAGCCCCCATGTATGTGAAACGGCCATCCATATCCACGATGGCATAAACATTAATTATTGTTTCGCCTTTCCTATTAAAGAAATCAGCCTTTGCTTCACGGTTAACCTCAACCTTTATGTGTGTTGCATCTATAGCACCTATGCATTCATCAAACCATGGTGCATATGTAGCAAGTTTGTGGCTTACGCATGTGTAGTTCCTATCTGCAGGCACTAGGATAGTATTTGCCCACCTATACATGACCTTTGCAACTGTTTTTATCTCTCTGCTAACTATACCTAAAGACCTTTTAAACCTATCTTTGCACTCTCTACTTGCACATTGGTGGGCACAGGTCCAGATGTACATGCCTAGAGCTTCTACCGAGGTACACTTATCTGTTGATGGCAGGCCAAACGGCAGCAGGGTGTCATGCAAATGCATGATGGCATCACGCGTCATGTGCAAATTGTCTATACATTTGGTTTGGTCGGCAAGGGTAAGCTACATCCATTTGGCTCCAGATAGTTTAGGAATGGGACAAGGAGGATTTACCTTAGGCATTTGCTGCGACATAATACCTTTCAGCCTCAGAAGGACGATTGTTGCCTTTGCCAAGGTCATAGTGCTCGGTCCATCACTGGAAGTGTCGTTGTACAACGACTCGTCGGTGCTGCTCATTATGCTACCTGCAAATGGGCAGAAATCAGTAAGATGCTAATGCATATATTAGGAACAAAACATTTGCTAATAAGTGAACATGTCAAGATACCTGAACTAGGTAGGTGGCACAACCACCTTAGACAAATGTATGTAAGGAATGAACAAGAGAAAAGTGATACATGCATAAGGTCTTACAACGTGCACATCATGACACAAATATTTTATTCAAAACACGAGACAACGACATGCACTTAGTTCTCCGCAACGTTCTTTGTTAAAACAAACAAAATGAACATAACAAAACAACAAACAGAATCAACTCAACATGCACATGGTGGAAAACAGAAAACAGTAGAAAAATTGTAGTTCGAACAAATGTGCTGATCACTAGGACTTTGTGGAGCACACGAAGCCCCACGTCACATTGATCCAGTTTAGTCGGCCCTCTTTAGTTTTCATATTAAGAAAAGCCTGTTGTTGCAAAGGTTTAGGGCTTGCACGAATATTACATCAGTCTCGCTGATACCATCTTGCAATAGAATCTCATGGACTTGGGCCAACTCCTCAGCATCTATGTTTTGACGGGCCTTCTGGGACCTAGCCTCCCTGATAATGTGGCCTAGGTATTCAAGGCAGTCTTCTATGGATGGAGTCTGGCTACTCTTCTTACTGCGAGGACTGTTAATAGAATATTCCCTATGGACTCCCTTCGAGGGCTGAGCACCACTATGTGGTAGGACCGGCTCGTCTGACAAGGATGGAGGAGTGCGAGGGCTTCCACTACTGGGTGACTTGTTAGGTTGATGGCCCCCCGCCGATACCAACTCACTCCTATCATGTGGGATGCGTCCCAAAATCGTGATCAGTTGCTCACAGCATTGGGGGTGTCTGAACTTGTCTCTAGTGGGTTGGCTACTTTCCTGCATGTGTTACAGTGATGGCGAAGTTAGTACTGAGTTAGTGGGAACCTAATTGCTAAAACACAGTCAAGGAAAAGCATGTATTTTGTACCCCAAGGCTGGCGCCATACCACTCGGGGTCAGCTGTAACCTCTCCAGTAAGCGGGTCATGGCCTATCCCAGTATGGGTTTGTCCGTCGCGCCAATTGAAATACAAACATTTCAGCTCGTTGTACTAGTTCTGGCACTTTTTCTTGTTGTACCCGAGCATCGTGACTTCGTTGAAGCCACGAACGACATTGGTCCACCCTAGTGAGGTTGGACCAGTGGCGTTCTAGTGACAGAGGTCTTTCTACCTGATGATTAGGTCAAGAAGCAGAGAGCAGGTTCTGTCATCCCATCTAGCACGGTCCTGGCTCATCTGATGCAAGGATCGACATTCGAAGGGATTACGTACATGGATGTATATGTTATGTCATACGGAGGATAGTTCCAGTACACAAAGCTAAGAGTGGGTTGTGGAAAAGAGAACTTGCCTTTTGGATCCATTTGTGTCGTTTTGCGTGGAGGTTGTAGTGGCTGCCAGCAGGTGGAGAGAAAGACAAAGTCGACGACGCTGCCAGTTTGGGTAGCGTTGGTCACCAGCGGACGAAATGTCCCTAAAATGTCTGTAGTGTAAACATAGAGCACACTTGTAAGATGTTAAACATAATCTGAAAATAGAACATTTGCAGTGGTGAAGAACATTAAATGTGTACTGTTAAACATAATCTGAAAATAGAATATCAACAGAAAATTCCTTGTCTCACATTTTGACCACTGGAACAGTAGTGTTGTAAATTCATTAGTCATACTTCCATGTTTAGTTTGCAAAGTTCAGCTGCACATTGTAGGATGACAAGCAAAAAAGAAAAGAAGGGAATACATAATTTGCTTGCATAATCATACTACCTTTGACATTGCATTAAATATATCAATTACTAGTTTACTTTGATTCAAAGCAAACAGCCACATCATATGTACAAGGATGACATGTACAATGTCAGTTTGATGTAGAGGTCAACTAGGCCAAGAGTAACTACAAAACATACTTGGGTCCAATTTCCTAGCTCAATAATCACTAAAAAACTATATAACTACAAGGTATGGGACTGTAACAAGAAGAAATATACTCATAGGCCCCAATGCTCAACATTACAATTGTACCAACTTCAGCAGTGCCCACAAAACATGAATTGTCAAAGTGTGGGGGACAGGGTGAGACTGTGATTGATTTGTAGTGGTTCTCATTCTCATCATTTGAAAAAGAGCCAACATACATAGAACCAATCTTAGATGGGCACTGTGGCAACTTGATTTGGCCTTGGAAACATGAATTGGCATACGGTACAGTAAGCTAAAACATGGATTGGCCTTGGAAACAGTGGGAGGTGGAGGTGGGCCCTGTGGCAACATGAGCCGGAAGAGAGCATGGATATGTCAGTCTTTTCTGAAAATTAATCATCCACCCTGATGCTAGCCACAATTCAAACAGGGTTCAGTAGTTTACTGCATGATTTCCTATAGCCATTTAGTAGTTGGTTCAGTAATTTAAGAATACAACAACCTGGTAGAGCAGATCTGTAGGTAGAGTAGATCTGTAATATAGAAACAAAAAAAATAACAACACAAATTCATTAAACAGCCAGAATTCCTTTCATTTATTTGCAAATCTGTAAAAAATTTCAACTTGATACAAGTTGTACTAACACATATCAGAAACTTCCTTAAATAAACGTACATTCAATATCACAAGATTTGGGGATTTCTATCCTACACATACTGGAAAAGACATGAATACATGTTGGATGTCAGATTCGGCCGGGTGAGACTGTAGCGGTGTCGGGTTTTCGGGGGGCTTACCGTGCTGGAGAGAGTCGTTATTGATGGAGGCGGGGTCCGGGGAGACAGGCGGAGAGCACTGTCACCGAGGCCCGGCGAGAGTGCGGGGAAACCCTAGCCGCGCGGGGGTCAAACTACAAGACGACGAGCTGGGGCTTAGAGGCGGCCAGGTGAGAGGACGGTGGCGTGGGATTCGATGGTTACCTTGCTGGGCGAAGGCACCGTCGATGGAGGCGAGGTTGGGGAAGGAGGCGGACGTCACTGTCACCGCAGCCCTGGCGAGGAGGACGGCGTAGAGAGGCGGCCGTGGCCGGATCCAGTGGCCACCGATGGGGCCCGACCACGCGGCGCAGACCACCGCCGAGAAACACGCGGAGAGACGGCGACGAGCGACGCTTGTGCGGAAAACCCTAGCCATCGACGGGAGACGAGAAAGGAGATAAAATGAGAGACGGCGACGCACGCTGCGACTTATAACACCAGCCGTTCGGCTGGGGCTAGACTGATAAGCCCAGCACCAGCCAGTCCAGCTAGCTTACCGAACAGGCCAAGTATCGGTATTCAATACGTGTGCTCATACGGGATGACGCGATGGGCTTATATTGGCATTAAGGCCTCGGGTGACCGCGTGGCAACGGGACAGTGCAGCTGCAGGCTGTGATGCTCGAGAAGATTGCTGTGATGTGCGTGAGCGTGACACCGTGTGTCAGTCATGACCTGGGCCTCGTTCGTTTCGCTGAAAAAATAAATCGTAACATTATTTTAGTTAATTTGATGTAAAAGAAAAATATTGTTTTAACTAAAAAAGACGAATTAAAAGAGAAACAAAAGGCCATGTAGCAGTAGCAAGAAGACATGCGGCAAGCCGGCGATTTGCTTACGGGGCATGGCTTCATGCCTCCATGCAAATGCCGTCCCTCCAGCATATATTTTATATTCTATATTTTTTAAATAACCCTAGATGGCTAGACGTAACACATGTACTATATGCAAGCCGCGTGCGGGCGGCAAAGTTCGGATAGATGGCCAGGCGGGCGGCAGGGCGCGTAGCTCACGTGCGGGCGAGCAGATGGTGATGCCCGGCGGCTCGCGTGCTGGCGGGCGGGCGGCGAGTCGCGACAACTGCAGGTGCAAGCGCTTCAGACCATGCTGTCCCATCGATTTTTTGACGCCAATAGATTTTTCTCTAGATCTATCCATGCCCTGATCTGGCATTCAAAGCCTGATACTTTGGTTCCAAAATCTCTCGGCATCTAGTAGATTAGAACGCATTCAATCTAATCTACCAAAACAAAATTATGTACCTTCGGCTCTTGAGTTCCAAAAGCGAAGGCTGTCGCGTGGGACAGTTCGTCTAGACCGTGATGACCTGCCAGCGTGACGATGAGTAGACGCAGATCGCTTCGTCTCAACGACGCCGATGTTCTTGGTGTCGTCAAGGTGGACGTCAATGTACCGGCCTATGCAGATGTAGGTAGAGGTAATGTTGGGATGTCGACGTTATCGAAGTAGTCGTAGCGGTACGTTGACATGAGCGTTGGCGTCGAAGATTGGCGGCGGCGGCTTCAACGATGTCGACATACAGCTTGTCGTGCTGATAAAGTATTATAAAATATATTGCCAGTGGTTAGAACTTTTCCCTCTCCGTCTGTCATGAACAAGAGTCTTCCTATCCCGTTTGCGTGCCCTTAAACCCGGCTTGATCCGCTTCTTTTTTCATCCGGAACAGTGTTTTTCTCTTACAAATTCCTCCAGCATTCCTCCAAACCATCCAAATTCCTCCAGAATTCGTCTGTTCGCTTGGAGGAATTCTAGAGGAATTTGGATGGTTTGGAGGAATGCTGGAGGAATTTGTAAGAGAAAAACACTGTTCCGGACGAAAAAAGAAGCGGATCAAGCCGGGTTTAAGAGCACGCGAACAGGATAGAAAGATTATTCTTTATTTCTCTGAATATTCATAATTACAACATAGAGCTCCCACATTATATAGCCCTGCTAAGACTAAAGAGTTTGATAAGAGCCCACGTATAAACGGACTAGATTAGAATTTATGGTTCTCTCTTCCTTTTATAACAGAGTCCGTATATTATATAACAAGCGGTTCTGTTACGGAAAAATTGATTCTGGTCAGCTTGGTTTTCGAGCTTCTCTGGCTAGGAAGCTTACTGCTGATGTTTAGCTAGTGACTAGTACTAGAAGGTTTCCTTCGTTATTTGTTTTATTTTTTGCCATACATAATAATGGAACATGCATGGAAGTACATTGTTCTTTCTTAATGGAGGTGTTCGCTTCAAATTAAAACCGCACAACAGGAAACAAACATCAAATGAAGAGTACTAGACAATAAGGTTGTTGAGTCTAAGACTATCTCCAATAGCACGAACCCAAATACGAGATCTATTTCATGGTTTGGGTCACCTATAGGGAAAGAGTCACGCATCCAAAACGTCCCTTCCCCAACAGCCAACGGAAAAAGAGAGGAGCCCCCAAGCAGTCAAGCCTCAAAACCCCGCCACCCTCCCCGCCGAGCGCCGAGCCACCATGGACCCGCCGCGCCACGGGCACGCCTCGCCGAGTCTAGGCACCTCAAAGCTCGCTTCCCCCTCCTTTCTCTAATCTCCTTTCAGCCCCAAGAACTAGAAATCGAAGCCTCCGGCACTGTAGAGCTCCGAGGCAATCGTCTGGGGGAGGATTGGGGAAGGTCGAGCACCGAGCAGCGAGAAGCATGGCCATCGGCGCCGCTGAAAGCATCTAGGCCCCTAATTGGATTTCGGTGATTAATGTCAATACAAGATTACTGTGACTAACGTGTGTTTTGCAGAAACAATTAAGTTAGGTCATGGTAATGGAGATCGATTGGGCAATCGAGGTTGTCATGCCCCTACGATGGAAATCGTTTCGGTTTTCAAAGGTTGGACGACAAGGTTAAGGATAACTAGTTCTAAGTGTCGATTGGAGTTGGAGAGACACTTAGAGTAGTTTAGGACTTTGTTTTTTCCTTTGGCCGTACTATGAAGGGGGGTATGAACGGGTAGCTTGACCTAGTTGAGTCTAGTGAGTTAGGTGTGGTGCACACTTGTTAAAACTAGCTCTAGGTAGCTCCTATGAATGCCTAAGATCTTTTGGAGCAAACTTCATTCACATATGTTTGGAAGTTGGAAGTGAATGGAGGGTCAAACACTGACCGGATGCTGGCTCCAGTGCGACTGGACGCTGGCCGCAGGGTCCGGTCAGTTCATTTGACCGTGAAGATCAAGTCTGGTGTAACCGGACGCTGGGAGGTCATGTGACCGGACGCTGAGGGCCAGCGTCCGGTCGACTCCAGTAAGGGTCCAGACTTGGGAAAGAGTGACCGGACGCGTTCGGTCAGTGTGACCGGACCCTGTGTATCCAGCGTCCGGTCGTTTACAGTAAGCATCCAAGAGCGACCGGACGCGTCCGGTCGGTACTGACCGGACCCTGACAGCGTCCGGTCATCACTTGAAAACTGGTTCACGGGTTGAACTGACCGGAGCGTCCGGTCATCACGACCGGAGCGTCCGGTCATCCCGCAGAGGCTCATAACGGTTCGTTTTTCAGGCTGGCTTATAAATAGAAGCTCCACTCGTGAGTGGAGGATCTTTTGCTCATTCCAACAGCTGAGAAACACGTTTGTGAGTGCCAAGAAGAGCAAGGTCCTAGTGAGGTGTTTGTGATTTGAGAATCCAAGAGAGTAGCCTCACTAGCAAATCAAGAGTAGCGAAGTGTGCATCCATCTTCTCATTAGGCTTTGCGTGGTCAAGTCCGAAGTTGCATCTTGTTTCAAGAAGTTTGCCAAGAGAGCACAAAATGAATTTGAAGTGAAGCTCAAGAAGATAAGAAGTGACAATGGCAAAGAGTTTGACAACACAAACATAGAAGCTTATTGTGATGAAGTTGGAATCAAACATGAAGTCTCCGCAACCTATACTCCTCAACAAAATGGTGTAGTTGAGAGGAAGAACCGGACTTTGATCACTCTTGCAAGGACAATGCTAAATGAGTACAACACCCCCGAAGCTCTATGGGCGGAAGCAATCAACACCGCATGTTATGCATCCAACCGCCTATTTCTTCAAAAGTTCCTTGTCAAGACACCATATGAGTTGCTCAATGGGAAGAAGCCGGACGTCTCCTTCTTTAGGGTGTTTAGTTGTAAGTGCTACATCTACAAGAAGCGGCAACACCTAGGGAAGTTTCAAAGGCGTTGTGATATAGGTTTTCTTGTTGGTTACTCATTGAAGTCCAAAGCATATAGAGTATTTAATCATGCCACCAGCTTGGTTGAAGAAACATATGATGTGGAATTTGATGAATCTAACGGCTCCCAAGGAGCACATGAGAATCTTGATGATGTAGGTGATGAACCATTGAGGGAGGCTATGAAGAATATTCCGGTGGGAGACATCAAGCCAAAAGATGATGAAGATGATGTACAAGTCATTAACCAACCCTCTTCATCAAATGTACCACAAGATGGTGATAAAGTTGGGAGAATAGAAAATGAAGATACTCATATCTCCCATGAGCAAATGGTGGTACAAGCACAAGATGTTGATGCTCCACAACCTCCTCCTCAAGTGGTCAATAGAAGAAATACACCTCTCCTACAAGATCATCCACAAGATCTCATCATAGGGAGTCCAACAAAGGGGGTGATGACTAGATCTCAAAAACTTACCTCATTTATTGCTCATCACTCTTTTGTCTCTTGCTATGAGCCTACCAAGGTAGAAGAAGCTCTAAAAGATCCGGATTGGATCAATGCCATGCATGAAGAGTTGAACAACTTCACTCGCAATGAAGTATGGAATCTTGAAGAGCGACCAAAAGGTGCAAGAGTGATTGGAACAAAGTGGGTGTTCCGCAACAAGCAAGATGATCAAGGTGTTGTTGTGAGGAACAAGGCAAGACTAGTGGCAAAGGGGTTCTCTCAAGTTGAAGGTTTAGATTTTGGAGAAACCTTTGCACCGGTTGCAAGATTAGAAGCCATCCGTATCCTTCTTGCATATGCATCACATCATGAAATGAAACTATATCAAATGGATGTGAAAAGTGCATTCTTAAATGGCTTTATTGATGAACTAGTCTATGTTGATCAACGTCCCGGGTTTGAAGACCCTAGATATCCTAATCATGTTTATAGGTTGTCCAAGGCACTATATGGGCTTAAGCAATCCCCAAGAGCTTGGTATGAGCGCCTTCAGGATTTCCTTATTGAGAAGGGCTTCACCATTGGGAAGGTCGACACCACACTATTCACCAAGAAGCTTGATGGGCATATCTTCATTTGTCAAGTATATGTTGATGATATTATCTTTGGATCATCAAATGAAGACTCATGCAAAGAATTTGGTGAATTGATGTCTAAGGAGTTTGAGATGTCAATGATTGGTGAGCTTACATTCTTTCTTGGTTTTCAAGTCAAGCAAATGAAAGAAGGCATCTTCATCTCTCAAGAGAAATACACAAAAGACCTTCTCAAGAGATTCAAGATGGATGAATGTAAGCCAATCAAGACCCCAATGCCTACCAATGGACATCTCGACCTAGATGAGGGAGGTAACTCGGTTGATCAAACTCTCTACCATTCTATGATTGGTAGCTTGTTATATTTAACCGCATCTAGGCCCGACATCATGTTTAGTGTGTGTATGTGTGCTAGGTTTCAAGCTAGTCCTAAGGAAACACATTTAATTACCGTAAAAAGAATCCTTAGGTATCTTAAGCACACGCCAAGCATTGGCCTTTGGTATCCCAAAGGAGCTTTATTTGAATTAATTGGCTATTCAGATTCGGATTACGCCAGATGCAAAGTTGATAGAAAGAGCACATCCGGAGGGTGCCATTTGCTTGATAGATCACTTGTGTCTTGGTCCTCCAAGAAACAAAATAGTGTGGCTTTGTCCACCACCGAAGCGGAATACATTGCCGCGGGTGCTTATTGTGCACAAATATTATACATGAAACAAACTTTACTAGACTATGGAGTAGTTCTAGAGAAAGTACCTCTTTTGTGCGACAATGAAAGTGTGGTAAAACTTGCAAATAATCCAGTTCAATACTCTCGCACCAAGCATATAGATATCCGCCATCACTTTCTAAGAGATCATGTAGCTAAAAATGATATATCACTAGAAGGTGTAAGATCCGAAGATCAATTAGCGGATATCTTCACTAAACCGCTAGATGAGGCTACATTTTGTAGATTGCGGAACGAGCTCAATGTACTTGATTTTAGTAACTTCACAAAAATTTGAGCTTGTGTTGTCCCTTGCATTCATTGTAATATACAACATGTTTAATTTGTGGAAATGCATATAGGGCTTGTCTAACATGGTTAAGATAACCGCCGAAAAGCGTGTGAAGAAGCTTAACCTTGGATCAAACTTGACAAGCAACTAGATTTACTTTCAAGTATTACATATGCATGAATGTTGTTTTGTCGTTTTGTTCCATTTGCTCTCTTGTTGCCTATTTTCTTAAAAAGAATTATAGCCTAAGGCAAGATATTTTGAAAAAAAAATGAGGGTTTGAGAGAGGTCACTCACATCAGTCCCAATTGGTGTTTATGTGGATCTTTTTCAAGTTGGGACTTGATTGGGAACAGGCAGCGCGAAGGAAGTTTGAAGATTTGCTGGAAAAGGTGTACCGGACGCTGCACCGGACGCTGCTGTCCAGCGTCCGGTCAGTTCATAGGAGGTGAACTGCTGTTGAAGGAGTGACCGGACGCTACGTCTGTGCGTCCGGTCAGAAAGGGTTCAGCGTCCGGTCGATCGGAGGAAGATCAAATTGTACTGACCGGACCCTGCCTGCGTCCGGTCATGGACCACCGGACGCGTCCGGTCCCGATTCCAGAGGATTTGGACCTCTCTGGAATCGATCGGACGCTGGGTGGTACCGTCCGGTCGCTACCACCGGAGCGTCCGGTCAGTGGATCTCGCGCGTCTTAAGGACTCTTTTCCCGTTTCCTTTTCTGTCACGAGTTAGGGGGATTATTTATACGGGCCTTCGAGTTTTTCTTCCCTGACCTAACCGTCGCCGCCGCAGCCCAAGCCGCCGCACAGTCGCGCCGCTGCCTCCTCGCGCCCAAGCTCGCGCCTGCGCCATCATGCCTTCGCCTCGCCGCACCGCCGCACTCCAGCCAAGCCCGCAGCCGCGCTAGGCGCCCCGGCCTCGCGCGCCACTAAGCCCCGCGCCAGCTCATCTCGGACCACCGCCGTCCCGCGCGCCACCACGCCTGCTCTGCACCTCGCCGGCCTCCTCGCGCCCAAGCTCGTCGCTCCACCGTTGCCAGGGCTGCCAATCTTCGCCAAGTGCTCTTGCCCTATCCTCCCATTGATTAGTAAGGCAAGTCTTGTGTTTCACTCTTGATCTCCACAATTGTGACCTAGATCAAATTCTAAACGCACTGATTCCCAATTGCATTCAGGGCATTTGACCTAACCCTAGCCCGGTTCTGAGGATCCCCCGCGTGACATCTTATCTCTTCTCGGTTCGCTGGTCGTTAGGTAGAAAGCCATTCGATTCAATTTCGCATCTACATTGCTTTCTCTGCTAGGATTTCGCATCTATTAGACATATGGTATTTATTTGTATATCCATCTATTCTATCATGCAGCGAGTCGGTTCCGTTGTGTTTCATCTGGCAGTTGGCAGTCAACTCGGAGACAAGCTCACGAGTAAGGATCGAGGCCAAGCCTCGAAAGCAGCAGTTTAACAGTTGATCTTCATCAGCGGCAGTTCACCATCTTGTCAGTTCAGATGGCTCGCACCAAGAATGTTGGTGGTGGCCCAGGTGATGATGATAGGAGGCCCCCGCCTCGCCAGCCAGCCGGATCTAAAGGCAAGTCAACCAAGCAGGTAACATCCAAGAAGCAGAAGTACCCCGACGCAGAGACAGCGAGAGCAGCAGCTGTTGCAGAGGCCGCAGAGCGTGTCGAGAGAGGTGGTACCCGCAGCAGAGTTGTCATTGCAGATCAACCAGTTTCACCCGCAGTCAGAGCTGCAATTGAGGAGGTTGAGCGTCGTCACGGTAGTCCAGCCGGGACTGCCACGCTTGCAGGACGACGGGTTGCCATTGAGGAGGGTCCGTCAGCACAGCAGCAGCCCCCACCAGCAGAGCCTCAGCCAGCCCAGGAGACTCAGGAGAGTCAGGAGACCGAGCCAGCACCTCAGCTACGCCGCTCGAGTCATACTAGTGCTGCAGTTCCACCGAGGCCAGTTACACAGCGCAGGGGTTCACGCCCTCTGCCTAGACCACAGGGTCCGCCTCTAGTGGTTCACCTCGACTTGAGGGCCGCTACAGCCAGGCAGGTTTAGCAGCTGCGGTTTGTTGAGTTTGAGGTTTGGTTTCCTCCGAGGAGGGATGAGAGAGCAGCTGAGGGGTTCTACACGCCACTGCAGGAGGATTTCTACAATGCATATCTCAACAGTGGGGCAGTGTTCAGATCACAGAGGGTCTGTCAGATAGAGTCCATTGTGGCAGCAGCCGGAGAGGGCATTCGGTAATACTTGTCATATTTGCCAGGACTATCAGATCTGATTGGACGGACAAGGATATATGTACCTTCTTGGGTTCGTCAGTTTTATGCCTCGCTCTACATCGATCCTCATCACAGATTCATTCACTTTGCCTTCAACGGCAAAGACTATAGAGTGACTAGTGGTAGAGCCAGGGAGATACTGAGACTACAGGAGCAGCCTGTAAAGATGCATGAGGTTTGCTATGGACAGCAGGGGCCTCCCAGGCGTCCTCATGGAGGGCAGGTGCCCCCTACAGATTTAGTGCGGCATTGCTTCAAGGAGCCTTTTGGTGAGGGGTCGAGTAGAAACCCCAGTGACTTGACTCCTACAGCGAGGATACTAGAGGCCATCATTAGGAGGACACTGCTTCCTAGGTTGGGATACAGGGAGGGCCTGACTCGCTTACAGCTCTGGCTTCTCAATGCCATCATGCAGATGACAGTGTTTGACATCTGGGACCTCCTTCTTTCAGAGATGGAGGATACTATAGCTGAGGGATTCAAGGGTCGCAGGCAGCTTCCCTATGCTCACTGGATCACATTCCTCATCCGCAGAGTTGTGATTGATAAGCCCCCTGGCATGATGGATGAGTATACAGGTGCCACTACAGAGTTCCCAGCTTACAACCTGTCACAGAGGATCAGACACGCCACTCCTCAGGCACCCAGTCAGCCTAGCCATCGCCCCAACATGCCAGAGTCTGTAGCTCAGCAGGACAAGATCATCAGAGGGATTGCAGCCACTGAGGAGGAGGAGCTAGAGGCACAGCAGGAGGTGAGTGAGTACAGTGACAGCTCCGACGACGACTACCAGCCTATACCTCAGATGCCTCCACGCAGACACGATGCAGAGGCAGGTAGCTCCAGTTCTGCTCCACCTGCTCCACAGACAGACCCCGCTCTCATTGCTATTCTTGAGCGAATGCAGCAGGATCAGACACGACAGGCACAGGAGACAGCTACAAACTTCGCACAGTTTCAGGCTCGTCAGGACGAATTTCAGCGGCAGCAGTAGCTCCTTCAGCACCAGCAGTTACTTATGCAGCAGCAGCTCATGGGATTCATGCAGCATGTAGTGACAGCCATTGGGATCCCACTGCCACAGACTTCGCCCCAGCTTGCACAGCCTCCTACCACTTCGACGACTCCAGCAGTACAGCCCATCGGGCTTCAGAGTCAGGGACAGCCTCTAGCTCAGTTTCTGTCACCTCCTGTATAGGTGTCCCAGTGGTTAGCCTCACCTGGTGTAGCCCCGTAGTTCACTCCTTATCACACGGGTTTCTCACCAGAGCAGACTTCCTCACTATTCGTGCCTGAGTCGTCCGTCTCCAGGAGTCTTGGAGCATCTTTCAGCGAGTTGACTGGCATGCCTACTCCGCCTCACATGCATACTGCCGGTCCGTCTACAGCAGCTCCAGCTATCATGACTACTCAGAGGCTCCCCTCGTCTGTTGCCTCGTCAGATCCTACGATAGACATACTTGTGGCTTCACAGGCAGCACCAGCCCCAGCTCAGACCCAGACCGCTTCAGCGACACTTCCTGCTTCAGAGGGGCAGTCAGTTCAGAGCTCAGGGTCAGATGATGATGGCGCCCAGTTCCATCTTGCTCCACGTACTTCAGCGCCCGACTCGTCCGCTGCAGCCCCGCCGACCGATCCTTAGGTTTTGGTGTTTGACGCCAAAGGGGGAGAGGGTTTGAGTATGTAGACTTAGGGGGAGCGAGTTTCAGGGGGAGCTAGTTATCTAGTATTAGCTTATTATATACATTTGGAGTTTTATTTGTGTGATACACTATTACTTATGCATTCGTGTGTTTACTTTCATGCATACTATTATATATATGTGATAGTGCTATCTATGTGATTGTGATATTTGACATGTGTGATTCCTACTTTGCTTTATCTATATGTCATATCATTTGTGGAATGCTCATTTGCTTTTGCTTCCGCGTTTATACTTCGAAGCAAATGAGCTTTGTTATTAGTACTCATGCTTAATTCATATTCTTTGAGTACATTGTGTTGGCTTGGGTCATATAAGCGTGACTAACTCTTTTGTTCTCATTGATAAAAGCTTATATGAACCAAGTCCGTCAAAAACCTCACTCCATAACATACTTGAGGTGGTATTGTCATCAATCACCAAAAATGGGGAGATTGAAAGCATCTAGGCCCCTAATTGGATTTCGGTGATTAATGTCAATACAAGATTACTGTGACTAACGTGTGTTTTGCAGAAACAATTAAGTTAGGTCATGGTAATAGAGATCGATTGGGCAATCGAGGTTGTCATGCCCCTACGATGGAAATCGTTTCGGTTTTCAAAGGTTGGACGACAAGGTTAAGGATAACTAGTTCTAAGTGTCGATTGGAGTTGGAGAGACACTTAGAGTAGTTTAGGACTTTGTTTTTTCCTTTGGCCATACTATGAAGGGGGGTATGAACGGGTAGCTTGACCTAGTTGAGTCTAGTGAGTTAGGTGTGGTGCACACTTGTTAAAACTAGCTCTAGGTAGCTCCTATGAATGCCTAAGATCTTTTGGAGCAAACTTCATTCACATATGTTCGGAAGTTGGAAGTGAATGGAGGGTCAAACACTGACCGGACGCTGGCTCCAGTGCGACCGGACGCTGGCCGCAGGGTCCGGTCAGTTCATTTGACCGTGAAGATCAAGTCTGGTGTAACCGGACGCTGGGAGGTCATGTGACCGGACGCTGAGGGCCAGCGTCCGGTCGACTCCAGTAAGGGTCCAGACTTGGGAAAGAGTGACCGAACGCGTCCGGTCAGTGTGACCGGACCCTGTGTATCCAGCGTCCGGTCGTTTACAGTAAGCATCCAAGAGCGACCGGACGCGTCTGGTCGGTACTGACCGGACCCTGACAGCGTCCGGTCATCACTTGAAAACTGGTTCACGGGTTGAACTGACCGGAGCGTCCGGTCATCACGACCGGAGCGTCCGGTCATCCCGCAGAGGCTCATAACGGTTCGTTTTCAGGCTGGCTTATAAATAGAAGCTCCACTCGTGAGTGGAGGATCTTTTGCTCATTTCAACAGCTGAGAAACACGTTTGTGAGTGCCAAGAAGAGCAAGGTCCTAGTGAGGTGTTTGTGATTTGAGAATCTAAGAGAGTAGCCTCACTAGCAAATCAAGAGTAGCGAAGTGTGCATCCATCTTCTCATTAGGCTTCGCGTGGTCAAGTGAGAGTTCGTGCTTGTTACTCTTGGTGATCGCCATCACCTAGACGGCTTGGTGGTGATTGGGAGTTTGGTGTTCACCCGGCGGAGCTTGTGGGTGACCCAACTCAAGTTGTGAGCGGCTTTGGGTGATTCGCCACGACGGAGTGTCGAAGAATCAACCTGTAGAGAGCACTTGATCCTTGCGCGGATCAAGGGGGAGCTACACCCTTGCGCGGGTGCTCCAACGAGGACTAGTGGGGAGTGGCGACTCTCTGATACCTCGGCAAAACATCGTCGCGTTCCTTTCTCTCTCTATTTACTTTGAGCACTTACTTTGAGCATTTACTTTGAGCAATTCAATACTTGTTTTTACTTCCATAAGAATTGCTTGCTAGAGTAAGTTTGGAACTTAGATTGAGAGGTTGTTGTGCATTAGTTTGATTTAAACACTTTTCTAGGCACAAGGGGTTAATTGGGCTATCTGTAGGATTTGATTATTGCAAGAAAATTTAGAATTAGCCCAATTCACCCCCCCTCTTGGGCATCTTGATCCTTTCAGATCCATCTTTTAATAAAATAGAAAAGAAAGTTTTAAACTAATATACAACAAACACTAGAATTTTACACGTGAATTTCGACTAAACACATATTAAAACCACATATGTGCAATGCAAAAACAGCTGGAAACACAGATAGAGTAATAATTAATAAATTATCACAGCTAGATGGTAATTATATAGAGTATATAAATGTGCATTGTATTAGGAAACGAATACATAGAGTAAAGATAATCAATTTTCATTTGTTATCTACTAAATTTATTCACAAAACTTTTAATATGTCTAAATACATAACAAAATGGATGAACAAAAAAGTTAAAACGACTTATAATTTGGAACAGAGTGAGTAGAATTTTAGGTGGTAATGGATCGATGAAGTAGTAATCGATGAGCAAGGTGTCCACCTATTTTGTCAATATAACTAATATATCTATTTTGTACAATTTCTTTCTAAAAACAATTCTAGTATCCAGTATAGTCCGTTCGCTTGAACTTATCAGTCGACTTTAATACCAGCCGAACAGACCTGTACCTTAATATCAGCGATATAGTCAGTGTCAAACGCACCTAATATCTCAACTGGTCCTCCCTGTATCTTTGCACTATTCCGTAGATTCCCTCGTGCCATTACTCGTGTCCACACATCTTACACTATATGGAAATGTTGTTCATATTGAAACTTATATATGCAACGAACTTGGTTCCGATTGGCTCTGTTTGGCTTACTCTATATTTGGTTTGTTCGACTTCTTTTTTTTACCGAAACAGTGTTTTTCTCTCACAACAATTCAGCCGGAACAATGTTTTTCAGTCAGTTTCAGCCAAGTTTCAGACTAGCGAACGGAACTATTTCTTGCCATATGCGATCATTTAGAGCTTGGTTTGTTCACCGAGGAAGGGGTGTGTGCGGTCCACAAAAACTACACTGCTACACTTTTTTCACTGCGACGAGTGGGACGATTATATAAACAAAAGCTATGTCAACTAGCGGAAACGTTTCTGGTACCGAGGGGTATGTTACTGTAGCAACCAACTTCCTATTTTCTATGTTAGAATCCATGATTGGTATGATGCTCGTTAACTTGCTTGTGTTTAGATCATACAAGCACATGTCTGATGTTACAAACATATTGCTATTTTTTTTTATTTAGTACTGAATTTGTCTAAATTTCTAACAAGAAACAAAGATATACTGAACGTAGGTTCAAGCAGGACTGCTAGAGGCGTGACCGGCTTCTGGATTGGCCTCCCTGAAAGTAAGCACGAAAGGGAGAAAGAAAAGAAAGTAACAGGAGGTCCCCGTGTGAAGGCTCCAGAAAAGAAAAAAAGAGGAATAAGCAAAAGCGCGTTTGGATGGATTACCCTTTAACGTGACAATCAAGGAGGAGAAGAAGATTAGTCCTCCAGTTCAGTCGCGGTCGATCAGTCCACACTAGGCAAAAGCTGGATACACACGAACATAAATAAAAACACAAAACATTTCAGCAGCAACACGGCTGACATGTTGCCCCACACAGGGTTGGCAAATAAAATACTTCCTCCATTTATTAGGATTTAAAAAATAAATAAATCTGATAAACTTTGTCTATCAATTGGTCTCCACTAACCCGTGATCTTGCACGTGCTAGTAATTTTATAACAGACATAAGCATGAGAAGATCATGAATAAATTTGGGGCCCATGGTAAATAAAAAATTACTTAACTTTGCTCCTCTTATTTGTTCATATTCAAACGCAATACCTATTTTCTAATATTTTGTGGCAGAACTGTCCGAAATAACACGTTTTCGGAGGCGCTCGTCTTCCACCAGACACTAAGCACCCCGAAAGTAAGCTACGTCGAACGGTTCCGTGGAGCACACTCCAAGGAAGAACTCGAACAATCCATGTTCCTCCTCCAGGATCCAATAATGAGAACGAGTTTACATCACTTAGTCCATTTTATACAACAATAGTTCTCGAAAATACATTATTACAATACCAAGTTCAGAGTGCGGAATTTAAACAACGGAATTAAAATAAACATCTAACGATAAGATACAAGGATCCGTCTGTGCCCAGCAGAAGAATCCTCCACACAACAGTTACTCCTCAAGCTGCACCTGCAACAGGGGTAAATAAACTCTGAGTACACAATATACTCTTAAGACTTACCTGACTAGTGGGAATAATTTCCCGACTCCAAGGATATGATAAGCTTTATGGTTTGCTGGGTTTCCTTTTTGTGAAAAGCCTTACTAGTAGTGCATCCTTATGTATGTTTTTTATTAGCAGTCATGATTAGTTCATTATCTAATCATTCTATGTAAGCACCTGTTCTACTTTCAAGCGAGAGTTGAGCAATCAGGTCTATTTCTCCATCTTTGATCTTCCAGTTCTTACTACGGTGCTAGATCATAGATAAGTCATACCGTATTACACGGTGATTCGTAAATCAATGTAGCCCAGCTGGGTACCCAAAACACATGCCCCGCTTGTACTCCAGGCATAAGCAAGACCAACCCACCACTCTCCTGTCAAGGGGTCTAGGTCCCCATCCAAACTTGGACTCCAAGCCCCCACACCTGAGTCTCGAGCTTAGTGTGGTGCTTAGACCTCCATCATCCTCGCCTCTAATCAGTCGGTCTGAAAAGAGCCGGAACCCACGACAAGAGAGCAACGAGCCTTCCTTGCTCCCATAAACAAGTATGCGCTCAGGATAATAAGTCTGTGGCCTGATTAGAATCCAATGCAACGGCCGATCATTAACCGACACGGACAGGGAAAACAGTGTAACCAAGCTATGCCCCGTTGGCCACGGGACACAACCTCTTACATTGACCAATACCCGTACCATATCCCTACCTAGTCTCTATTTTCTTTCACTATTTTATCATGAGAGTGATAATAATAATCTCCTATTGTGTGTAACGGTGGGTTACTCACGCTACTGAAAAACCTAAGCATAGCAGCTACTCGACCTAAGCTAGTAGGACTCATAGGTATGCATGTAGTTTCAACAATAAGCCCTAATTGCACATCACACATATATATTCAGTGATTATTCAAAATAAGGGTTATGCATCGGAGCTTGCCTTGGGCAGGTAGGGTGTCCGCTCAATCAGTTAGTGGCGACTCTGGGACCTTCTCCTGCACGAGGATCTTCTCATACTCCTCGATCACCTCCTCGAACTTGTGATCTCCGATGGTCACGATCTCCGCCAACTCGTTCTCTACATGCATACGATGATGATGCAACACTTAGTATTTAGCAACAACAACTTCCAAAATAAGAATACACATGGTAAACTACTAAACTAACTCTAATGACCATGATACTAAGCTAACTATCACCTTCATCAAGTAAACTGTTGGGTTCAACTAGCAAACACCTAGCTTTATAATTGAAGGATATATCTTTATTTCTACTAATGATTTAATATATATTTAAAACAAGGAGCATTTAACTACCCTTATGTTTAGTTTATTCTAAAACTACAAAAATTACAGTGAACACATAATAATACCACGATGCTGCTATAAAATTTTTAGGGTTTTTGCTATCACCATTCTACCACAAAAATTCCTACAATAATTAACCTAATAATATTAAGCACTCTCAAATGATTTAATAGCTCCTGATATCGACAAGTATATATAAACTAAATACACTAGCAGATAGAGCACAATTTTAGAAACTTAACAAAATTGGTTTCATAATTTTTGCATACCTACATGATTTTATATTAATTACCAAAGTTTAGCTTAGAAATACAAATGAAAAGCTATTTCTATTTTCCACGAAAAAGCTAAACTAATTTTGGCCCAACGCGGCCCACACGCGCGCAGCGCGCGCGAGCGCATGGTGGCCCGCGGTGTGGCCCGTGCGGTGCCAGCCCACACACGTGAGACGGCCCGCGGTGTGGCCCATGCGCTGGTACATTAGCAAAAATGCCCCTGGACTATGAGCAAAACAACCCGCAGTCCATGTTACTATTTCTATAGTCAACGACTTTGCAGCAGAACCCTCGGATCTTCTCCTCTTTACAACGGCAAGGCCCTCGACCATCCCCGCGCGTGTCGGCGCGGCGAGCGGTGGCACTGGCACTTACGTCGGCCACACTGGACCCACACTAACCTATCTACGTGGTCGACGCTCACCTAGGGTTCAACGCGAGACGATGGGCGGCTATTACATGAGCCAAGACACCGTAGAAGGACCTCTCCACGATGGCGGGCACCCTGTAGCAATGGCGACGGTGTTCTGGTGAGCCACAACAACAACAAGGCAGTAGGAGTAGCGATTGAGCAACAACAACTCACCAGTGACCCTATTGAGAAGCCAGCTCGGTCGAAGACGACCCGAGCGAGGCTGGCCATGTGCGCACGGTGAGGTGAACGGTGCACCGCCAAGGCACGGCCATATTAGCGGCGAGGAGGCGACACTAGAGTTGCGACTAGCATGCGCACAATAAAGAGGGAGCCAAGGCGAGCTAGTAGTGTAGAGGAATTAGCGTGGGATGAAGTGGTGGAGACTGGCCACGACGCGGGCGACGACGGGCCTTAACGGCACGGCAGCGACAAAGCTTCAAAATTGGAGCTCGGCGTGACGTGAGTCAAGGTAGGGTGGGGTCGGTTGGAGAGGAGACGTGAGGACAGAGACACGAGCATGAGAAATTGATGAGGGGTGCTCGCTCTCTGGCTCACCGTGACGCGACCCAACGGTGGTGAAAAATAGAGGGAGAGAGAGACGGGGCGCGACAGTGGGTTCGGCTCATCCACGCCTTGGCGGGATATGGTCGATCGGACTTAAGGTGGTGTCTGTGCACCCGCTACACGGCACTGCAGCCAAACCATGTGCGCGCGGAGGCAGGTAGGGGCGCGGCAGGCGCGGCCGCAACGCCATTAAGGCGGGACGGCGGCGTGGGGCAGCCCACGTGCGAACAAGGATAAGGCAAGCGGCAGTAGCATAGCGTCGCAGTGGCGTCAGTAGCGGCAGCATCACAATGCGAGGCGGGTCAGCAGTGCGAACACGATGACGAGTTGATGGCGCCGGCAGCGGCATCGTCGCGGCGCGTGCGGGGCATTCAGCAGTAGCGGCGGCGGCTCCGCGTGGTGGGACCAGCGACAGCCGAGACCTGGCTAGGCTAGTGGCGGCCACGGCCGGCCGCACGCGGCAGCACGCGCACGCACATGCGCGACCATCGCGGTGATGCCGAGCGCCTGAGCGCGGTGATCGCGGCCATGCGGCCAGCCAACCCGAAACCGTGACACGTACGAATTTTAAAGCACTCAACACGACCAAATAGTTGCTCCTAAACCTAAACCGTCTTCACCATGCGCAAGATGGCACATGAAACTACTAAATCGAGCTACAACATTACACCACTCCTTAACCCAATCTCTCACAATAAATTACTAAACATAGCAGTGTCTAACTGTTGGCAGACTAAAAAATTTCTAAGTTTTTGAGCTAAATTTGATTTCTATTTACAATTTCTAAGCTACTGGAAATATTAGCTAGTAATATCATTTTTCGATCACAAGTATTTCATTGTCATCTACAAAGTTTATACTTCAAACTTTATTTAAGTACCACATATATGTTCTATAGCATTTTTGCTTAATAAAAATTGGTTTTAAACCCTAAGTGATATAACATGACTATTGAATCAACTTTCGTTTCACATTTTAGTTGATCATTTCGAGTTACCGAAATTGATCTACATACTCTATTACATGCATTAACACATAAACATGATGATCATGACATATTTTAGTATATGATTTATAGTGTAACACCGAGGGTGTTACATATTTCCCCTTTCGTGGGCTTGCAACCCATGTGTTTGATATATGTTTAGTTAAAAGCTTAACTTGGTATTTATTTATTATAGAAATTAAATAGACTCTCTCGTTATTTTCTTCATCCATATCATGTACCTTTTTGCACGTTGTAATACTTAAATTAGTTTTTTTCTATAATAACAATGGCAGAAGGGGGCAATTTAGAATCATATGTATAGGAGTACTACGACTTATAAGTAATTTAGGGTTTATTTTAGGCCATTTTTCATAATGAGATGAACTTTTTAGATAACAATAATGCTATGGTTACGAGTTATAGTGAAGTCTAATTAGAAAGCACGCACATACATGCATGTTGTCAATGGGCACGTCAACATCATCTACCAATGAACAAAGTTTTCTAACCTTATATAATGTGTCCAAATTGTATCTCCAGAATTATACAGCTTTTATTTACCTCTCTTTTTTAATTCCATGCCACGTCAGCCAATAGTCCTACGTGAAATCTTTTTTTTTTCTATGGGGCTAGCCTTAATTATTGTATGGAACTTGGATCAATACATTTATTTTTTTCTATTTTTTTTTCTAAATTCATTAAGTACAGTAATAACTTTGTAGCAGTCGATAATATATATTGTAAGAAGAAGAATTGTAGGCAAGAATATATGGTCTTTTAAGACTTGGAAATGATAGTACGCCAATTCGGAGAGAGTAGTTCATCAATGACTTGCTCTCTAGTGCTGCTGGTACGTATAGCCGGAACCTGAAGCCAAGCACCTTTTCCCCGCGCGGGCCCCACGGGGAGATAACACATGATCACTGTGTGAGACTAGGATTGAGTTGGTGCCGAGTCCAAATCACAACGGCCCATAATTGATCGAGACGGCCACTGCCCACTGGGACTACGGATGAAAATGGATCAGATACGGACGGATATCACTGATATTTTATTTATTTTTATATTTCTATCTGGATTCGAATTCGAATATGGATAGTATCAACTATGTCGGATATGATACGATTGGATATCAATATCACAAATATGCAATTTGAGTATTCGGATATGGATACGGTATCAGATATTAGATATCGACTCAGATACGAATAGATCTCAACCCTTCTAAACATATTCGGTTTTTAAATACGGACGAAAATATCCCTAACGTTTTCATCGTAACCGGGACGGGACGCCTTCCCCGGCCCTCCGCTCCGCTCTCCGTTCCCAGCGGCCGACAAGCCCGGCCCGTGGCCGCTATCGCGCTGTTTGGACCACCGCTCCGCCCACCGCCCGATCCCCGTCCGACGGCCCCGGCTCGCCGACGACGATAAAGATGGAGACAACCGAATTAAATAAAACAAAAAAAAGCGCCACTCGTACGCACAGATAGCCACGCTCGAAGCTAAGAGCTCCCTCGCTCGTCAGGTTCAGGGCCCGCGTCTACTCCGATCCTGTATTCCTGTACGGTGGCGGTGGTTGTAGGCGCCGCGGCTGGGGTTCGATCACCGGCGCCGGCCTCATCCTCTCCTTATCCTCTCTCATCGCTCAGTCTCTCTCCGTGCAGCTGGGGCTATCACCGGCACGCCGATGAAGCTGAACAACAGCCGGACCACCGCCCCTGTTCCGATCCCGCTCCGGCGCGGAGCGGAGAAAACAGAAAAAGTCAAGACGACCATGCAACTGCACGCGCGCATGGCCGGGAAGACGCGACGCAACGGACCGAGCTCCCTCAACCGCCTCTCTTAATATAATACCCCACCATCACTGCGCTAACGCTACAGCAAGAAAGCCTAGAATTGTAGGCCAGGATCATCAGCAGCCAGCAGGTAAAGAAAAATAAATAAAAAGAGAGAAAGCGGTTGGATTAGCGGTTGGGACGGAATTAATTAGGCCTGCACTTGCACAGCACACGCACAACGCGTTCAGCTGCAGCGTCGTCAGGTTTAGGCTGACGACGCTCTCTCTCACACAACCACACGCACGCGCCCGGCCGCGTGGTTGGGAGAGGGATCAGCAGCTAGCGCAACAGCAAGCTTGCTTTCCTTCCCTTCCCTTTCCTTTCCTTTCTCCATTTAATTAGATGTTTCATCAGAAAGCAGAGAAAATTTAAAGTACAGGAGGTTCGTCGCACCCACCACCGGGCCGGGCCGAGCGACGATTTTATTATTTTTCTCGGTGGTTTCGCAATAAGGCGGGGATGTAAACATATGGCGTTGGTTCGATCGAGCACAGGAAAAGTTTCATCATCTTTTTTTTTTTAGAAAAAAAGGATAATTTCATTTGCCGGGGTCGATTTCCTACTCCTCATCAGGCCTCACGCGCCCTTGGCTGGCTGTCCGAGTGCTGGTCAATTTCGAAATGAAAAAGAAAAGATGGAAAGATGCAGAGAGGGACGCCTCCTCACTCGCTTTCTTTTCCCATCAGAGACCCCTGCCCCCTTTACTTGCTTTCCATCAATTTTTTTTCTCTGCCTCCCTGCTGGATAATACTCGACACGATCGACAATCATCTTTCATTCCACATCGTCTACTAGTATCTAGTAGTAGCAGCGATCGATCGAGCAGTTGGCTGCTGGTGTACGTGCGTACATGTAGGAGCCTCGACTCGAACTGCAGCACAGTGCACTAGGCAGCATGCATGGGAAAATTAATAAACCAACCAACTAGATTTAGTTTCTCTTCCTAAAATTAAAAATTAACTGACAAGTCATTAGAGGATACTGAGAAAATTAAAAGGAGACATGAAAAGGAGAGGGGGGTGGACAAATGAAAACCCAAGCGTACGACATCACCGCACCAACAATAGTAACTAGGGGAGGGAGAGCAGCTAGGGGAGGCCCGGGACAGCGACGTCTTCCTCGCATCTCGTGGATTGAGCTCGCCCCAGTCGCCCCCGTCCAATTCCAATATCTGCAGCAGCAGCAAGCAGCAGCCGCGGCGGCAGGAGGGATCAGCAGCAGAATAGCCGCAGCAGCAGAGCACCGCAGTCCGCACCGAAAGGAGAGGAAATGGAGCTCGGTTTTTTTATATACCAACCGGCCACCCGCCCTGCTGCGCGCTAGACTACTACTACTACTAGCTGCTGCCTGCTTGCCCGTCCTCCCCTTCGCGTCGTCGCGCTCTTCTTCGCCGTCCCCTTTCAGAATCGGAAGGCGATTGCACAAGGCTGTGCTGTGCGTGCTCGGCCGCCTCCCGCCCCGACCCCGACCGGACAAAGAGGGGAGGAAAAAAAATATAGAGTTAGTCACACACAGCACAGGAAGGCGGAGGGAGAGAGGGATTGAGAGATAAAGAGATTTCGGGAGACAAGGAGAGAGAGACAGAGATGGAGAGGAGCAGCCGCTGGTCAGGCCCTTTCACTCCCGCACCCAGATAACGATGTGCTAGCTCCGTCCTCTTAGGTTATAGGTAAGCAGCCGCAGCCAACGCGCGCGGCGCCGGGAGCGAGGACACACCGCCTTCCTTCCTTCGTTCTCACTAGCCTGCTTCTTCGTTCTTCAGTTCGTTGTTTGCCCGGTCGATCGATCGGTTTGTTTCTTTGTTTGTTCATCAGATACATGCAAAGCTAGCCGGAATTTTGTTTGGGGAAATTAAATTTAAAGGAGGATTAATTTGTTCTCTTTTTTTTCTTTCGTTTCTTTCGATTTTAATTTGTTTGCTTTAATTTGGGAGAGTGCAATCCGGTCATCATCCTCTTCTTTGGATTCTATTTTATATAAATTCGGTTACCTCTGGCCGGTGCTTACGATGGCGCTGCGGTTGCTGCTGCTCATGAGTCATGACCTGTGCAGGAAGGAGGAGGGTCGTGGCCGGGATCCCCGATGACGATGATGACAGTGGCGACCGGCGGCATGGGCATAGCGGCGCCACCGTACCAGCAGACCACCACGTACGCAGCCAACCCAACCAAGAGCAGCGCAGCGATCTCCGCCTCCGCCCGGGCGGTCTACCGCGCTACCTTTCTAGGTCCCACTCCCAAGGGATTCCACCGAGGGCAGCAGCGGAGTCTACGGCTACTCCTCAGATGGCTTCGACGCCCGGACTCCATGCCACCACCAGGACACAGCAGCAGACGAGCACGTGGCGCAGCAGAGCCGCCGCGACAAGCTGAGGTGGTGCGAGGGCTTCGACCCAGCCGCGGCCGCCGGGCACGGCCTGCTCCCTCTCGACGGCGACGAGCATGGCGGCCCCGGGTCCATGTACGAGCACGCGGCGGCGGCCGCCGGGGCCTCCAACATGCTCTCCGAGATGTTCAACTTCCCCGCACCGCCGTCGGGGTCCCTCCGCCACCCGAGCTGCTGGCCAGCCAGATGAGCGCCAACTACCGCTTCGGGCTACGGCAGCAGCAGGCCGGGCCCGGAGGGGTGGCCGGCTTGTCCGGCGGCGACGGCGGTTGGTTCGGGGCCGGCGCGGCGGGTCGTGCTGGCTTGGTCCTCGGTGGGGCCAGCATGGGCTCGTTAGGTGAAACGTCGTCCCCGAAGCAGCAGCAAGCAGGCAGCATGGCTGGCCTGGCCACCGACCCGGCCGCTGCGATGCAGCTCTTCCTGATGAACCCACAGCAGCAGCAGCAGCAGTCTAGATCGTCGCCGACGTCGCCGCCCCCGTCGGACGTGCAGCAGCACCACGAGGCGTTCCAGGCTTTCAGCGCCGCCGGGGCCCCGTTCGGGCGGCGCCGGGACCGGCATCGTCGAAGGCCAGGGGCTGTCCCTGTCGCTGTCGCCGTCGCTGCAGCAGCTGGAGATGCCCGAGGAGCTGAGGGTCCGGAACGGCGTGCTCTACTTCAACCGTCAGCAGCAACAGCAGGGTGGCCCGTCGGTGCAGCAGCAGCAGGTGCCGATGGCATTGCACGGCCAGGTCGGTGCGCTGGGGCAGCAGCTGCACGTCGGCTACGGCCCGGCCGGCGTCGCGGGCGTGCTGCGCAACTCCAAGTACACCCGCGCGGCGCAGGAGCTCCTCGAGGAGTTCTGCAGCGTCGGGCGCGGGCAGATCAAGGGCGGCGCGCGGGGCGGGCTAGGGGCCTCGGCGTCCAACCCTAACGCCAGCAATAAGGGCGCCTCCAGCTCCGGCGCCGCGCAGTCGCCGTCGTCCGCGTCCAAGGAGCCCCCTCAACTTTCCCCCGCCGACCGGTTCGAGCACCAGCGCAAGAAGGCCAAGCTCATCTCCATGCTTGACGAGGCACGTCCACTGTCTCATCATCCACACACACACACGAACTCCATCCCCTCCACTTCCTTCTTCCTCTCTAGCTTGCATGCATGGGTGCATGGGTTTGCTGACGCCATAGCTAGCTAATAAGCTCCGGCCGACGACGACGAGGCTCGCGGCCACGGAGGCGGCGCTAGCTTGCTCTAAAAGGTTAGTTGCGGCCGCGGCAGAAGGTGGGCAGAGCCGGCCGGTACGTAGCAGTACTACAACCGATGATCCAGCAGAAGCAGCTAGCTAAAGCTGGTAGTACGAGTACGAGGGAGAGCTTGTTTTTTTTTTTACTGCCAAGTGCCAAGTCATTGTTGCCGGACGTGGCAGGTGGCCGCCAATGGCATGCAGGTTGCAGGCAGGTGCAGCAGGAGCCGCCGCCGCCACACAAACTCCAAGAGGGATATGAATCTCCTAATCATAGTAACATCGATCCCATCCCCCATATGGCTCGATTTCTTTTTGTGCGGTTGTTGGTGCTGCATTCATCGCCTCCATTTCTTTATGCATGCGCCAATCCGCCTGCCTCTTCTTCTCTCTCCATATCCCCACAAGGGGGAGAGAAGTACGGCCACCCTCCACTCTATCCTGCTTCTTCCCGTTGCTGTCATCACATCTCAATTAACATAGGAGTTTATGTTACTAGCTGGTACTAATTGTTTATGCGCGGCGGCGTCACTACCTAATTTTGATTTTGTATAAGCATATAGTACTTTGATGACTCAAGCTTAATTAGGTTCGACTAGGAGGTATATAAAAATCTATATATGCATATACATACACCGGTGGTTGGTGCAAGCTGCTGCAATCATGCATCTATTGATGATGCAAGATCGATGCTAGCATCAGCGGCTTCGAGCTAGCTGATGAACAGCTAGCTTCGCGCCTTCGCCTAAGCTATAGCTAGCTTACGGTCGTCTCGGCCGGCACTGCTACAATTGGCACTGCAGGGAGCAAGTACGAGAGCTAGCCGCTGCTATATGTCACAACGAACTACCCTTGTTGATAGCTGCAGCTAGTACATGATTGACTGGTGAGCGAGGGGAGCGAGCTCGCGTCGCTCGCTCAGTGATCGCCACCGCTAGCTCCAGCTGGAGAGCTTGGGCACATGCAGGCAAGTCACACTGTAAGAGCGTATGGTGGCTGGCTCAGTTAGCAAGCCCCGGCTGTTGCCAATACCGGTGGGCCTCGGCTTCCTTTTGTTCCTTCTCCCCATTTCTCATAATTGTGCCAGCGACACATGCACGCCATGCCCATGCCTTAACTGCGTGCTGCACCAACCCGATCGAGTTTTGTTTCTTGTGTTCCATCGTCGATCAGCATTGCTTTCGACGATCGGTACTAGCTAGCTACATAATTAGCTTGTACTAAGTAGGATTTTTTCCCCCTTTCCATCACCATATTCCACGTTTCGATTTACTTTGTGTAATTTACTAGGGATGATGAATCGTAAATACTAAATTATTTGATGGATGATGCAACAACTAATAACAATTTCTTCGATATGCATGCAGCACGATGATTATCAGGTGGACCGTCGGTACAAACCACTACTGCGACCAGATGCAGATGGTGGTGAACTTCTTTCGACTCGGTGATGGGGTTCGGCGCGGCGACGCCGTACAACGGCGCTGGCGCAGAAGGCCATGTCGCGGCACTTCCGGTGCCTCAAGGACGCCATCGCGGCGCAGCTGCGGAGCACGTGGCGAGCTGCTGGGGGAGAAGGACGCCGGCACAAGCTCCGGGATCACCAAGGGCGAGACCCCCGCGGCTGCGCGCCATCGACCAGAGCCTCCGGCAGCAGCGCGCCTTCCACCACATGGGGATGATGGAGCAGGAGGCCTGGAGGCCCCAGCGCGGCCTCCCCGAGCGCTCCGTCAACATCCTCCGCTCCTGGCTCTTCGAGCACTTCCTCCACCCGTACGTCGTCATCATCACTTTCTCTCAATAGTCAATTCCTTCCTCCTCCTGTCTTCTCTTCTCGCTCGATATGTCATCTGCATGACATGCATGCATGCTTGCACGGGATCAGCTGCTGCTGGCGATGATCGATGCCGTGGCGGGAGATCATGCATGCAGGATGCAGCGCTCCTCCTGCTACTCATCACGGGCAGCTTCTGCTTTGCTTTTCCCTGCCCCCGCGGCCTCCTATAGTCTGGCTGCTGGTTCGCTGCTGCGCTTTAGCAAAAGCAGTAATTTTTTTCGAGATCCACGCTAAAAAACAGGCCGCAGCAGCCATGCATGCCGGGGACTGTGCGCCTGTGTATATTCCTTCCTTTTGCCCCCAACCCCCCCCCCCCCCCCCCCCCCCCCACCCCCCCCCCCCCCCCCCCCACCCCCCCCCCCCCCCCCCCCCCCCCCCCCCGGGGTTTTAACTTTCCCATCATTGCAGAAGAAATTTACCTTTTTTCTGGTTTTAATTCGGTCAATCAGTGTCAGCGCCGGCCCGGCAGCGGCAGGAGGCTCTCTGCTCTCAGCCACTCCTCCGGACTCCGGAGTCCGGACCGCCCGCCCGCTCGCTAGAGAAGGGACGGCTGTGCTGCTCTTCCGTTCGCGCGGCATGCAAAAGCTACGCGCGTTATGCTGCACGCATTGACACGGCACGGGTGGGCCTTTCTGCCGCGACCCGGCCGAGCTGCTGCCGCATGCTGCAACAACGGCATGGGCGGGTAGTAGCCGCCGCTCGCCGGCCGATGAGCCGACCCTCCTTTGCTTCCACCGTGCCACCATCTGACCATCTGATCCCGTTATCATGCTGCCATTGCCGCCCCGCGAGAGATCAAAAGCACCAGAGGGGGAATATATCGGCCTCGGAATCGTCCGTTTTCCCTTGGCTCCTGGCGCTGCATCTGCAGCATGCAGATTGCAGAGAGGTGCATGGCTGGCCCTAGCTATAGTTGCTACATGTGCGCGCATGTTATCGGTGCTCGTCCATACGGAAGTAGGCATATGATCATCATATATAATGGGTATATGATTGGTGAATAGTGCTTAGCACGTCGCACGCAGTGGTTGCGCGCTGTTCCTGCGGCATCTTCTGCTGCTGCATGCGCTTGCTGCAGGCTGCGTGCAGTCAGCCGCAGGCCGCAGCTCAGCTCAGCTAAGGCAGAAGATAGTGTGCTGCCAGTGCCAGCACGTACGTACGCGGCAGCCTTAACCGGGTCCTTTTTCTACAGTATGTGGTGGCGTTTCGTATGGAATATAACGAGTATATATGATTCTCATGGGTGTGCATGGTTGTTTTCTCGCTTGCCCGTCTCTGCCAGGGTACCCGAGCGGACGCCGATAAGCACCTGTTGGCGAGGCAGACCGGGCTGTCCAGGAACCAGGTCTGTACGCTTGCACCACCCATGTACAGTGTGGAGTCAGAGCTATTTCATGGCTAGCAGCTCGTTGCTGATACATGTACCGTACGCATGCATGCATGGATTGCATATCTATCGCCCTACTGTTGAGCGTGGCAGCTTTGCCTGTTTTTTTATGCTCTTTGTTTTTGCTGATTGTGAGCGCTTCTTTTTGGCATCGACTCAGCATGGCGTCTGCACTTGTCCTATTATGAATAGGATAGCCGTCCCCCGAGGTGGTAAATAGAAACTGACACTATACTCAATATGACACTAAATACTTACGCTGAATGTAGTATATGTTGTCCTCCAGGATTGCTACACAACTCAGCATGCTTAAGGACCATAGCATCTCTTATAGGAGTATATATATGTTATAGATTAAATGAGTTTTTACTACAAGTATTCAATAATAAAAGATAGCAACCAACCAGATAAAATTAATACAATTATATATATAAACAAACTCCTAATTTTATAGCAACTTCTCAACATCTGGAGATCCATACACCAGCATGTTTGGCCCATATGATAGAATATTGGAAAATAGTTAATAAGCTGAGATCGAGTCGATAACCTCAGCACCTCGACATATAACACAAATTTATGAAATTCACAAGAGGGTCAAATCATTTTAAGATAGTTTCTAGACACTTACTAATATGCATGGCATATATACCTATCGTTAGTCTGTAGGTATGAGCATATGTAAATAAGTAGAAAACTGAACTTAATATATGGAGGAAACTCGACTTAAATTGCTATAGTAGGAAACTGCTAAAATGGCGAGTGCGTGCCCACATATTTATATTAGCATGCATGATGGCATGCATTGGACTGAACTCAGCTCGGTTTATGGATGCTTTTTTTTTTTTTTCTAACCTTCATCAGTTCGTCTCTCTCTTTGGTCTCTTTTGTTTATTTCCTGCATGCACTTACGTGGTCCCTGCACAAGTGCCCCTCATATGTCTACCAACTTCAGGGCACTGGGTCATTATCAATCGATGGCCGCATCATAGAAACATTTCCTTCTCTGCTCTTGCCCAATGTGACAACGCAAACTGGGTCCCTCTTCACCTCCCCTTGTCCCTTTATCCTTTCCTGGCATCGTAGGTGAAATCTATGCACACCGGCCGTGATTGCCTGACATTAATTTAAGTTTGTACTGATCGATAGCTGGCTCATATATTATCACCCTGTTCGGTTGATCGTTTCTCTATGGCTTATAAGCCGGATGATGCTGTTTTGCTGTGAGAGAAAAACACTATATCATGACTGATACGATCAAGCGAACAGGTGTAGGGGTCCAATAATACACATACTAACATTGTGGCCCACTGCTACCTATACTTATCCTTTCTATATCTTAGATTGATATCATCCTCGTGAAAAAGAATTCTGGATCCACCAAACCAGTTATATATAGTATATATATATATATATATATATATATATATATATATATATATATATATATATATATATTATATATAATAGGGAGAGGCTATTCAGTAGCCGGCTACAAAATAAGTTATTCTGTAGCCACCTCCATTTACTATAATTTTATATACTAATTTACCATAATGTCAATACATATTTACGATAGTTGGGTTACTATAATACATGGGGATATTTACCATAACGTTATATTAAACCACTTAGTAAGGAGTTACTATAATCTCGTAAATTAACATAGTAATTATCATAACTCAAAGTGGCTACAGAATAAGTTATTCTGTAGCCAGCTACAGGATAGTAGTTCTATATATATATATATATATATATATAATATATATATATATATATATATATATATATATTATATATATATATATATATATATCTAGTATATATATATATATATATATATAACCATGTGGGAAATTAAGTAGCTTCTTGCTTTCCTACTACATGAATGGCGACTATTCTGTGATTCCAAAATATCTAACGACCCTACCCTAGCTATATACGATATATGCTGTTATGCTTAATGTGGTACAATGTTGACTGAACCTTCACATGTTGTCAAAAGTGGCGCTTTTTCTTGGAAGAAGTTAATAAGTATCACCCTCGGTTGCACCGTTGTGTGTGCCACAATTCTGTACAACCAGTTGGTACATCGTTTATTCCAAGTTCTGATCTGCTACTAACTTGTTTAAGGAGCTAGTAATTGACCACTTAACCTACTTGGTCCATATAGATAGATTTTTTTCATATTAAATTCATCATTTGGTCTAACTTTCTCAGTAGATTTTAACGTAGTTTCAAGGTGCTAGCTTTGATCGCATCAACATTGTTCGCATCATTTACAAATATATATACTACCAGCAAAGCATTTAACTGATGATCAACTAATAATAATGACACCTTTTTCATGTAACCAACTATATGCATGCCTTCATCTTGAAGCAAGATAAACGTTGTCGTTGTCTTCCAATGTGTGCATATTCGCCCTTGGTCATGCATGTACACCCATTCAAAATTTTATATTTTCAAATAATTTTAGTATATATAGGAAAAAATTGCATTACAAAAATAACAAAGAGTTTCACTTACTAGATGAGGTTCTACAAAAACTATATGCTTCCACTACATCATATGAATCTTGTCGGGTGCAACTCATTAATTTTTTTACACACAGAATCAATGTGTAAGATACATAGTTAATTATTACAAATATAGTTTCTTCATGCATGGAGGCATATATTATAATGCTACAGCTAATAACATATATAGTTGCATTTGTTATAATTTTATAACTATTGTATTGTCTATTGTGGTAATGGGTCCTTTGTTCATACTTTTTCAATCACCAATATAATTCCTAGATTTTGTAAAGAGTGCTACATAATTTCGTGACATTAAAATCAAGAGATGAATTCCTTTTTTTGTGTGAATTTGAATTTGAAGGCGTTGTCTAAGTTGAGCTAAGAAATTTCACACCTGAATTAGTTAACTTGATTTTCACTATCCTTATTATGTGCATTTATAAACCAAAAAATGAAATCAACTAATAATGCATGCTGTAAATTATTGTCCTTATGGAGGTTTGGCTACCATTTCGTACTATATGGACTTACCTCCTGAATATTCCATGTCATGTGCTCCCCACCATCTATTTATGCCTAAGCATAATAATAAGACCAAACTCAGAGCAAATTATTTTTACAATGACATTGTAATATTACCTACCATTACAAAATCATAATTGGACAACACATATACAATAAATAGAAAACATTACTCAATATAACAAATATCGCGCTTCAAAGTACATATAGCTCATAACATTTGCTAAGTTGCATGAGAATGAAGAAGAAAACAGCTAAAACAACTAAATGTTATGGTATTTTTCTGTATTTTAAGTAATTGCACGTATAATTTAATGGTTCTTCTTTTTCCAGTGGCTTAACCGCAAAAATCAAAATGATCAACTACTGCATGCAATCAACATATATTGTTTTAAAAGTTCTAAAAGTGTTGAGACCATTTTTATCCGAAGGACCATCCCATGCATGTGCGATTCGGTTCCTTGAATTTTAGCATCATTACTAATTTACTGCTATCAGTGCACACGTGTAAAAACACAGTCAAAACTATGGTAAATGGCATCTTGAACAACAAACTGCACTATAGGGATTCTCAAGTAAAAATTTCATGAAATGTAAAAATGAAGAAAGTAAGAGTGTAAACATATACACACATGTACGCATGGTAGCTAGTATTATATGGCCAGACCAAATTACTCTCATTATTAGTCTGTACTACTCCCTTTTTTTTTTACATGTCATATTAGATTTATCATAAGTCAAACACTCCTAAATTTGACCATCAGTTTAAAAAAAACCATGTAGTTTCGCAACATGTAAACTCTATATTATGAAAATATTTTTCTCATAATGAATCTAAAAGCATAAACCTTACGTTGTTAACCTATACAAGATGGTCAAAGATAGAATTTTTTTACTTAGGACAAAACTAATACGACATGTAAAGAAACAGAGACACGTACATGTGCATGCTTAGAATTCAAAACAAGGCAGGTCTATTGCTATATTACAAAAAAAATAACTAGATCCAAAACATTGGAACACAAATGAAACAAGACAATGACTTCATAAAACTGAAACATGACAGTGAGAACCGGGTATAGCTAGTAGCTAGTTAGATAAGCTACCAAGCCCTACCTATACGTCCCTGCAGAATACACGCATGCATGCACGCATGGCTCCACATCCCACACAGCCCCACAGGCCGTGCGTGGACCCCTTGGCCCTGTCCCTGCAATAATTTGTTTGCTTTCCTTTGGATCAACTCCAGGTCTCCAACTGGTTCATCAACGCCCGTGTCCGGCTATGGAAGCCCATGATCGAGGAGATGTATCAGCAGGAGTGCAGGGAGCTCGAGGGCTCCTCGGCCGGCGGCGGGGGCGGCCCCGAGTCCGGCAACGACCCCTCCGGCGCCGACGGCTCGCACTCCCCGACCACCACCGGCGGAGCGCTGCTCCCGCAACAGCAACAGCAGCACGGCACGGTGCCCGCCGGGTGATGATGCCCCACAAGCCCGACCCGGGCGCCGCGGGTCCCTCGGCTGCGGACGCGGCGTTCGTCGGGATCGACCCGGTGGAGCTCCTCGGCGGCGGCGCGCACGTGGGCGGTGGCGCGGACGACTTGTACGGGCGGTTCGAGCCCGGGGTGAGGGTGCGGTACGGGCCCGCTGCGGCTGCAGGCGCGGCCGCCGGCGACGTGTCGCTGACGCTGGGCCTGCAGCACGCCGGCGCCGGCAACGCCGGGCCCGACGGCACCGGGCGGTTCTCCTTGAGAGACTACAGCGGTTGTTGATGCTTAACACATCGCTACATCA